>NC_054379.1:91516825-91844007 GCF_017654675.1 Xenopus laevis
CCAGTATGTATTTGGGCCTCAGTGACCTTTTGTGTAATCTGGTTTGACAGTATTGAATCATGTAACTGTATCTTACCAAGTAAATTGCCTGGTACCTTCTGACTTGTGTATTATTAAAATCCAAATGACATCTTCATGGTTTTATGAATTTTATTAACCTCAGTTAGGTTGCGGTTGTATTTAAAGCAGAGTAGCAGTGAGGATGATGTGGCGTGTATTCTTCTATTCTGCATCACTGAAGTCATAATCTCACAATGAATTTTTCTCCAGGGCCATTCCTAGCAGGGAATCAGAGAAGTAAAAGTAATTAAGAAATAATACTAGCATGTGAACAGACTTCTCATGGGCCTGGTTTTTCCAAAGTCTCCTTCACTGACCTTCCTTCAACCTTTGTTGCACTGATAAAATGCTGATTGGACAAAAGCATATAGCTATTTATTATTTTTATCGCCGCACCCCAGGTTCATTTCATTTGTCATCTTTTGTCCCTTAGTTCGTAATAAAGAACATTTTCCTCTAAATATATTTGCATTCTTTGCACGTGTACTCAAAATGTAAAAGCAGCACAATGTTTTTGTTAATTAAAGGGGGGGGGGGTTAAAGTCCAATAAATCATTTGTGCAAGTGTGGAATCATGACATCAGTGCCCATCAGCAGGCAACTGCTTACATATCCAAATGTGGAGGCCAGTTAGTGTCAGTACCTTTTATTCCACTGAGGTCAATGGGTGTGTCTTTCTTTCTGGTGTCCTTTCTCCTATGTGCAGTGAGAACAGGTGCATTTTATCTCTGCCTGCTGATTAGTTTATTTAGATGAGGCTAGTGATTCCCATGTGCAGCCCTGTAAATCATTTACCTCTATAAATTTTCCCATGGGATTGTCCAACACAATGAAGCCCAGCTGTCGCTATTAAACCCCAATTTCCTGAGCCAGGCATAATGTTTTGGCATCACAGCAGCCAATAGGAATCTGCATTACAGCTTTATAAATCTTTATCTTTTCTTTGTCCTGAGTTTAGGGGAACATTCTGCCTTATAACCTTGCTACAGTTGCTTCAGTTTTCAGGCTATGGTTTGCTAAATTCTATAATGTACCAGATTCCATGCAACTGAAAAGTACTGCATTAGGAAAGGTTAAAAAGATGCATATTGCAATTATACCCTTGTTTCTGAGACGTTTTGGGATTCCTGTACACAGCATTATGTATTCTGGTATGCCATTTATTACTATATCTTTGTTGCAGTTTTTGTTTAATACAAACTGCCTGTTAAAATCCCAAGAGAAAATGTAAAACAATGGCCACCCATTTAACTGCTGTTTGGATCTGTCCGACAAAGCAGGCGTGCAATGAAAGTTTTTATGACGTTTATCTTCTCCATGTTCTTGTTTACCCATTGTTTTTGCTATCAGCTCAGAGTACTTCCAAAATCATTGTCCTTGCCTTTGTGCTGCTCCAGCAGCCACAAAGCATGGCCTTTGCCAATGACATTAGGCAGGCCAAGCACATATTAAGTCAGTGATCCCCAACCAGTAGCTCGTGAGCAACATGTTGCTCTCCACCCCCTTGGATGTTGCTCTCGGTGGCCTCAGAGCAGGTGCTTATTTTTAAATTCCTGACTTGGAGGCAAGTTCTGGTTGCATAAAATCCAGGTGTAATGCCAAAAAGAGCCTCAATGTAGGTTGACAATACACATAGGGGCTGCAAAATGGCCAATCACAGCACTTATTTGGCACCCCAATAACATTTGTAATGTTAATGTTGCTCCCCAACTCCTTTTACTTCTGAATGTTGCTCACGGGTTGAAAAGGTTGGGGATCCCTGTATTAAGTATTCAATAATGGCTATTCTACCTGCAGGCATATATAGCAACTTTGCACCATATACAGTATATGTTTAGTAAACTGAATTAGGTGTGCTTAAAAACTCTATTCCAGATAATTCACTGAGACTAGTTAACAGGGGGTTAGGGTAATTGCAGGTGGAGCAATTCATGGCGTTTTGTTTCTAGCTTGGCAGGTGGGTGCCAAAAACTCCAATTCTCTCTCCATTCTTTTCTATGGCAGTTGCCTGGACCTGCAGGTGTACTTAAGGGTCAGGGAATTCTTGCTCTAAAACACTGACTACATTTCTAGCAAGAATAGACTTACATGAGAGTCATTAATGTAACTATGTGGCGTTGGGCCCGGGTGCCATGCAGCCCCCCCCTCCAAAAGCGATCTTCTGAGCGGATACGAGGGCACGCAAACCACTGGCGGGCCCAAGGAGGTGCGGCCCCTGGTGCAATCGCACCCAGTGCTCCCCGGTAGTTCTGCCACTGATGAGAGTACACCATGGGGTCTGGTAGTTTCTAGTAATGGAGGAACTTGGAGCATTTTGTTGCCCTCGCATGAGATCTTAATGACTGTGGTGACAAAACTAACTGAATTTACCAGTCTGACATTACCCTTAACTCCTGGGTACACAGAGCATTGGCTCTGCTACTCTCGGTCTGCGTATTTGCTCCTTTCTGCATCTTCCTGTAGCTGTAGTGACAATCACAGCTTCCACCTTGTAGCTCACTTTTGCATTTTCAGTCTGGTTTCCTCTTCATATACAGTAGCAACAATCAGGCAGAAGCTGTAATTATCAGTGCAGCTATAGAGAGCGGATCCTCTTCTCTCAGCGTGCAGGAAATATGCAGATATAAGTGTGGAGTGTTGGGAATCATTCAGCACCCACAATTAGAACTTAAAGTGGCAGTATACTCCCCTTTCAGGCCAATTAATAGGGCTTGTTCTGAAAAATTTATGTTTTTTGTTATTTCTTGAGCTAAACGGCAAGAAGCTTCTCCATGTTTGCTCCTTGCAAGGTAAGTGATTAGATTACTAGTATACAACCACTCAACCTTCCCCTTTGCTGAGCCTGATTAGCAGGGCGTAGATAATTTTCTTGCTAACAAAACAGTAACAACAAGGGGAAAAGGTAGGGGGTTCTATACTGGTAATAATAGATTTTTTTTGATTAAAACAATACACTGCCAAATGGCCACATTTGGCAACCTTGCAACCTCACCCATAAGCAGGGCCAAATTGGACAGATCCAATAAAGCTGTGAAGGCTTGACAGCTCAGTGAGCTGATGTGCTCCCTGTCGAATGGGCTTTTGGACCTGCTCAACTAATTCAAGATGTATTGGTTGGACATGCCTTGCGGTGGGGCCCAAACATGGGCAAATATGCTGTCTACCCAGTCTGGAGGGACCAAGTCTGCAGCTTGTCATGCCCATGCATGACAAGCTTTAACCTACAGGCTGTTGCTGGACACACTTTTCTTTAACCTTTAGTAAACCAAGGGAACCAAGTAACACCAAGGGAAAATGGGTACTCACAAGTGGTTATGTCCCTTTCAGATATTTCACCTCAATTCTTGTATCAAGATTCCATTCTAGATATACTAGGAAAGATATATAAGATATATAAAAAAAAATGTAATATACATCAATAGATTTAAAAATGGCACTCACATAAAACAAAGCAGGTGCTTGTTGGTCTTCCAGGTTCTCTTGTGTTTTCCCAGTTTGCTGCATTTAGAGTTCAGTTACTTATGCCAGCATATCTCTCTCCTTGCAGCATGTTTCTCTCTGGGTGAACCAAGCCCCGCCTGACGCATTTTGTCACTCCTGACTTCCTCAAAGCCTTTGTAAGAGAGCACACAGATCATGTCATGAAGCGCACATTTCCCCATTTATGATTTGCCCCAGTATTGCTGCATAGCTGCAGGGTTGCTTGGCCAATGAGGCGAGTTGAGGCTATCGCCTCAGACGGCAGCGCCCCACTAGGTGCCAGGGGCAGCAAAAATGCTGCTCCTGGTACTTTAAGAGCGAATTTCCAGGGGAGGGCAGCAGCAACTGCTGCTGCCTCAGGCGGCCGAGGGGCCAGGATCGCCCCTGCATAGCTGGCACCTAGTGGTGGGTGCAGTATTTAGTGGAACAGCAGTTGTATCACTTTGAAACAAAGTTTCAAACATGCTGCAATTTGCTATATGCATCTTAATAAATGTTGCACCATTCAGGGGTACTTTACTGAAGAGTGGCACAATGTCATGTAGGATTGACAGGCACATGAGTATAGTACTTTTGGTGAGTTTATATATACTGTGAATACTCCTGCCTGATGGGCAAAGGGCATACTTGAGCACTCCGGCACTGGCCAGATGCAGACTATTTGGAAATGGAATTGTGATTTAAATTTTTTTTCTGCAGAATATCCATATGATTTGTATGTATTTAATTATAATACATTGTAACCCTACACTATTAAAAACTGTGTATTTACTTTAGAAGCACTAATCAGGGTGACTCCCGCAAAATTCCTGAGGAGTCATCATGGCTGCTCTTAGCAAGTGGGGATAAAATATGAAAAGTGTATGCTAAGGCTTCTAAAGCAGAACACCAACAATTACCTAGGAGTATTCTTTAGATGCAATAAAATAAAACAAAGCAAATACTGTATGGATGGGTAGCCTAAAAGAAGCAATTTTCAAGAAAGCTCAAAAACTGTTGCTAGTAATGGAGGAATGTAATATCGGTCGCTAAAGTAAAAAATTGTTCTCAATTAGTTTGCAAATGCAAATACATTTTCGCAAAGTGAAAATTGTTTGCCTTTGCCAAAACTGTTGTGACAGTTGGATAGCGATTGCGAATTTTATAGTTTGCGATAGTGCGCAGAGTATGTAGTAAAATTTCACAATTGCAAACTATTTTTTGCGACAAAATATTTAACGAAACTCCAGAGCAGGTGTTAAAGGTAAGATTTGCAATGCAATGAAATATTAGATTGCGACATGCAAAGTTATGCACTTTGCGAATTGTATTACTTTTATTGACTCACCAATTCTTTTCCAAAAATATGGCTAACCCAGAGTCTTCAATATAGATATTAGTGATGGGCGAACACATTTAATAAACAAGTTTAATACTCATCCATACTCATCATACAACCCACTTGCTGTACAGGTACTACTGTATAAAGCATCGCTTCATTGAGCCCTTTTTTGTACACATACACACATCTTTGCACTTTCTTTATAGGTTCCACATTTGGTCTGTTTGCAACAGGTACAATTAAATTGCACTTCCAAAATAATGTTGCATGAATTTAGGATAGCTATGAGGTCTACTACTACTTTTGTCTTAAAAAAATATCCATTTTGAATGTTTGCTTTCAACATATAAATTGTATGGGGGTAGGTTTGCCACCTGTCCGGTTTTGACCCAGACAGCCCATTTTTTTTAAAGGGCTCTCCGGGTCAACACTGCCTGCCCGGTTTTCCAAATTAGGAGTTACCATGGGGGAAAGGTGGCAACCCTGTTTGGGGGATTCCTTTATTGGGGCTTTTATTACTTATAAAATGCAAACAATTTATTTTGTCTGCTGAAGCATTAGTCGTGAGAATATGTATGTAGAATTCAGATTTTGGTCTCCACATTTTACACACAGTTTGGGTAATCAAAGGTAAATGTTGTTTTAAGTATTCAAAAGACCTGTGGCTTTTATTTTTATGAATATAGTTGTCTAACTTTAGCAAAGGTTCACAGATTATTAGGTTAAAGTTTAGAAAAAACTGATTTATACATTTTGTATTTTGGTATTATGAAAAACATTTTTGTGTTCCTGTGGTTTGATCTATTTAGCAAAATTTTGGATAGTCCTGTGAGTGTTATATATTAAAAATCTTGAAAAATAATTAACTGGGGGGTTCTAATATGTTAGGCATCCCCCAGTAAATTCAGTCACTAGGTTGGCTTCCTAGTTCATCTCAAGATTTGTTGGTGAGGTGATGTTAGTGAGATTCCTGTGTGTGAGATTGGTGGGGTTTTGCAGGGTGCACGGACATAGCATTTGACTGAGCCTCATCACTGAATTAGAAGAGATCAGTTCTGACTTCTACAACCAGAAATTGAATTTGTTTGCCACCAGGCATGTAAAATTACTACTGATGCAATTACCGTATATACTCGTGTATAAGCCGACCCGCGTATAAGCCGAGGTACCTAATTTTACCTATGAAACCCAGAAAAACGTATTGACTCGCGTATAAGCCTAGACACAACTCAGAAAAGTCTCAGAAATATCAAACAGTCGGTTTAATGTTAAAAATCAATCAATTAGTATTTTAATAGGGGAGAAAGATAACCTAATGCAAAATCCAGGTATGGGATAAGTTATCCAAAAACCCATAACCAGAAAGCTATCCTATCCTATTGGGTTTAATTAATGTTTAAGGGGGTTATTTATCAATGGTCACATTTTAGAGTTATGTGAGCTTTTTTAGACCTCAAATGAATTTGAATTAACTCACAACTCGGATGGTTTCTAATTTAAGAAAAAATCAGAATGGGAAAAATTTGAATCAGCAAATTAGGGGTTAGTTAATCGACTTTTCCGCAGAAAAAGCTATTAACAACTTCAATTGGTTCAAGGGACCTCTGCCATTGACTTTTACATGACCTCGACATGTTTTAGATGGTGTATTTTCGCATTCAAACTATTTGGTTCGGGGTATAATAAATCTTAAAAATTCTGGGGTTTTTTTTAAACCGAAACTTTTTTTTTTTGACTCAAAAACTTAAATGTTTTGGTGGAAAACACAACTTGACTCTTAATAAATCTGCCAACTTTAGGAATGATTGTCTAAATTACTGAAGTACGCCTTAGCAGGAAAACCCCAGGTCCTAAACATTCTGCATAACAGGTCCCATACCTGTAGTACTAATATTTTAACCCTGCACATACGAGGAGAGAGTTCACCTCTTCCAAGTCTCTCTGTTCTGGATGATGCATGTTTGTTATTCCCCTAACAGTCATGAGCATTGCTTCCGCTATTGTTCTGTCAATTAGTAGTAATGTTGCAATAGTGTTTTACAGTGAACATATGTACTACTTTTATGTGTACACAATGATAAAAATAACTAACAGCAAGAGATCTGCTTCAATGAGTCTGCTGCATTCAATTATATTTGCAAAGAGTAAATTGCATAGTTGAACTTTATAGAAAACACTGAAAGCTTAAATACTCATTCAGCCAATTAGGGTATATTGAATCTAGACACCTTATCCATGTTACTTCTATTTGTTGTAGTCTTGTTTCCTTGCTGGTAAACTTGATGCTCAGGCAATGTGTATTTATATGGTTTTATAACAATAATTTTGTAGATACATTGTAGAACTAAAACAAGTTCTTTTGATGGTGATATGTTTTGTATTAAAGCTAGACCTAATCATTCGGGTGAAAGTATTAAAATGGTGTCTGTGTACGGCTTTTCTGAACCTAATGTATCTTCTTTGTTTTTCAAAGTGTATGTTCACCTTTAAAATTAAGTGGTATGTGCAATTTTTATTACAGTTATTTTGTAATAACGCTGTATTTGAATGAACATGCTGTTATGGTTCCCCTTTAGGTTAACTTTTAGTATGTTATAGAATGGCAAATTCTGGTAACCTATTGTTTGACCTTCATTCTTTTCTTTTATAGGCCTTCTTGTCCTGACTTTTTGCACCTTTCAAATGGGATCACTGACCCCATCTACAAACAAATTCTCTGTAAGGCTATAAATACTACTATAGGATATGTTATCTGGAAACCCGTTATCCAGAAAGCTCCAAATTATGGGATGGCCATCAGTACAACATACAGTATCTGTATGTTGTTGTTGCTACTTGTCACTACTAATCTTTCTGTTCAGGCCATTTCCTATTGATTTTCCAGTCTCTAATTCAGATCAGTGCATGGTTGATAGGGTAATGGACCCTACCAACCAGATTGCTGAAATTGAAAACTGGAGAGCTGCTGAATAACAAGTTAAATATCATGGAAACTGCAAACAATAAATAATGAAAACCAATGTCAAATTGACTTTCTGCATCATACTAAAAGGTAATTTAAAGGAGAACAACCCCCTATAATTACTGAAAGCACAGCAAACTTTGAACCTCCTTTCTACCTGATGATAGTATATAGGATCCAGCTGATAGATCCTATGATAATCCACTACTGATTGTTTGCTGTATTTACAGAAAGAGTTTGCTGTTGTCGCATAATGGGATAGACAATGGCTGGAGGCATGACTATGACATGGCAATTGCTTGAATGTTTGCCGCTGTGTGCAATCAATTTCTTCAACAAGAATACAACCCACACAGTGTGTGTACTTCTCTGTGATGTTTGAAGTAACTACATATGATCCCCCTAGTGCAAATGAGTTTTAAATTATTGTGGGCTATAAAAGAATCACTGTATTTGAAAACTGTACCCCCTGAACAATGTATGTCTCAATAAATATATATTGAATAAAACATATGTAAAACCCTGCTTCATGTAAACAAACCATTTTCATAATAATATACTTTTTTAGTAGGATGTGCCATTGGGTAATCATGGATAGAAAAATTTTGAAAAATAAGGGCCGCCCCCTGGGATTGTAGGACTGACGGTGAACATAAATAAATCATACATGTTAGGTCACACGAGCCAGTTAAAAGACAGAGTTCTGTCTTTTGCTTCCACATTTCTTCCTGTTACAGTTGTAGCATTTCTGGTCAGATGATCTATGAGGCAGCACACAGACCATCACAAAATGGTGGTTCAATGGATAAATGGTGGTTCAAGGCAAGAGATGTAAAATGGCAATATTTACTTAAATATATATAGAAGTTTGGTGAGATTCTTTAATATGCCACTTAATTTGCTATAAACTATCTATAAGTATTTGTTTTGGGGGTATAGTTTTCCTTTAAGATCCTGGTATTTTACACACACATAATTGTAGAAACCAGTTGCAATCTCAAGCATGGATACAAAACTTAAATCTCAGAGAATATACAGTAGATAATGTAACTCAAATTCCTGTGAATATATTGGAGATGATGTTAATATCATTAAGTTCCAAAGAACCTTGTATCCCATATATTGTTATCTTCATGTTTTTGCGTGTGTGTGTGTGTGTGTCTACATGGTCACTTCTAAATGACAAAATGATGGCAAGAAAACGCATAAATAGATGAATTCTGCATTTAAATAGTTTCAATAAAGTATACAGTTTTCCATAACTCTAATTGGAATAGGCAACTCTCCAATTAGGATATTAAGGGGCAGATTTATCAAAATGTAGTATAGAGCTTAATAACTATCACGTTCTATTCATTCCTACGGGATTTTTAGAACCGTTTGTAACAAAGGGCGAGTTCTAATTTTCACCCATTGAAAAATTAAATTCCAAAAATCTCATAGGAATGAATAGAACATGGGGGGTGGGGAGTTTTTATTTATTAAGCTCTATACTCACATTTTGATACATCTGCCCTAACTTCTCTTTTTGTAATATTAAAGATATTATTTGATCAATGTCAGATTCTTTTTTAGGTATTTTCATAAAACAAGAAATGCCACATTCACTTTATGTTTCAGTAAATGTGTCTTCACACTATTGAGGACAAAAGTTGTCACTCATAAGAAAACTCAAAGACAATGTGGGACATTCACTAAGATTCGTAGTTGCGCCAGCGCTTCGCAAATTCACTAAAATCCGAAGTTGCGCTCAGGGGTAGAGTAACGTTGCGAAGTTGCGCTAGCGTTGATTTGCTAAGCGAAGCGAAGTTACGCTAGCGATGGTTAATTTGCATACGGCGCGAAATTCAAATTTCAATGGAGGAATATGTAGCAGCACTACAAATGCCTGGGAAACCTTCAATACATCAAATAACATTTTTATTTTGCCCTACACATGTGTCCACTGTATAGTTAAGTTGCCATGAGTTAGGAAATGTAGGGGGGAAGGAGGGGAGCCCCAAAAATGTTTTCGATCTTTTTCAGCCTATCACCCATAATATAGAAAAAACGCCAGCGTTTTTTGGGACTTAGAAAAAATGTAAACTTTTTTTGAAGAAATCCCTATCTACTCTATTTCGCTTCGCCTGGTCTGAGGTGACGAAGGAAGTCTAGTGTAAAAGGTAGCGTTCAGAACAATGCGCGCGTTAGTGAATTTGCGTAGTTACGTCCGTTGCGCAAATTCGCCAGGCGTAAGGGTGCGAAGTTACACCAGCGAAGTTACGCCAGCGTCCGTTAGTGAATTTGCGAAGTAACGAAAATGCCCAACGCTAGCGAATTGACGCTAGCGTTAGGCACTTCGGCGCATAGTGAATTTGCCCCGATGAATGGAAGCCATTATGTAGCTGGTTACTTTTATAATCTTTCTTACTTAAAGATATACTAATCCATCTAATTTCATTTCACTATGCAGATCAAAGTGTAGATTAGTTATAATGTCTTCCAGGTATGGACTTCAGGACATTTTTCTAAGGTCGAAATATAGCATGGCTGTTGTTTGCTTAACTTTATGTGGGTTTTCAAGATTCATCAGTTTTGTGGCAAACCCATTTTGAGGTTACAACAACATTTTACATAGATGTGAAAAATAGAGCATTTCAAAGGTAGCAGTGAATTCCTGGGCAGATCTGACTTTGGATAAGATCATATTAAAACTTAGTGCAGATTTCAGCCAAAAATGCATTTATCTTTTCAGCCTGAAATCTAGCCATGTGCGCATTGATTGGGCTTTGCCATGAAATCAGAAATGTGAGGCAGAAGCGTTATTAGGTGGTGGAGAAAGCACCAAGAGAATACCTCCCTCTTAAATCAGGAGAATACGGATCACCTCTTAGTACATTATATTTTAATTACACTTTTATGTTTTTGCTGTTTCTATTGCTTTAAGATGGGGCCTTCTTACTTCTAATCTCATCATATGCTCTCTCATGCTTGTTGAAGGGATCTGCTAGTGAAGCACTGGACTACTGTATAGTCAGAAAATACAGAATAAGAATCAGAAAATACTACAGCTAAAACCTGTCAAGGTCATGTAGAAGTCAATGACACGTTTGTAGCCTTCATGATTTTCTTTTTATTTGTTTTGTTTCGCTCAAAAGTAGATAAATTTGAGTGATTCGAGTTTTTTTTCCCGAAAACTCTATCAATTTGAGAATTCAAGTTTTTCACCCCGATTACACTGTTTTTTACATAAATAAAGAAACATTTGAGTTGTGAGCAGCGCCGTTTCTGACGAAGGAGCCGCCTGAGGTGGCTCCTGCAATGCCACCCCCCCTCGCCGATTTACCTGTCGGGAGGGGAGGCAGGAACACTATTGCGCTCTCGCAATAGTACAGCCAAATTTCCGGTTTAAAAACCAGAAATTCGGCTCTTAAAGGTGCAGGAGCGTCTTTTTGCCACCCCTGGAATCCTCTCTGGTGCTGCTGCCTGAGGCCAGCAGCTCAGCTCGCCTCATTGGCGGAGTGCCCCTGGTTGTGAGTTTATTAGAGGTATAGAAAACCTTACAAACTTTACAATTTGAACCTTTGATACTGTACTGTATATAAGTGTATAATTGACCTGCATGTTTTTGAATCCCAGATGTAAACATATCAACCTTGATAGGAACAAAGACCAGTGAGCATCAGTACTGCTTGGCCCCTCTAAGTACATAATAGGAGGCAGTTCTTTAATTTGCAGAAAAGTATACATAGAACAAGGATACAATCGACAGAGGCATAATTTAACAATCTTTTGTTCCAAAGTCAAAAAGGTTTCTGTAAAGTTTATCAGTATGGCAATTGCCTGTAAATTTGCAGTTTACATCTACATATCTAAACCTGTACCAAAATATCTCATTTATCAAGTGAGTAGGATTGAAGGGGGAAACATTTAGTGTCAAATGGCTGTTTATGCACTGTGGATATTAGTCCAGTATTAATCTTGCTCAGAGAAAAGTTCCCAAAGGGAATAGATATTTAAATAAGGAGGTCTTGTATTTTGTATTGGAACTAGGCCATATTCAAAATGTTTGTTGCTGTTTACTCCTGCCTGACTTCTCCCTACTAGAAAAAGTGATTCCCTTGCAGGTACAATTATTTTCACTAGATAAGAAATAGAGTACCCTGCAATTCCTAACCTCTATTCCAGGCAAATTAGTTAAAAATAAAGTGCAATTGCGTAAATTGTGCTAAATCAATATATGATTTTAAAACATTACAATATATAATAAATTAAATTCATCAACTCAATTTGACCTCCTATATGTTGGTGTTTATACTTGAATTGAATACCACAGAAATATTTAAATAAAGTGTCAGTGCTAATCAACTTCTTTCCTAATTGATTAAATAAAAAGAAAAAAATAATTAATTAAAGTGCTCAAATTTCTGTAGAATAAAAGTTAGGAAAAGGAAAATATATAGTGGATGGAGCTGTCCCAATATCAGGGAGAAATCGTTCGGGGAGATTAGCCGCCTCCAAAGAAGAGGAGATTAGTTGCCAGGTGACTAAATCTCCCTGAATCTCCAGGTGTGACCTTACCCAAAAGCAGGGGTGTCCAAACTTTTTGCAACGAGGGCCAGATTTGGTGAGGTGAAAATGTGTGGGGGCCAAACATTCAGCCTGACATTCTTTGAACCATTAACATAATTTAACTCATTTAAACAAGGAATCACGTAGCCGTAGCAGTAATATTTGGGCACATTAGTGAAATGATCTGCCACTTGGTCTATACTGCTGCCTGTGTGCTGAAGGTTTTGGCAATAGACATTAGTGATGTGCGGGCCGACCCGATACCCGCGGGACGGGCGGTTCGGGTAGACCTCGCAGTGCTCCTTGCCACCTTCAAATGCCGGCATCCGACTTCCGGTTTTAAAGTCTCGAGTCTGCTTGCCCCGCCCCTTTTGTGACGTCATTGTGCCGTCATCGGCGGCGCGGGTCTATAAAAGACCCCCTGAAGCGAGTGCAGGCAGGCGCGGGTCGTAGCAGGGCAGGTTAGGGTCGGGTGCAGGTCAGGGAAACCCTGACCCGCACATCACTAATATACACATACTGGCACGTAGTGACGCTCTGCTCTCGCATACTTCTTTATTTTACTGTACTGGCACATCAGTACGTCTATTGCACCTTCAGCCATAAAGAAGTATATGAAGCGGCGCATCACTACGTGCCAGTATGTGTCTATTGCTAACACCTTCAGCACACAGGCAGCAGTATAGACCAAGTGGCAGATCATTTCACTAATGTGCCCAAATATTACTGGTACGGCTACACAATTCTTGTTCACACTGTGCTGGGGGGGCACATTATTATTAATTTCATGATGGAGGCTGAGGGCCGCTGTAAATTTGAAAATGCGCCGCAATTGGCCCGCGGGCCTGACTTTGGAAATGCCTGTCCAAAAGGAACAGTACATTTAAAAATAAAAACTGGGTAATTAGATTAGATTGTAGCAGAACTTGTTCAATTTGTGTACCTATGAATAGGGCATACTGTTGCATATTATTTTTTTCAGTCTGTAAGTTTGTTCCCTGGAATTTAGTTCCAGACATAGATCCACGCTGTGAAAATATCAGTTACTTGTTGAAATGTTTGCACATTTTATTTTCAACCTTTTTATAGAAGGACTTTTTAGTGTGGGTGTAATTGCTGAATCTTTCAGTCATAACTTTTTCTCACTAAACTGAAGCAAGACGTGGAAGCCAATTAGTTTTACAAAAAAAAAGATCTGATGAGCATTATATACTAACAAAGCCATACCTGTGCTGCATTCTCTCTCCATAGGGCACATTTAACTCCTCATGGGCCTCTTTTCCAACTGGCCTGCCCTGACTACAAGTGAAATTTTCACAAACAAATGGAGGGTTAAGGTTTCATAAAGGTGATACATTCATAAACACTATTCAGTTTTTAAAGTCAGTTGTAATTGAAGTTAAAAGCATTATTTCCCCCCCCCCACCCTTTCCATGCTGCTGACCACCCTTTCCATGCTGCTGAACCTAACTCTTGAAACAATGTAGCAGAGGCCAGGTCTCCTCTTAGCCAAGAGTTCAATTCACTGTCTTCCATGCTTGTCCACACGTGCAACGTTATTTCAGAACCACCAGTGCAATTAATAAAAATGAGTAAACAAATACTGCTTTCATTAAACATTGTAGTTACAAAGATCAACAGTTAACAATTCTGTATTGTGAGTTCTTTCATTATGCAAAAAAGACCACTGTGTGTGGTAGGTAGGGATGCCACCTGGCCGGTATTTTACTGGTCTGGCCGGTAAAAATAATAGTTGATCCCAATGTTATTAATAGGGAAAAAATATAAATATATAGGAAGACTGGTATTTTTTTCTGGAAAAGGTGGCAACCCTAGTGGTAGGCAAATATGCATCTCAGAGTAAATTGTTTTAAAAGTTATTTGCAAATATATTTATTGTTTAAATTAATACATTAAGGAAGGCAATAGTGCTTTGCACATACATAATCCTGGTATGGGAGCTGTTTCCAGAATGTTCGGGACCTGGGGTTTTCTGGATAACTGATCTTTTCGTAAATTTGGATCTTCAAATCGCTGGCGGGAAGGCACTCGGATCTATTCGTTTTCCGAAGTCACCCGAAGTTGCCTCACGAGGAAACGAGTGCCTTCCCATCAGAGATTTTCACTACAGCTGGAGGAAGGCAGTTCGGGGAGATTAGTTGCCCCAAAGAAGAGCAGATTTGTCACCGGGCGACTAATCTCCCTGAATCTGCCTGTGTGCCCTATAGTAAATAACACGAGAGAATGCTTCTCCCCAGAGCATAAGGGTTGTGGTGTGTATTCTCTTTGGCAGAGAGAATAGCTGAAATGTATTATTTTATACTTATTTTATTGTTGCATATTGTGTTGCCTCCTGGGAATAGATGAATATATGGCATTTTCTTGATTGGTGTATTTCAACCACTATGCTAGTGCCAACAGTTCTTGCCCAGATAACTCTTGCCCCTGTTTTAGGCATGTACTAATGATATCAGGTGGGTCTTAATGAAGTCAGTGGAAGGCAGTAGTGCAGTTTAAAGTCTTCTTTATTTACTGAAATATGTGTAGAAATAATACCATATGTTCTTTAACGTGCCAAAAATGTAACGCTTACTACTACTGTAATTGTGACACTTTCTCAGAGAGGTGCCACATGTTGCCTCATATGCAGCCCAATGGCAACTGCAGTCCAGCATTAGTTAATGGTCTCAATGACATGTCCAAGGTATTAAAAGCTCTAAATAGGATTGCTAACTGTAGCCTGATTTCACTGATTTGTTTTTTTCTTACAGACTTAATTCAAGCCACCAATGAGACAAATGTCAATATTCCTCAGATGGCAGACACACTGTTTGAACGAGCTACAAATAGCAGCTGGGTCGTTGTTTTCAAAGCATTAATCACAACTCATCACCTAATGGTTCATGGTAATGAGGTAAGAGCATTGAATAGCATGAATCTGAGCAGGTGAAAAAGAAGCTCAATCAGTTTTATCTCTTAAAACTTTCGCTGTATCATTTCATAGGCACCATGGACAACAACAGTAGTAATGTCTTGTTGTTCGCTCTTCTATAAATTGCTAAATAAACTGTTCAAAAGATATGGGGAGACAAGTGTCTATTTCTCCTGCCAGACAGCAACGATAAGTACAAGGGTGTAGCTTGCCCAAAGGAAAGTTGTGGGGAAGCATACTAATCTGTGGTTGTCAATATCTGCGTATTAACTTTAAGGGCTGAATTTTTCCTGTTGGCACCAAAAATGGTGTAAAGTTGGCTTTAACCAAGCTAATAAAATATGCCATCTGTGCCCCTCTAGACCAGTTCTGCAGGCCATTTAGAGGGTCCCATGCACTCACTAAAGGGAGTGCTGGTTTGGAAACTATTGGTGTATATATATATATATATATATATATATATATATATATATATATATATATATATATATATATATATATATATATATATATATATATATATATATATATATATATATATATATATTGGTGTATGCAAAATTACTGTGCTCCCCTCTCTTTATCTATATTGCCTTGGAGTGCGGACACTCATTGGAGAAATATATTTATATATATATATATATATATATATATATATATATATATATATATATATATATATATAAGCAGGATCAAACGGCACTCACCATTCAGAAATATTCTCGCCGGGTGCTGACCAATTAATCGATAATAGTTACACCATGCACCATGCACAAATAAAAACACTTTGAAATACATCTGATGGTCAATGGCGTGAGTGTTTTCTTTGAACTTCTATATATATATATATATATATATATATATATATATATATATATAGGTGGCCAAATCAGGTAACAATCAGCTTATTGCAACAGCACCACACAAGCAGATTTTATAGTGTATGCCATCTTTAACTGTGCTGTGGTTTGTCACAGTGCTTAAAACTTTTAATCTGATTATATGATTTTAATACACTATTTACATTACAGTGTAAACAAAAAAAATACGGTAGAATTCCAAGCAATTCCAAGTCTCTATTGAAAATGAGGCAAATGGTTGTCACAGGAGACTATCCTAGAAGACACCCAATGTGCCCTCAGTTTTATGATCCCTTATATTACATGCCTTGTGAAATGATATATCAGTTTGAAATTTCAATGTGTTTTATTTTTATTTTTATTTTACAGAGGTTTATACAATATCTGGCATCTCGGAACACACTCTTTAACCTTAGTAATTTCTTGGATAAAAGTGGCTCACACGGTAAGAAACAGTCTTTTTTTTTTACTTGTCCCTCCACACCAGATCATTCAGATATTTCTCTAGCTGAACAGTTTACTAAAACAAAGATTTTGTAAACAAAGTTTATTAAATGTTACATAAAACTTTCAGATACTAGATTCTATACCTGTTTTTTTACGAAGTGTCTTATTTTACTCTCTACTTCCAAAGTACAGAGATGTAGGGAAGAGGAAAATAAAGAAGGGGGAAAAAAGTATGTGGTTAAGGAACCCCTGAGCCATGACCTCAACCACCTCCAAAACCTTGAATGTCTCTGGGCAACCCGGGGCCATGCAATTTTTACCACTTTGTGTTTGTGTTTCCCTCTAGGTTATGATATGTCAACATTTATACGGCGGTACAGTAGGTACCTCAACGAAAAAGCCTTTTCCTACAGACAAATGGCATTTGACTTTGCAAGAGTAAAAAAGGGGTATGCAGTATGTTTGTATCCTTATTAACTGCAGCAGTAGACTGTATCATGCTATGAGTTTAACATGTGCTCTGTTTCCAGGGCTGAAGGTGTCATGAGGACAATGCTTCCAGAGAAGTTGCTAAAGGGCATGCCAATACTACAAGGGCAAATTGATGCCTTGCTTGAGTTCGATGTAAGTAAGCGAGCCATGTTTTAACATCTGACTCTACAAGTTGTGATTCACTTGAAAATCGCTTTAATCGATTAGATGCCCGCATTTAAATCTGCGGTACTGCAGGCAACAAATCTCTTAAATATCACATGCCATAGCATAACATTAGGACTGATGCAAGTGAAATATATTACTTGCTGCAACCTGGCTTAATCATGGGAAAATGGGAGGCAAATTCCCACAATTCAGCCTCAAGTGATATGTTTTACTTGTGGCAATCCTAATGTTATGCTATGGCAAGTCATTTTCGGGAGATAATACGTGCTGATTTAACCATGGACTACAGATCTTACTATGTGTCATTACCCTAGGTCTAAAACAGTATTTATGGAGGCTTGCTATGCCTAGTGTAATGGTTGGCTTTTTCAGTTGAAGCTCTCCTTGGATGTCAAAACTTTGGTCAGGGCCCCATTTAACTCAAAAGAATGTTACTTTATTAGAAAGATATTTATGTATATTTTATTTATGCCATATCCATGGTTCTGAGAATATCTATGAAAGCAAATGTGTTTTTACCCAAATCTCATCCTAACTGACCATCAAGCTTGACTTGAGAGTAAATGGATATTGTCCCTAAATTGTACCCTAAATAATATTTGGTCTGAGCCCGTTTGTCATTGTTCCAAGCTCCTTAGTCAATGTAGCACTACATGTATAATATACTGTTTGTGTAATCCTTGGTGCAGTGTATTAGTGAATTTGTATATGGAATGCCCTTAAAGGAGAAGGAAAGCTACGGAGGCATTTTATTGCCAATAGATTAGCTGCAATAGTGCAAGCTAGAATGCTATATTTATTCTGTAGAATGTTTTACCATACCTGAGTAAAAAGCTCTAGAAACTCTCTGTTTGTTTAGGATAGGAGCTGCAGTATTAACATGGTGTGACATCACTTCCTGCCTGAGTCTCTCCCTGCTCTGGGCTCAGATTACAGTAGAGAAGGGAGGGGACAGGGGGAGAGGAGCAAACTGAGCATGCTCTTGCCCAGGGCAATGAGGTTTTAGCTGAAGGCAGGAAGTCTGATACAGAAGCCCATGTGTACACAATAGAAGGAAAGAAATGCAGTTATTCTTTTGACAGGGGACTCAGAGCAGCATTACTTTGAGGGTTTACTGGTATATTTAGATGGACCTTTCTGATAAGGCTTACTTAGTTTTAACCTTTCCTTCTCCTTTAATGCCTGTGCAAAGTGTAAATGTTTGTGTTTTGGAATTATTATTTTTTAGGTAATGTTAAAATTACCTTGAGAGAAATTTGAATCAGTTTGAGTTACATTCTTTGTAATCCCCTGCTTACCTTAATCTTTTCTAAAACCATTTTAATTGGCATTTCAAAGCACATAACCCACTGAACGAACGAAATAATGCCAAACTGCTTTCTTGCATTCTCTCACATGTGTGAGATTTGATGGGTTCTATTTGCATTCTTGTTTCCATGACTGTCGATGCTCAGCAAGCAAATATCGCTATGGCCTGCATGATAGCCTGTAGATGTTAGAAGTGAATTCGTAAGGGTAACTTCCAGTAACGTAACTGGAGGGGGTGGGTCCTGGTGCGGGACGTTCAGCTGGGCCCCCCGCCCCCCTCCGTACAAGATTATCTGGCCAGAAATCGCCCACTGTGGGCGGATAACACCAGTGCGCAAGCTGCCGGGGGGCCCTGGCCCAATCGCACCCCCTAATCCCCCGGTAGTTCCGCCACTGGTACTACCAGCTACTCAAAAAAACATTTGTTGCCTTAAGGTGGCACAGGCTGAAAAAAACAGCTTATTGGTCAGTGTATGGGGCTGCCCCAAAAGATATCCGACTGAAAATCAGCCAAAAGTCGATCTGGCAGGTTTAAAAATCCTGTCGGATCGAAGACTGTATTGATTCGTTGATTTGATCCTCACCTTGACTGCCAGTATTCCCAGGTTTTGTGACCCAGTCATTTGGCTACTTCTCCAAACAAGCAGATCTGCCCATGTATAGCCACCTTAAGTCACAAGAAGATTAACTGGCTCTAGCTCTAGTATGTAAGGGGAACCAAGTAAATGGTCACCCCTGCCCACCAATGAGTTCACTCCATGTGATATATTAATTTGTATAAACAATATTATTTTCTATTTATTAAGGAAACTCTATTATATTATTATACCTCCATTCTTTCTTCTGATCTCCTTTTGTTAGTTTTTTCCTATTATGTCTTGTGTCCTTGATTTGCATATAGTGTATCTGCTTTTTCTGTTTTACACTGAGCTTGTTGCTTCTCTTTCTCCATTTCCAATCTACCATTCTCTTTTGTCTTCTTTCTCTATGATACATTTTTTTACCTTCCCCCCCTCTGCCCATATGAAACTCTCTGTTTCCCCTTCTCTCTCACCTGCCTTTCCCTAGCCAAATGTATACATTTATTTTCTTTCACTCTTTACCCAATTTTGTATTCTATTTTCCATAAACCTTAATGAGCAAGTGTGTAGATGATAAACCGATATGTTTCTGACTTATTCTATTGCCTGTGGCAGCTGACCTGTTGGCAACCCTCTACCCCCCCCCTTCCTCTTAACATAATTTACCTATTTGGCCTGTAAAACCAGTGGCGCAGTATCACTAGCAACATTTATAAAAACTGGCAATTCTGCTAACATGCCTCATGGTGAAAGCACCCTGGTGATAAATTGAATACCATGCAAGTCTTTAGGCGGACGAAGAGGTGAAAGATACAGGTGTTTTCTCTCCAATTGCAGTAAGCCATTCAATATAATAAAAGAAAACAATTTGCACCAAGCCCCAACATATGTACATATTTTTCTTGGGACAAAATATTTGATACATTTCAAATTTTGACACCCCTGGTTATCATTTTACTACCAAATAGCATTTCTATATATTTCCTTATTTTATCAATTTATTCAATTATTTTATCAACTGTGTAAATGAAATGGCCAATCAATCATTTTCTCTTGTCGTGCCTCATGAGGTGAATGAGTCATGTGTCTTCCTGGAGAAAATGTAATTAATTCCCATCCATCAGAGACAGCGCTCCAGTAATTAGATGCCAAGCGACTTGTTTGGTTTGGGACAAAATTTCATTTAGAAAATAATCCACTCCTTAATGGATTAGGGTTTATGCAGCCCTCGTCAGTCTATATATTGTTACTGTCTGTAAGGGTAACTGCAATATTTTATTTTATGTCCTAGCTTGTGGCATGTAATCTACTTTTTTTTAAAGTGTCACTCGTGAAAATAGTTTGTCTCCAAGAACAGAAGAGAGTATGAATTAGTTAGCGACACCTTTGCATACAGTAATGCTTTGAGCACTGATTTCATAAGTATGAGCCGATAGACCTATTTTTTGTAGACCTATGTAGTATTTACTACCGTATATACTCGTGTATAAGCCGACCCGTGTATAAGCCGAGGTACCTAATTTACCTAAGAAAACTGGAAAAATGTATTGACTCGTGTATAAGCCTAGGGGCCCCATGTCAGATTTCAAAATGTGAATGTGACCCAGCCGCAACAATTGGGGGACACTGGGCAGGTACCTGTTACTGTCTGTGACTGACTGTGTCGCCGACCGGATTTCATGTTTGCTTCCCTCTGCCACCCCTATTTCATGTTTGCTTCCCTCTGCCACTTCCCCCCCCATCTGTCGCTCTCCCCACCCTGGCTGCTCTTCCCTCTGTCCTTCCCTCTGTCACCTCTGCTCTTCCCTCTGTCCTTCCCTCTGTCACCTCTGCTCTTCCCTCTGTCCTTCCCTCTGTCACCTCTGCCCCAGCCGGACTGCCTGTGACTGCCTGTGTCGCCGCCCGGAGCAGGTCCAGGAGCTCCGGGCGGCGCGTCCTTCCCTGCCGGCGTTCGCTTTCAAAATGGCGGCGCCCATGGCCGCCACGTGGGTAGCGGCCCCACGTGGCGGCCATGGGCGCCGCCATTTTGAAAGCGAACGCCGGCAGGGAAGGACGCGCCGCCCGGAGCTCCTGGACCTGCTCCGGGCGGCGACACAGGCAGTCACAGGCAGTCCGGCTGGGGCAGAGGTGACAGAGGGAAGGACAGAGGGAAGAGCAGAGGTATGACCCGCGTATAAGCCGAGTTTGAGTTTTTCAGCACATTTTGGGTGCTGAAAAACTCGGCTTATACGCGAGTATATACGGTATGTCATTTTCTGCCCACAGCACTAGGTATTATTTTCTTATGTGCTTCAGTATACTTCACATTTAATGCTTTTGTAAACAGGAAGTCCCAATAGGAAGGAAGAAGGTGGGGGTTTGATGGATCAGTGGTGTGGCTGGGTGTAGATGGACATGGTTGACCCAGATCAGCAGAATGGTTTAAAAAAATCCTCTTTGGCACTTAAATGGATCCACCCTTTCTTCTTATGACTTTCTAGCCGCTGAAAGTAGATAAAGATTTGTTCTTTTGTATGTAATTTATTTGATAAGGGTAACACCACTCAATATGCCTCTATATGTTTGAACTGCAATGTGCCAGAGCAAAATCTGCGATAAGACGTGTGCTTAAATAAGCCCATTGCACTGGCAACTGTATCCCAGTGATGCTGATGTCATGCGGCATGTATGCTAGGGCGCACAAACGAATAAATGGTGTAGCTGTCAATTGTCATTAAGGCTCAGTGGCAGTTGCTAAAACGCCCACAAGCTGTGAACACTTCTATGCAATATCAGTGGAAACATTGTGGCGTTTCTCAAACACACACAACCAGGAAATTGAAATGTAGAAATTCATATCCGAGCCCAAATGGAACATAAAAAAAGCAGAGTAGGCAGTTTTCAGTAATCCTTAGACAAAGGGCTTGGTTACTAAGGTAAAACATAACGCAATCAGTTTTAGGCAACCGCATCAGAGACGTTTCATGTTTCACAGAAATAAACAGAGGCATTTCTTTTTTTTTACCCCAACCTAATTTTAGAGACATGTAAACAAACCATAATGCATGGAAGGTTCTATTATTGCACTTAAAGTGACCCTGATGTCTGTGAACATTTACCACCATCATATAGCTCTTAGATAATAATCTTAGTTTTGTGTTATTGGTTTTTAGTATGTCTTTTGTAAAGCAGGGTTTTTCGTTTAACCTAAGCTACAGGGACCATCTTGCGCTTGGTTTCAGTTAGTCTGCTGATGCAAGGGCAGAATTATGACGCCAGCAATAAAGTTGCTGAAAAAAATAGTTTGTTCTCCTTCTTATATATGATTGATATGAATTTATTTTAAAGCTATTTAGAGGTTTCACTTCTCCCCCAACTCCAACATGTAGGCAAGGCTAAATGATTTAGAAACTACAGGTATGGGATCCATTATTTGAAAACCTGTTATCCAAAAAGCTTCGAATTAGGGGAAGGCCAAATTTTAAAACAAATTTCCTTTACTCTGTAATAATAAAATACCTTGTACTTGACCCACCTAAGATATAATAAATCCTTATTGGAGGCCAAACAATCCTATCGGGTTTATTTAATGTTTAAATGATTTTTTAGTAGACTTAAAGTATGGGAATCCAAATTACAGAAAGACCCCTTATCCGGAAAATCCCAAATCTCAAGCATTCTGGATCACTGGTCCAGTATACAATAAGAATATACAGATACCAGAAAACCATGTGATGGTAATTAAAGAGATGAGCTGGCAACCCAGCTCTAAAAAATACATGCACTGAAGACCTACTGTACATAGTAATCACCAGAGATGATGTGTGCTGAGTTTATAGGCTCTGCTATCATACACTGGAACTTATTTAATCATTATGTAGCAATTTCACAAATGTATTTTATAGCAACTCCAACAATCGCCTTTAGCTAGGAAAAATGTTCCAAATAGGGTTAGGCTTAAATTTATATAACCTTGTTAATTTTTTGAGATGTGGTGTTTGCAAAGTATGCAAATGTTCCCCTTTAGGAAAAAATAAGCTGTGCGGGGGTTTTGGTAAAATATATGCCACCCTACATTAGGCAGAGTTCATTCATTTTTCTCTATCATTAATTTGGTTAAAGTTACTGATTTAAAGACAAAACTTTCTAATGCAACTCATTAGAACTTACTCACAGGTTAGAGTGATTGGTGGTGGAGTGCTGAAAAATTTAATTATTTTTAAAGATATTCTTATCAGTCTTTAAGGGTGTCAGATGCAAAGCAAGTTGTTTACTGTACCAGCTATGCCATTACTCTCCCTTCCCTTTATGAAGCTCAGTGTGAAGAAGGTCCCTGTAGCTCAGATGAAAGGCAACACAATGCTTTACTAAAGCCACAAACAAAACTATAGCAAAGCTTATAGGCAAAGTCTATTGATCATGTTTTCAGGTGTTTCAGTCACGTTGAGACCAAAAATGACTTCCATGCATAAGATTTAGTAGCAATGTTACTTTAAAGATTCCAGTGGTCTCTATGTATAATGGGGACTTCAGTGTATTTGTTCCATTTTGTTTTCTCTGTTTTGCAGGTGCATCCAAATGAACTAACAAATGGTGTTATAACTGCTGCTTTTACACTTCTTTTTAAAGATCTTATCAAGTTATTTGCTTGTTATAATGATGGGATAATTAATTTATTAGGTGAGTAACGGTTTTGATTATATGTTTACATTGTATAGCTCTATTTCAATCAAACTATAACATACAAATATATATTTATATACATTGGCAGCACTTATTTACTTAAAGAATGACAAATGTTTTGCAAATAGGTGGCCATACACTGGGCAATCATCCATGGTGTCCAACTGATGGGCCTGTAGGCTGAATAGAGGGACATCATACAAATGGTCATACCCATGCAAGGCCAGCTTACACTGATCCATTGTCCTATTAGATAGCCCAAATGTTGGGAACTGCACTGAATGAAGAGAAGTTCCTCTTTACTTTCTTATATATCAATGTACTCTACACACAAGTACCGGTACATGCTTCAACCGCCAATGTGCATCAGCAGGTGACATTTTCAAACACAAAAGATCATCCAAGATTCACAGCTGAGATATAAATAATCTTTAAAAAATAATAATATTGGGTTTATTTAATGTTTAAATTATTTTTTTATTTATTTGGTCTGACTTATGGAAAGATTTTTTATCTTGAAATCCCCAGGTTCCTGACATGCTGGCTAACAGGTCTTATACCTGTACCAAATTGCCTACCCTTAGTATAGCATCTGTCCTACATTGGCAGGTCCTACACTGGCTGGCTGGTTTTGGTTTAATAAAGTTTAGTAATTGGCTAATATTACAGCAAATGTGCTGTTATTTTAGCTTGCTGCAATATTATTGGGGTAAATCACTAGTCAAAACTAGTATTAAATAGTAATTTTAAGAGCATATTCACAGTTTATTTGAAAGAGAACCAACATATTTTAAGTAATGATTAATAAATTATGTGAAGTCTTTCAAATAAACTGCCAAATCTGGAATTTATAATACTATGGCAGATATTAAACCCAAGTGCTGGTGAAAAATAAGCCCACTCTTATTCTGGGATGTTGAGAGTTCTAATTGAACAATAACCGGAGCATTTCAGTTTGATATTTGTTGACCTTTCCTACTAAAAGTATATTCTGGGCAAAAAAAAAAAAGAGTATTCTGGCCTCAACACATTATGCTAAAACACATCCCCAGGAATAAAAAAATCCTAGCTCTTCTGAATGAACCAGTTTGAAACAATTTGAACATAACAAAACAATAACCTTGTTTCTGGGAGTAATCACTTTTCCCCTCACAACATTGCCAAGATTCATCACTTTTTCTCTTAAGCTACTGCTAAAACACTTGGTGTGCTCCTACCCTACTGTAACCTCCATTTTCACTCACTTTTTTTTAGAGAATTCTCTAACAGTAGTCTGAGAATTAGGGATGCAACGAATCCAAAATTCGGTTCGGGATTCGGCCAGGATTAGGCCTTTTTCAGCAGGATTCGGATTCGGCCGAAACCTTGTGCCTGGCTGAACCAAATCCTAATTTGCATATCTAAATTAGGGGCGGGTAGGGAAATCATGTGACTTTTCGTCGCAAAAGAAGATTTTTTTCCCACTTTTACCTTTCTTGCCCCTAATTTGCATATGCAAATTAGGATTCGGTTCAGTATTCGGCCGAATCTTTCACCAAGGATTCGGGGATTTGGCCGAATTCTAAATAGTGGATTCGGTGCATCCCTACTGAGAAGCAATTTGAACATCACAAAACAATAACCTTGTTTCTGGGAGTAACCTTTGACACGTTTCCCCTCACTACATTGCCAAGATTCATCACTTTTTCTCTTAAGCTACAGCTAAAACACTCGGGTGTGTTCCTACCCTACTGTAACCTCCATTTTCACTCTGTCTAATTTTTTTTAGAGAATTCTCCAACAGTAGTCTGACACTACTACAAGTCTAAAAATCGTGAGGGCATTTGTATTTATATTATCTCAAATATCAAAGCAATGCCTGGTGCATGGGAATAAGTTCTACACGTATCTTTATTTGGTACTTATCTTCTAAAACAGACTGCACTGATCTCTGTATACATGAATGTATTAAACTTTGTTTTATTCAATTAATAGTCACTTTTCCTCTTTTTTATTTTCTTAGAAAAATTTTTTGAAATGAAGAAGGGTCAGTGCAAAGACGCTCTAGAAATCTATAAGCGATTTTTAACAAGAATGACCCGGGTGTCTGAATTCATGAAAGTGGCAGAGGTAAGTTCATGTTATACAAGAGAGGGGGTATACTGCCCCTTTAAATTTGTACTTTTGTTATTTTGTCACCTGTGCTGGTTACTGCTACAGATAAATGCAGACTGACAAACAGCTAGAACACTTACCTCCACTCCATGTTGTTTCCACACGTGCAGGCACGTGTTGGTCTGGGTGCAGACACATGGAGCAGATTTCAATGCAAGAATGCTAGAATATTCATGCCAAAATCCTAAAAATAATTTTTCAGAAAGACCCAATATAAAAAGACCAAGTCTATATTTAAAAAAATTTCAATATTCTACACTGTGTCTCGCATCTACCTAGACAATGGGAAGTGTGCCTGTACCTTGAAGGACTCTCTAGAGACTGGTAATAATTGCTGATATTCAAGGCTGCGGTCATGAGTGCAAAATGTCTGGTGATGCAGCAAACCAGGAAATAAATATAAGTTTGCTGCTTAATGGGAAGCTGTTACAAAGGCCTATGCCAAACACTCATAGAGATTATTTGTAAAATGAAATAATGATTTTTGTCTTTCTTGTTTACAGCAAGTTGGCATTGACAAAGGAGATATTCCAGACCTTACCCAAGTGAGTGATTTAATCATGTAAACCCTTTTTATAGTTATATATGTTTTATAACTGAAAAGAGATTATGGTTTATGTCTGAAAGTGCAATAAATATACATATAACATGCAAAAGCTTTATGGTATTAAATTAAGCTGTGCAATTTATAGAACTAAATAGTAATCTTGCCTAAAAAATCAGCCCCTAATGGTTACCATTGAATGTAATGCACCTTTGACTGTTGGCATTTCCGCTTCTAAAATAAAACTCATAGGAAATAGCATACAGATTTTTTTGCCCACATATCACATTTGATCATCTGGCTTGAGCACCAGTGGGACTGATGCAACTGAAAGAGTATTTTGAAGGTTTGATGTTATTTCAGTAGCATCAACAATGGTATTTCACTAGTTTCCTTTGTACAGGCCCTTTGCTTCCTTACAGCTCAAAAATAAAACTTCACATAACACCTCTGCTGTGCAACTATAAATAGACACTGTAATATTCCAAAAACATGTTAGAAATTCAGTCATGCTGTGTGACTTCAAAGTCTGAATAAAATGTGGAATTTGAGATGTATTGTTCCAGCCTTATAGAGATAAAGGGGAATTTTTCCAGCTTTGTGCATCTCTCCCCTGTGAGTCACCCAATGCTTTGCCAGATATGATGCATAGATACCTGATGTAATTGCAGTAGTAGTCATACAGAGTGTTTTTTGGCCAAAAAGATAAGAGAACTGTGCTGTTACAGGTATAGGATCCATTATCTGGAAATCTGTTATCCAGAAACCTCAGAATTATGGGAAGACCATCTTCCATAGACCCATGTTTATATTATATTTTAGTTGACTTAGTTTACTAGATCCAAATAACGGAAAGACCCTTTATCCGGAAAACACCAGGTCCTGAGCGTTCTAGATAATAGGTCTGGTATTTTTATCTGAAAAGTGAAAGCGTAACAGAGTCGATGATTAGTATAGGTGTGATTGGGCATAAGGATAGCTATAGCTGAGAGCCCTGCAGCTGGTTAGATACCATTAGGTATCCACAGAAAAATGTGGGCATTTAGCAGTTAGTAAAGGTATATATACCAGTAGAGGTGCAGGTTGGTAGGCCAATGGTCATGAATGGTAGAGTGTTTTACTCGATCACTTGCAAAATAGTCTCCTCTGCCTCCCTTCCTTCCATCTTCCCACCCTCGGATGGTATCACTTTTGGTTTTATGATGATGCCACTTCCAAATAAATTGTCCACAGAATGTTCAGTTTCCATTATTTGTGATACTATGGGAATAACAAAATAGAATTGGTAGTTAACCTTGAAACTGTAAATAATAGAATTCTTCTTCTTTAAAGGATGGTTTCATCGATGAACCGGTAATTTTTAATTTAATTTTGACTTATTGTTTTGCTTCCAGCTTCATCTCTGTCCTGGTTCTTTTCTGAAATCTGCTTACTTTTAAGTATCGCCTTGAAATTGATTTTGAGTTATTTCCCAGAGTCTAAGGATTTATGTACTGAAAATACACAAAGTTCTCTTCACTGCTTTAGCTTAATAAGAATGCATCAATCCTTTTGTATCATATAGTAAGAGGAGAGCACTCAATAAATAGTAATATGCTGTTGTGTTTATTTAAGACGACTCAGATACACGACTCGTGTATCTGAGTAGATATCCTTTTTCCAGTGGATCAGATATGAAAGTACTTCTTGATTGTATCAATATGTATTACTATGTAGCACTTATGTGGACACTGATGGTTTATGGCACATTTATATTAATGTGAATAATTGGTTTTATATGGACACTATGGGCATTTTTTGAATGGAAGCTATTTCATGGACTTAAAACTTTCTTCAATTTGACTGGACTATCTCACTATGTTAGGGACTTGAATAATTTTTGTCACACCTTTATTTTAGTTAATTATCCACTTGGAGTTGGGGGTGATTGAAGGGAGAGTTTATTAAGTTGTCACGTTCTGTTTTTTGTTACAATTGAGAATGGGAAACATGTCGGGTATCTGAGTAGTCTTAAATAAACACAACTACTGCATATTACTTTTTATTGAGTGCTCTCCTCTTACTATATGATGCAAAAGGATTTATGTACTGACTCCACAGCCCTGTTTATCAGGGTGTCTCTTTTAGAATACAATGTAGTACAGTAATATATTACTATAATTCTGTCCATGCAGCTGTATTAATTCTTGCATTCTATTTGGGAACTTTTCCTATGATAGCTAACATGCATTCACTAACTCCTTTATGCAGTGGGATCTCACTCCTGTCACTTCCTCTTCACCTGTGTGGTTGGCTTTTTATTTCAGTTCTGGAGAGCATCAAGCACACTGGTTTATGCTGTCAGAAAGAAGCCTTTTCATAATCTTCTAATATTTGTTAATAGTACAGCTTTAATGTTGTCATTTTTGTTTAATGTCTTTAGGCCCCAAACAGCTTATTGGAAACTCTAGAGCAGCATTTAAATACACTGGAAGGCAAGAAACCTGGAAGGTATGTTTAAATAAGCTTATTACTATGTGTGTGTGCATATATGTATGCATATAGTTCAACAAATTTACAGCACCCTGGTGTCCGGTTTATTTGAATATGTCTGTTTCGACTATTTGTGAATGCTTTGGTCACTTGTTGGCCTCTCTGGGTGTGGCAACACAATAGTATTCTTCTCCTGAGTTGTAGTAGCTCTTGAATGTGAATGTAATTTCCGGCAGCCATTAAGCAATGAATACTGCCTGATTGAAATTTTATATCATGTTCTATGGAAGTTTTTCTCCAAGTAAATGTGCAGCTTACAAGCATACAAGCATACAAATACAGTAGTCTTAACATCTCATCATTTGTACTCTTCCATAGGCCTAATTACATTCTTGTAGTGATGCCTCAAAATACTGATGAAGCTGCTGCTCACTTCTGTTAGGGCAATGACACGTGAGGCGATTAGTCACTTAGCGATTATTCTACTCTAATATGGGGAACTAATCTCCTCCAAATGCTTTTCCGGTGGCTAACATGCAAATTGCACCTGGAGAAACAAATGCAGCAAGGCTACTTTCCACAGTAGCCAAAAGTTTCCTCGCAAGGAAACGTCTGGCACCTTCACGCTTCATATGTTTCCTCTCTAGAGGAGATTAATCATGGGGGACTAATCTCCTCATGTCATTGCACTTAACCTTTAAAGTGGACATACATGGTCAGATTGTGCTCGCTGCGGCGTAAACGGTTGTATTGTACACAAACTTCTGCCGAAAAGATCTCATTGTGCGTTGTCGACTGGTACGAAAGATTATACATCAACGATGCAATGTCTACTCTTGGAGTAGGAAGTGATGTAGCTACTGGTACAGGAGAAAGGAAGTGATGTATATTTTGGTTACACAGTCACCATCGTTGGGCATTTGGCCGAAAGTTTTTTCATATACCGTGTATAGTACTATAGAACATAGTACATTTTCAATATGCCACTGCACTTTTGTGTGCTTTTTTTGGCCAAATAAATCTGTTGGGTTTGGTTTTTGTATTTTTTGTATTGACTGCTATCATTTCTTGACAGCATGGGCATGACAGTTGGTTTGTTTACTTCAGCATTTGGCCCTGCCCCTCAAAATACAGGCATGTGCAGTGAACAATCGTTTAACAATTATTATCTGTTTGGTCCATACAATGACAGATTTCATCATTCATGAATGAAATTTTTAAACATGTCTGATTGATAGTTGGAATGATTTTCTCGGAACGATTTGATCGTTTTGACCACATCAATGTAACGATGAGTAGACAATTTTATCAGATCGTCCTAAAATCGGTTGTTTCACAGAACAAAATCTGGCCATGTGTGGCCAGCTTTAGAATCATTCTGGCAACTAAATTCTATAAATAACCCTAGATTTATTGAAGGTGAGTACCACATACAGTTTTATAATTTTTAATATCATTTTTCAAACTTCCTGTGCTTTTATTTTGCTATAAATACCCTGTGTTAATATAGATCTCAAACCTTATTCATTCTTTTTTATTGCCCTGCTTCTTTGGATGCTTCAGTGATGGGTAAGCACCCAAAATGTATTCTATTAAGCATTTTCTGTCATAATTTCATATTGCTACAACTAATGGCAACTAAGCTTGTCCATATTCAGCACATACAGAAACTATAAACAAATGCAAAAAAATCATCAAAGTATTCTGGAAAGAAATAAAAAAGCTTAAATAAGGGTTTCAAAATGAGGGCTTTGGGGTAAATATCTTTTAGCCAAGACTATTAGGAAACACAAAATGGGATAATGCTGACATTAGACAATTGTAGCACAAGATATATTCATGCATCTGTTGAGATGTCCAATTTCTGTTACTGTATGTGACCACTGGACCATAATGACATTGCAGAAGATGACCAGCTAAAATATATTATATAAGCACACTTCTAAGCTTGCTCAACAAATAAATAGTGGTAGGGACATTCTTGTGTTCATTGCAGAATGTGGTCTTTCAGGGCATACAGTGACATTACGGTGGACAGAACAGATTGGTTAGGTAGGGATTCATAATTTGTTATGTAGGCCCTTGAATGCAAGTCCCATCCCACAGAAACATGCATTATGTCTATTTTTCATTATGTATTTGACATATTATGCAATACAGACTTTCACATTCCTGTTGCTAATGGTTGACCATAGCATCCACATCAAAGTCTTTAGTCCAAGCGTTTGATTATTAAACTCTGTTCATACCACAGTTAATGACCAATTAGAACACCAGTTTACAGTATTGCCCACCTCTAGTCTGTTGCTTGGATTTACATACCGTTCAAAGTGCTGGAGAAACATTGAAGGTGATAAGAAAGGGTTTGACAAGATTCATATGCCATGCTGAAACTGCAGGCCGAGTGAATAACATCTTTATGAAATATGTGGAAAAGGCATAGATGGAATTATGCATTCAAATGTTAATCTTAGGGCTGGGACACACTGGGCGATTTGGGGAGATTTAGTCGCCTGGCGACTAATCGCCGCGACTTTCCACGACCAATCTTCCCCTAATGCTTCCCCTCGCTCTGCGCCTGGCTAAAATGAAAAATCGCCTGCGCTAATCACACGCGGCGATTCGTTTTCCGAAGTCGCCCGAAGTTTCCTCGTGAGGCAACTTCGGGCGACTTCGGAAAACGAATCGCCGCGTGTGATTAGCGCAGGCGATTTTTCATTTTAGCCAGGCGCAGAGCGAGGGGAAGCATTCGGGGTGAAAAGTCGCTGCGTTTAGTCGCCAGGCGACTAAATCTCCCCAAATCGCCCAGTGTGTCCCTACCCTTAGTATTTGGTTTAGTGACCCTTTAATCTTGTATAAGGAAACAATTTCTAAGGGAGTATAAGGAAACAATGGATTAGTGAAGTCTGGTGATGTGCAGATAACTTCCTGACAGACAAATTATACTTCTGTGTTCTGTAAAGCGTTGAACAATTGGTGACTTGTACCAATTAGTTACTGACGTAGCTAATCTAATTTTACTTTACTGTCCACATGCTTTCCAGGTGATACAGTACAATTATCTCTTTATATAGAAAACAATATGACCTATTTTACATTTGCTATAGCTATGCCTGGAAGAAGAAACCTATTTTGTTTCAGGAATGATAATGGCTCACCATACATAGTATCTTAGAGCAAAATGATTCTACAGTAAAATATTCAAAATGTCTTCTCTTCTAAGCATATATCTTGTAAAACACTGCAGTTTACATTATATTTTATTTCTTTTAACAAAACAAAAAAATAATATCTGTGATGTCTCTTAACTTCCCTGCATGGTGCCTGGTGCACAAAAACAGGACAATGGTACTGGCATCAATGATGCTGATATGACATAGTATTCTCACCATGTGATGATGATGATGTAGAAAGTGAATCGTCCTATCCCATAATAACCTTGTTATATCTTTTAGATCATAAGCTCTTTTGAGCAACGCCCTTTTTACCTTTCATATTGGCGTTTTTTGTATGTATCATGTATACACCCATTTATTGTACAATGTTGCTATTCTATATATATATGATAATAATAAAACAGGTATGGGACCTGTTATCCAGAATGCATGTGACCTGGGGTTTTCCGGGTAAGGGATCTTCCTCCAATTTGATCTTCATACCTTAAGTCTGCTGAAAATGATCAAAACATTAAATAAACCCAATAGGATTGTTTTGCTTCCAATCAGGGTTAATTATATCTTAGTTGGGATCAAGTACAAGCTACTATATTATTACTACAGGTATGGGATCCGTTATCCGGAAACTTGTTATCCAGAAAGCTACGAATTACGGAATGTCTCCCATAGACTCCATTATAATGAAATAATCCAAATATTTAAAAATGATTTCCCTTTTCTCTGTAATAAAAAACAGTACCTTGTACTTGATCCAAACTAAGACATAAATCCTTATTGGAAGCAAAATCAGCTTTTTAGGTTTTTTTTAATGTTTACAAGATTTTCTAATAGACTTAAAGTATGAAGATCCAAATTACGGAAAGATCTGTTATCTGGAGGACCCCAGGTCCCGAGCATTCTGGATAATAGGTCCCATACCTGTACAGAGAAAAATATTTATGTAGATTCCATACCTGTTATAATATTGTAAGCAGTACACCATGATGCACTTGGATTCATTTCATTGATAAAATCTGTTAAATCTGTGCATTTCTAAGCAAATACATACAAGTCATGGGGTCAGAACATGCAGTGTTTTCCAGTCTCATAGGAAGATACTCTCTGTATCTATAATTAAAGGCAGTGCAGGTAGCAGGTCAGAGGAAAGCAGAAGAAGCTTACTGCAAAATAAAGTACTTAGACACAATATTATCAAGGGTTGGCAAAGACTAGGGTTGTAGCCTACATTTTTCTTCACTTTGATTAAATAATTCAGTACTATGGGCTTAGCTGCCCTTATAAATGCATAAGAAAATGCACAATTGACCTAAATATCTAAACTTTAGCCATGTTTGCATACCAGCAATCTGTCTGATTTTGACTTTGCTGCCTGACTGGGAATGCAATGTAAACAATGTAAAATAAAATGTAAATAATTACATTTACAATCGAATGGTTAATAATAAAAATTATAATAATAATAATAATGGTAAAACTAAAGCTAGTGTCTGCATTTTTGTTTTAATGTTGGTATCTTGAAAAAATATTCAGCACATCAAATGCTAAAAATCCCAATTAAATCCATTTGATTTCCAACGTAGAAAAACCCAGTGTGCTGATTACTGTACACACTACCCCACAGTTATAGTGTGTATAATTTGCACCTGGGCCCACCACCCGGGACAGGCACACTGGTAACTGCCAAATTCAACCACTGCACACATTGTGTTTCCCGCAGACACCAATGATGGGAGGTCAGGGTCACTTCACTTGCCCCACCAGTAGTTATGCCAGTATCTATATTATATAGCCTAAATGTGGGCTATGTTGTAGGTTTGTAGTCTCATTCCTCATTTTACATCATATCAGCATTTTTTTTTTAAAGGTAACATGTTAACAGTTAAATATGCATGTGAACATAAATGTATGTAATAAAAGGTAATCTAATTTATTTTTTTAATGTTTTCTCTATGTTTCTTCATGTTTCAGATCTGGTTCTCCAGTTGGGAAGGTAAACATTAATTGCCTTATTGTGTGGATTTTATAATAATAACTTCTTACTATTAAATTACAATTCTTTCCTACCAGAGGATATGTACTCACTTCCTGTCATATTCAATAGTTTTAGCCATTGGCCTTGGCAGTACTTTATGGAAATTTAAGAATTGTTTAATCAGACAAAAGTAAACACTTATTTATCAAGGGGTGAAAGGAGAGTTCCCATAGTGTATACCCACAGCTCCTTATTCACTATTCAATGTATACGACTTTTAAATCTTCCCTCTAGTAAACAGTCTTTTTTTTTTTACCCTTTTTTATAAATAAGCCTTCTGAAAAAGTTGTTTGTATGTAACATGCTTTCTTTAAACCAGCAACAAGAGGCTGTAACCCTCACTTGAAAAATTGGGCAGATCATTTACTCTACCATGTAGCCAACTATGCATCCAGAAGTACTAGTCTAATAGCATAGACATGGTCTAATAATAATTCAGAGCCATAAATCCAAACTCAGAGAACAACCAAATAAAAATATTAAAAGCCACAAAGTCATGCTAACAAATAATAATTAATATTAATTATCTGCTGTGCATTTGGACTTTGCACTTACAGATATGGAAAAAACGATTGCAATAAGTATCCTAAAATCAGTATATATGTTGGGCTAGATAGGTGTATATAAAGAGCCAAAGCTTGCCTAACCAAAAGCAATGTGCAGTAAGACAGAAAGTAGCAGAACGAACATAGAGGCTGATAGGCCTGCAGGTCAAATGTAGAGGTAGTGAGACAAGCGGAGTTCAGGTATTTTAGGGCATAAAAGAAAAAAACACAGATGACTCATTCTCCCACTGCTTCTGCATCTGAGCTTGAGGAACAATTAAGGACCCCTAGGCATGATTGAGTCCAAAGCAGTGATCCTTTGCTGAATATCCAATACAAAAAGGGAAAAAAATCCTTTACTTCCTTGTCCAAAGTGAGACTAATGTTTATAAGTGAATTAAAAAACATAAGTGCATCTTTGGGAGACTAAAGCCAGATGCATTGAAGGTTAAAACCGTAGCCTATGCCGATGATTAAGGGGTTTAACTCGAAATCAGAACTAAAGCCTCACCAATTTTTTTTTCATTTAGCATCATTACACTGGCCCTTAGGCCACTTCCGTAACCTCATTTTTGAGAACCTCAAGAACCTTAAGATGGCCATAGATGCAAAGATCCGATCGTTCGAATCCTGGAACGATCGGACTTATTGGACTTCCCCATCTCCCGACCTGCCACTAACCTTTCACATCAAAAAAAGTAGAAAAAGAACAGATCAGCCGATGTTCTGCCCCTACAGCAATCGTACGAAAGTTTTGTCTGACTAAAGCTAGTGACAGTCTCCCACTGAAGATCGTTAGATCAGCAATACACGCAGAGATATTATCGGCAGCCGACAGAAATTTTCTAACCTGTCCAATCGACTGAACGACCGATCAGCATGGAACAACAGATGTCGGGACACTCCACACACTATCCGAAAAGCGTACGAATCGAGGATTCGTACGACTAGATCTTTGCGTCTATGACCAGCTTTACTGTGCAGAGCTGCACAGTTGGGTTCTTGGGCTACATCACCTTGAAAACAATTCATGAACAGAATTTGTTGGGCTTCAGCTTAACTGTTGAGAAAAATGTTAGGTAACAATGAGGAAATAAGACTGTATACAATATATATAAATATAGTCTTCTTTTATGCTTATCTATTCAGTCATCTCCTACAAATGTCACATCGCCTAACTCAACCCCATCTAAAACAGTAGATGCCTCATCGCCTGTTGACCTTTTTGCAACAGCATGTGCAGGAGCTGCAATAAGGTGAGCCTATATAACAGGAGACATAATCTTCTAAAATATGTGTCTTTGAACCATGCTTCTTCTTTGTGCCACACTGATGTCAGTGAAACAAATCAATCAAGATTATAGTACTATTTACAGATACTTTTTCTGCTTCCCTGTGCAGCTCTCCAAAACTGTCCAATGATCTTCTGGACTTGCAACCAGACTTCAGCTCTGCTACAGCATCTGCTTCAGCAGCAACTGGAGGTGCTAGTGCATGGGGAGGTAAAGACTTGTTTTCTCAGGATGCCTTTGCCCACAATAATACACAGATATATTTATATTTGACATTTTTTTTTTATCTCCTGTAACGTTAAAATCTATATTTTATCTGCTGTCTAAACAAACCTTCACCGTTGTTGAACAATTAAAAACACATATTCAAATAGTGCCCCTAAACCAAGCAAACTTATAGTAGTCTTTTAATTGCAGATAACAGAAAAGAAAATCTTATGCTGTTTCTCTGGTTAAAACTGACCAGAGAAATGTCAGATAACTCTGTTTCACAAACTTAATTTTTTTAGTAGAGCAGCCTCAGAAGACTTTTCTTTTATTTGGCTGTGTGCAGTCAACAGAAGTAAACAACAGGAGATCAATATACACATTGCAGTGTATCAACCACAAGCAGCATAGATACCAAATAGAGCACCACCTTTATACAAATTTTACAACAGCTCCACACATGGATTAAAGTTTGATTCTAAGCAGCAGGGGGTTGCATTGTTTAAGATTCATTACAGTATGTTAAAACTGCTAATATCTTGAAAACAAAAATAAAAATATACTCTGTTCAACTAGATGTCTAAAAGGGTGCTAGTCTACTTGATGTAAATGTTATGGAGAATTCTGAATTCTCTGAAACACCTGCTCAGATGTGCATACATGTCTGTAAGTGAATTGCCTGTGTGTGTTTGTAGGAGAGGAAAGTTGGGTTTCAACATATTGCAGGATTTTGGATTTCTTGGTAAAGATGGGAAGTAATTATTTCAGTTATTAGCAGTATAGAAAAAATACCAGAGGGAAAATTAACTAGAAAACAATATAAAGGTGAAAGCAAACATACTTACATAGTTAAGCTTGGTTGACAAAAGTCCATCAAGGTCATCCCTCCAAACGAACCCCAGTATACTGTATACAGTACACAAACTCATATACACTCACATATATAAACTATAGATACCAATATAACTACTAAGCAGAATCTCAAGGAAATTTCCTGCAACAGATTATGTTGGCTTGCGAATACAGAAGAGGTGACACAGATCATATGTTACAATAAACTGGCAAGATTTACCTGTGCCTTGAATGGGAGACCTCTTTTCTGAGCTTCCATTCTTTTATACCATGTTATTACAATAACTGCTTTGTACATTTAGGGGCCTATAATATAATGATGAGGGATTTACACAGGGAAAATGGTGTAAAAAGCTCTATAAAACAAATGGTGCATTTATAAAGTTTTCTATAAAGTTATATTATTGCGTAACCAATTCAAGTCAATGGGAATAGTTTAGGTGGCAAGAAAATTCCTGTTTTTAAAATGCAACACAAAAAGCCATTATTTTTGTTGGAGGTTTTTTTTACATAGCATTGTCAAGCAGTGTATACATGGCTTGATAAAGATTTTTTACATGACATGGTGATATGGTTTACAGTATATGGTTGCCGTTATTAGGTAGTAGGTAGACAACACCGTACTTAAAGGGATACTGGCATGGGAAAAAATGTTTTTTCAAATTGAATCAGTTAATAGTGCTGCTCCAGCAGAATTCTGCACTGAAATCCATTTCTCAAAAGAGCAAACAGATTTTTTCATATTCAATTTTGAAATCTGACATGGAGCTAGACATATTGTCAATTTCCCAGCTGCCCCAAGTCATGTGACTTGTGCTCTGATAAACTTCAATCACTCTTTACTGCTGTACTGCAAGTTGGAGTGATATCACCCCCCTCCCTTTTTCCCCCCAGCAGCCAAACAAAAGAACAATGGGAAGGTAACCAGATAACAGCTCCCTAACACAAGATAACAGCTGCCTGGTAGATCTAAGAACAACACTCAATAGTAAAAACCCATGTCGCACTCCTTCAGGTACATTGAGAAGGAAAAACAGCAGCCTGCCAGAAAGCATTTCTCTCCTAAAGTGCAGAGACAAGTCACATGACCAGGGGCAGCTGGGAAATCGACAAAATGTCTAGCCCCATGTCAGATTTCTAAATTGAATATAAAAAAATCTGTTTGCTCTTTTGAGAAATGGATTTCAGTGCAGAATTCTGCTGGAGTAGCACTATTGACTGATGCGTTTTGAAAAAAAAACATGTTTTCCGATGACAGTATCCCATTAAAGTAGCAAGTTAATAGATAAGGAGGAGGAGTAGATGGGATAATGAGAGAGCATTAGGACGTGGGAATCAGGCTTGAGGGAAGAAGGTGGGAAGAACTGTGAGAATGAGGACAGGACACGGACATCAGGGAAGAACAAAAACAGCTATATTGAATAAATAATGGAGCAGTTACATGCCCTCCCACAGAGATTCTTTAACTTAATATGTCAAACTTCCCTTCTTTCAAGAGGTTTAGTTCTTATTGTTTAGGAGAGCACATGCCAGTCTCAACTAGCAAATGGGACTTACAGGAGGGTAGTGCCTATGGTATGCCAAGTACTTTTTAAACATTGTGTCTGAAAGAATGAATATTCAAAAATATTTTTGGTATGCACGTATTTTATAACAGCGTATCCCCTATAGTTTGTGTTCCTAGGTAGTGATGGGCGAATTTGCGATGTATCGCCGAAAAATGTGCGAATTTCGTGCGAAATTCGCGAAACGGCAAATTTTTGCCGTGAATTTTCGCGGGTGTTTCGCGAATTTATCCGCTGGCGGCGAATCGCGCAAATTCGCCTCGAATTCGCGCCTGGCGAATAAATTCGCCCATCACTATTCCTAGGGCAATGAGGTTTTCTTCTTCATTTTTTATGTTTCTACTTTTCAGTTTTCCCAAGTTCTGAATTAAGAATTTGGGTAAACAAGAAACATGCTATACATTACATTGTGAAAGGGACATGGATATAAGGAGCCCTTAAACCATTGTTCTTTCTGACAACAGACTGGATGTTATTCTAGATATTCTAGGGACAGCAAATGAGCAGGCATACATGTATCTGAAAAACACAGAGATGGTGTTAAAGGAAAAGGAAAGCTACAGAGGCATTTTATTGCCAATAGATTAGCTGCAATAGTGCAAGCTAGAATGCTATATTTATTCTGTAGAATGTTTTACCATACCTGAGTAAAAAGCTCTAGAAACTCTCTGTTTGTTTAGGATAGTAGCTGCAGTATTAATGTGGTGTGACATCACTTCCTGCCTGAGTCTCTCCCTGCTTTGGGCTCAGATTACAGTAGAGAAGGGGGGGGGGAAGAGGAGCAAACTGAGCATGCTCTTGCCCAGGGCAATGAGGTTAAGCTGAAGGCAGGAAGTCTGATACAGAAGCCCATGAGTACACAACAGAAGGAAAGAAATGCAGTGTTTCTATTGACAGGGGACTCAGAGCAGCACTATTTTGGGGGTTTACTGGTATATTTAGATGGACCTTTCTGTTAAGGCTTACTTAGTTTTAGCCTTTCCTTCTCCTTTAAAAATCCACATTTATGTATTTCCTGTTTTCAATAATTTTTTAGAGCAGAAATAAAATGGCTTCATACTTTTGCAACTATTGCAACCAATAATTTAATATCTGAAGATATAAGGGCAAGAATAATTTTCTGCATTTGGTTATTTACAGCATGCAGTTATTGCTGTGATCATCATTAACTCATATTTTTTATTAACTGCTTACTTACTGGACCATAACTCAGATCTTTTGGGTGAGGGTGAGTAGTCCTTTCCGTTTGTCTTACCTATTCTCGTTTTCTGTCTCTGTTTTTCTATACTTTCTGTTTTGTGGCCCAGAGCCTCCTTTTTAACCTCTATACTTTGTTACATGCAGACTCTCTTTCTGCACCTTCTGCTCCTACTGTTACCTCAGAGACTCCTCAGCTTTCAGATCCTTTCTCAGCTGAACCCAGTTCATCTAGTGATGCTCCCAGTGAAACTACAACTGCTTCAGTTTCTGCAACAGCTACAAATATCAATATTAGCAAAGCTGAGGTTGACCTTTTCGGAGGTTAGTATGCCAGCCTAGAAAACATTTGTTTGTTTTGGACTGAATAGTAAGGTTTCACATTCTTATAACACAAAACCTAGAATTTTGCTAAGGAAATATTTTATATAGAAAGACTTTATAACTTGATAGGACAACCAATTACTTTCTATCAGTTACTAAAGTAAAATACTCAGCCTTTGACTGGCTAAGGATGTTTGGACTCAGTTGACAACAGTTTGCACATGATATTTATTTTCTTTGTGGCTGGTTTAGTTTATATTGGCCTTGATTTGCTTACCTTACAGATCTATGCACATTTTACCTGTCTCAGGGCAGTTAACAGAGAGATGTAACATCAAATGAGATGGATGATAAATTAATGCATGGACCAGAAAACTTCTAAGTTTGCTGAATTTAAAAAGGAATAAGTAATAGGCACTAAACCCAGTACAACTATAGTTGAAGCAACATGTTCTTTGGCCATGTACCCGTTAGGGACATACTAAATCTGCAGATTTAGGTTTAGTCCTAGTACCAGATCCATTACAAAAGAAACATCCAAACTGAATCTGAACTCAAAAATCATGGGGAAAAAAAGTCAGCTCCCCAAAAATGTCCACTTCAAGTCTTCAAGTCATAGGATCGGAGATAGGAGAACTAAACCCTAAAAATGAATATGGCTAAAAATGGCACATTCTATATACTGCACTTATTGCACCAGCCTAATGTTTCAGCTTCTCAATGATCCAGGACTTCAAACTTGTCACAGGGGGTCACCATTTTGGAAAGTGTCTGCGACACTCATATGCTCAGTGGGCTCTGAGCAGCTGTTGAGAAGCTAAGCTTAGGGGTCCTCACAAATTATCAAGCAGAAACCAATAGCAGCACAGAGCATGTGCAGTGAATCGGCAGAAAAGAAAATGGTGAGCTACTAGGGCATATTTGGAGACACTGGTCTTCCCTGTTAAATGGCTGTGTTTGCCTTGGGCTGGTACAGAAGCTCAAAACATAATGTACAACATTTCTAGCCTACTTCTTTAGTTAAGCTTTAGTTCTCCTTTAAGGTTTTGGGTAGGTTTAGCCAGGTGCTCATATTTGGTTAAATTCTGTAAGAAAATGCTTGGATTTGGTTGGGGTTTACATAAATACCAAGCAGATGAGCAACTCTGAATCAGTTGACTAGATAAATGACTTGATAGAGGGCATCGGAAAATGTTGCTGAGGCACACATTACCCTTCACTAATAAATCTCTTTGCTGATGAAAACTTGTGCTGTGTGAATACTCTGCATAAATTGCCTAGGACATGAACCTGAGTTGTAAGATGTATTATTCCTTCTTCCCATCCACAACACAACTGATAAAGAGGTGTGGAATATTTTAGAAGAAAGTGTTGCCATGGGGATAGATTAATGTCCAATAAGACCTCAGCGGGGGGATATTTATTAAAAGTTGAGTTGTGTTTTCCCAAAAAATTTTGTTTTTTTGAGGGTAGTTTCGGTAAAGCTCTTCTGCTTCTTTAGACCTTTATTTAGATCTCTACTAAATAAAGATATTTGTATCTTTTTGTAGCGCAAACATATTTGGAAGTACCAAAATTTTGCAAATCCATATTGGTTTTAGAATTATTAGCCATTTCTAACCTGAATATAAAAAATGAAGACTAATTGCAAATAGTCTGACATTACTACTGTCTGCATCATATGAAATGTGTAACGTGAACTGACTGGTAGTGTTTATAGTCAACATCAATTTAACCATAAGATTCTTGGGATAATCCTGCTTAAGGGGTGAGCTGAAGTCAGAAACAAACTGCACTTATTTTGCTGTTGCATTTTGATATTTTTTTCTGTGGCTGTTTTAAAATACAAGAGCTAATCGTTGAATGAAACCAGAGAGCCGCTCTGATCTTCTTGCTAGAAAGCTGGTGGCCCTGTGACTCTCTAGTTTTAACACTGCAGCAGAGGAAAAAGCTTTTGTGTTTTGAAACCCACTGCAGATAAAAATTACGGTCAGAGTTTTCATCCCATATGTTCTGATTTCCATGGATCCTTTTGTTTAAGTCTGTTCTCTAAGAAGTTTGTTGTTTGGACACTATGTCCAGGTTTAACATACGTATCATGTCAAATTCCAGCCTCATTGGTTGTGTTGTGATGCTTTCAAAAGTGACCCCATTTTATTTTCTAATCTGGTAGTCCAATGTATATTGCAGAGTGTTAATTGATAATTAGACTTTAGATTTATTTTATCATATGCAGTAGAAACAGAACAAAAGGCATTTTCATCTTCAGACATATGTGGCATGAGGTTGTCAGAACTCCCCTTTGGCTCTGGTCTACCAATTGGATCAACTGTATATATAATTATATACTTAGAGCCAAAACCATTGTTTTGACTAAAGAAAATATAGAATATGTACATTATTATGTTGAAATGTAACATACTGTATATTTCCATTGCAATGACTACAATGTCACTCACAAAGCTCTCATGCTATGTAAGAGGTGAATTTTTGTACTTGTAACTTTAGCAATCACAGCATTAGGGCAGGGGCCATTCTGATCTCAGCATTAGAATAGGGTCCATTCCAGTAGGTCTTTGCTGCAGCCTGCCACCATTCTTTTGAATGGAATATGCTCCTTTATTCCATATGTGCAGTAGGCAGGGCATTTCCAAGGCAGTTTTCTGGGAAATAGCTACAATATTTTGTTAAGGCATCTAGAACTTGCTGCAAATAAAAGCACTCTGTGATCCAATTCTGTTATCTCTGAGGGATTAGCATTTTAATTGCAGGAAGCACATGAAGAATCAGGATTTTTGACACCAAAAATTTGCGGAAAAAAGTGTGACTTTATTATGCAACAAAATGTGACAATTCCAAATGCCTAATTCCAAATACGAAGATACTCCAGCTAAAACCTGTTGGAAATACGTAGAAGTCAATGGCAGATGTCCCTTACAACAATTAGAAGATCTTTCTTTGATAGTGTTTCTCGGATATTTTTGACGCTGACTTTTGTGTGACAGTACGAAAAAGTTGCAGTTTTTGCGACTTTTCCTGCTTTCAGTTCAGAGCTTTTAAGATACGTCATGACATTGGTTTTAGAGAAAGTGAGTTTAGCCATGGTTTCAAAAACCTCTAAAACCACTAAAATTGTACTAAATGTACTAAAATAAAGGAAAAAAATGAGAAGGAATATCGATCCAGTTAATTTTAATACAGTGTGTTGATTTTGTCCCTATAATACTTATACTATGCTTGTATAACACTTACTCCTGAGTATTATAGGAACATATTGTCTTGGCAGTAAGTGGCAAAAGGTAAAAATCCACCTAATTCTTCGATTTTAATCATAGCCTGAGCACTGAGTGACCTGTAGCAATCGTGGATTTTTTTCCTCTTGCCTGATATCCCTTTTATTTCTTGTTTTTATATGCTTGCATTTTCTTTCTTACATTCTAGGGCCTAAATGCACGTAGCCCTTATTCACCGAGCTCCTCTTATCTTTTGTGTACCGATAGAGTGGCAATGTTTTATTTATTGGTGGAGCAAAATGTACATTAGGTGGTGCATTTAACAGATATATTTATTGCAGTCTATATGGAAATCTAGATGTCTTCATTGCTCGGGCAGCATGGCTAAACATAAATACAGATGGACCCATAATCATCTATTGGTCATTTACTGTAATTATGCCTTACTGTAATTATAATGAGACATCTGGAAGTATCTTACAGAATGTATCAGAATATCTTATATTACCCAAATAGTTATGCCCTATCTGTAAATCAAAAGTAAAACTCCCATTGCTGAGACATTGGGGCACTCTAAACATGAACATGGCAACTGACCTAATAAAAGATCATAATTACCAAATTTTGTCCAAAACTGGATTCTCAGTGCTGCCATTTTGCTCTCTGTTATCTGCTCATCCAATAAAGATGCCACCTGACTAAAAATGAAATCACTGATATATGCACTGAGAAAAGGTAACACAAGAGAATAACTGAAACCTTTTTTTCTTTCCTTTCCCCTCTTTTGTTTTCTGAAAACTAATTAAAACTGCATCCCAGATGCCTTTGCTGCTTCTCCAGGTGAAGCCACTGCAACACTAGATGGGGCTGCTGCTCCGCCCACCCCAACCCCTGTTGCGGCTGCCCTTGATGCATGTTCGGGACACGGTGGGTTTCACATAAGTTGCTGAGAATTTTTTGGCATGTGACCTTTCTTTCTTCATTCTTTTCTTCCCATGAGTGCGCTTTTCTCTTTAATTTTGTGCATGGATTGTTTTTGTTCAGTGACTTACTAAATATTGGCTGGATGTAAAGGACTTTAAATGTTTCGGTCATTTAAGCTGGCCATAGATGCAAAGATCTGATCGTACGAATCATCGTACGATTGGACTTTCCCATCTCCCGACCCGCCACTAACCATTCAGATCAAAGTCTTACCAGTCAGATTAGTTAAAGAACAGATCAGCAATGTTCTGCCCCTGACAGCAATCGTACGATATCTATGTCCAACCAAAGCTAGTGACAGTCTCCCACTGAAAATCGTACGATCGGCAATACACGCAGAGATATTATCGGCAGCCGACAGAAATTTTCTAACCTGTCCGATCGACCAAACGACCGATCTCCGCCGGACGAAAAATGTCGGGACTCTCCACACACGGTTCGAAAATCGTACGAATCCTCAATTAGTATGATCAGATCTTTGCGTCTATGGCCAGCTTTACTATGCCTTGTCATGACTGTCATGCATAAGGGTTTTATTTCAGACTTATCTGTGTAGGTTAACCCAGACTAGCTCTGTACTGTTTTTGGGTTACTGGTGTCTTATGTGCACTATTAGATATAATTATCAGCCAACTTTTCTGTACTTTCTTTGCTAAGGTGTCCTTCTGTTTTTATGTAGCAAAGACCTGTGTTAGAGGTTTTATACTATACGGATGAAGGTGTATGGACTTCCTACTCAAAGAATATTAGATTAGTATACCCTGTGTTTTGAGTGTTCTATGTTTGTAGATTAATTGATTACTGAGTTCCTTTCCTAACTGATCCTGTCTGTTCTCCACTTTCTTCCCTATAAGACCCTTTTGCCCCATCTGAAGGTAGTGCAGAAGCTGCTCCTGAGCTGGACCTTTTTGCTTTGAAGCCAACAGAAACCAGTGCTCCTGTAGTTACCCCCACAACTAGTGCAGCCTCTACAGCTCCTGCAACTACTCCTTCTCCTCCTCCTCCTGCTGCAGTAGCTGCTGCTTCTACTACTTCTACCACTACTACAACTGCTACTACCACTGCTGCCACCACATTTGCCAGCACCACCACTACAACTACTGCTCCTCCTGCTCTAGATATATTTGGTGGTAAATGTTTTTTGTGTTTTTTTTATTCTTTTCCAAGTTTATATTTAGGTAAATTCTCCAGTTTCATTGCTCTACAGATTTTTTCAACGTTAGAATTTTCATTAGACCTTCCACCATCATTTCCTTATGGGAACATATTGATGAAGCTGACACTAAAATCCCAGCTTCTGGCATATTACATAAGGCTGTCAAACGGCTAAACATAACTATTGTGTATGCTACATTAATATGAGATATAATAAATGACAAATTAACGTTCCATACATTTTAACCCAGATAGATATAGTGAGGCAAAGATGGTAGAAATGTACATGCTGTTTCCCAGGCAGTACTTAACAAAATCACACAGGACATTTGTCTCCCATGTTAAATTTCCTCCATCACAGGATCAAAAAACGTCCTAAAATACCTTTGTACAGGTATTGAAGTCAAAATGAATCTCTAAAACATCTGGATCACATAATTGCGTAGGTTTGACTCTTCCCGCATTTTTGTATGCAACATAGGATGGAAGGGGGCATCACCAATCACATGCACACGCATTATGAGTGAGCTATGGTACAGCTCTTGCTAGGGTGCTTTTTATTAAAAGAATACCATTATTTCCCCATATATGTAGTGCAGGCTGTCTTAGGCTACATCTCTATTGGGAGAAACAGTTTTCATGTGATAGGCGCCCTTTAAATAATGACAAAATAATTGTCTCTGGGTTAAGCAGGGTACCATATTGACCACTTCCACTGCCAGTGAACAATATGTTGAATAAAGAAGAAAATGGTATTACTTCCATGATGTTATCAAAGTCATTTCCAAGTTTATTAAGGCATTTTGTATACAAAAGGTTCAAACAAATGCTTTGGAACAGCATTGCCTTCATTCCTCATTTGAGAAAGGGCATACTGTTATCCCAAAACTCTTTAGCAGTAATTTACCATGACCCAGTGTTGCAAGAATAACCCTCACCCATGCCACATGAATACAACATTCATGAGGGAACTGCAAGTTGAGCATATGGACCTGTGCCTGTGGGTGCTCTTGGAAGGACAGGAATTATCAGGAAGTACTGCTTTCATCTATCCAACTAATACATTTATAGTGAATTTATAGTGATATACGGTATATATATATATATATATATATATATATATATATATATATATATTGAAAAACTTGCTGAAATTTGCTAAAATAAATTTCCCTATGCTTTTAGATACATATTACTCTTATTTCAACCTGTACCCTCTCTCTATATGGATGAGTAGAGGATTCCATAATGACTTGTTTTAATATACTGTAGCTATAGTGGTCATTCTAGGGAACTGACTAGCTTTACTGAAAAAATATCTTAGAAAATATCTGATTTTTTTCCTGCCATTTGTATGCTAACACTTGGAACAAATAGTACTGTACTGTACTACAGGCCCCTTCATGTAATAAACTGGAAAAATAGGATTGCAATTGTCTAAATTCATCTGAATGTTCTAATGTCCAGAGGAAATCTGCATTATCAGGTGGCTAACATCCACAACCTTGTTTCATGATTTTATCTTTTTGCTTAATCTCAGAAGCATTTATTCATTCACCAGAGCAGAAATAACATTGCCTGTGTTTGGTCTTAGATTTATTTGACTCTGTTTCGGAGGCTCCTGCTGCAACTAAGCCTGATGCTGCACCTAGCATAGACCTGTTTGGCACAGGTAATGCATGGTATCCTTTACATTCATGTCCTTTGCTCCATAAAATGTTGCTGCACTTTTGATTTGTGTTATTGCTGAAGAAACTGATTTGGCTCTTATTTCCTTTTGCTTTGAGTAGATGCTTTTTCATCCCCACCGCATGGGGCCTCTCCTGTGCCAGAGGGTTCCCTCACTGGAGACCTCTTGTCTGGTGAGTGCTTTTTATTCAAAGCACTTGAGCGATACATAAAATGCTGTTAAAAATGTTCTGTTTCCTTGTAATATTACAGCACTGGGTTTTATAAACCCTTCGCAAAAGTGTACGGTATTGCCCAGTTGTTGCATGCTGATCTTCTGTACAATATCTTACTCCAAGACTTGCGAGCCTACAAAACATTTTCTAAACAAAGCCTTGTTTGCATTTTTCTGTAGCTCTCACTTGCATGACGGCCATTCATTTGGGAGGTTCATCGTCATGCTCCTATATACAGTATATTAGAATTATAATGCTAAAGGCAGAATCTTCAGCTGCACTCGACTGATTTGGGAGTTGTTATATGACTTTATATCTTATGTTTTAAGTTTTTATCAAATAGTGTCTTTCCTCTTTTCACATGTATGCTTATTATTACAGATATATATTTGCCAAGATCTGTTTATAGCATTGTGTCCATAAATATAATTATAATGCCAGATGCTAAAAATTGTGCTAAGTTTTTGAGTCATGCTCTATTCTTCTGTACCCGCTATAGTGGACACTTTTGCAGCTTCTTCCGCTGCCCCCACTGCTTCTCCTGCAAAGGTGGAATCTTCAGCTGTACTCGACTTATTTGGGGGTTGGTATATGACTGTCTTTACTCTTCTGTGCAATATTTTTATCAAATAGTGTCTTTCCTCATCTCACCTGTATGCTTATTATTAACTTCAACACAAAACATCTTATTATTAGTACTCTCTTTAATTTAATGATCAAGTGTGTCATATGTAAATATATTAATTACAAAATATACATTTGCAAGAATAGAATATAGATCAGTTATAGCAACAGCCAGTCCTTCATATGTTGTTGGACTACAGCTTCCAGCACCCCCAGTGTGTCACTTGCCATGGGGTGATACCTATTGTCATCCATTTTTTTAGTTATTTTGCCCAATTAAATTTATGTTCATGCACTTGTCCATATTGCTGTTAACTAAATATTAGGATAATATATTTATTTACAAATAATACATTCCCTTATATTATTTTATTATTATAAATCAGAAAATATGTTTATAGATATAGAGTAGATTACAGAAAAGTACTATAAAAAATCATCTGTGCCTTTTCTTTTCCCTTTAATTACCCCATTAGAACAGGATCACAAAATAATATAAAACTATATACCGACACCTTCCTTATGAATGCTACAGCAAAACTTCAGTCAAGCAAGATGTCCACACCAGCGTGCTCTCATCATACTTCTTTTTTCTCTCTGCTCAATTAATATAATTTAGTACAGAGACTGTACTAAATCAAATTTAAAACGCAATTGATAAATAACCAGAACATTTTGGGGCAGTTATGAGAGAAGGATCAAATGGGACAGTGTTGTGACATATATGGTGACATATTAGGGTACCCCTCGTCTTTATCTTTCTAGGCTTTGTGATACTTGAATTTTTTCTTTATTACCCATGAACATAGGGCTAAATAAAATGTACTCTGAACCTCTCTCTAACTTCCTTGCTGCAAACTGGATAACATGGCAGATGCTTTTGGAGAAGTTGTTGAGCCACAACCAGCAGCTATGGCACCTACTAGTTTGTCATCTTCTGCAGACCTACTGGCTGGTAAATTGCTTATTTATGTCATTCTCTCTCTATGTCATTCTCTATCTCCACATACGCACACACATACATTGGAGTATCTTTTTCGCACTTTAAAAAATGGCATTCCTCATACACACTCATGCATCAAAATCACTGTGGTAATGCAGTATCCCAAGACTGAAGTGTTATATCATGAGGTTACAATGGGTGTTCCAATGCCTAGCCTTTTTCCCAGACTTGGAAACCCAAATAAATGAATGGAAATATATGGAAACATATTGAACCAGCAAGTTATCTCAAAAGAAGTGAAATAAACTAATTTTGTAGGGCACTCAGAACCTCTCCTACAATTCACCCCAGTGGCAGATGTAAGAAACACTGTAAGAAACCACTGTGGTGAATTGTAAGAGAGGTTCAGTGTGCCCTACTAAATGTGTTCCTTTATTTCCTTTCTTCTGATATATGTTACAGTGGTATAAACCCAGTTTCTACACAAATTCCTTTTCTGTGTGTGTGCAGATTGTTTCCTGTTGTGTAAACAATATGTTTCGATCTTTAAAACGAAAAAACCTTTTGGAGCAGGCACTCAATAAAGACAAATTTTTACCATTCAAATAGTTGAAGATAGTTTATTGTGTCCACAGCCTTACGTGTTTCGTGTCATAAACACTTAATCATAGGCTATGATTAAGTGTTTATGACACGAAACGCGTAAGGCTGTGGACACAATAAACTCTATAGAACTATTTGCCTGGTGGAAGTTTGCCTTTATTGAGTGCCTGCTCCAAAAGGTTTTTCGGTTTGTCTGCTGCCCGTGCTGAGGGCTCAGGGCGGAGCACCTGGGCCTCTTTCCTTTTGTGGTGAGTAATCACTTTACATTTGGAGACCCTAATATTTCAGATTCATCCCTAAAATGTCTTTATAGGGAAACCTCTGTTCCTACAGTTTGTACTAACAGAAAAATGTGAATTATAAATTGTCATTCTGTCATTGTCATTTTTTTTCTGTGGTTGATGCAAAAGACTTGAAGTACCCTTTAGTACAAGTTTGTCAGTAAACCAGGTATCCTGTTGTCTTGTATTTGGGTTACAAGATTGGAGTCCATCAGTTGTGATCAGCTTAGTAAATTTACCTGAACTCGATAGCTTTGTTTACATTGTTTTACTCATTTTAAAGGATTTGGAGGCTCATTCATGGCGCCCTCTCCTACGCCGATTACTCCAGCACAGAATAACCTTGTTCAGCCAAGCTTTGACGCAGCCTTTGGTGCAAGCCAGCCTGCTGCTCCTGCCAGCTCTTTCGATGCTTCAGGTACGTTGGCATTACCGTTGGAAATCTGATTGGGCATCATATTTATGTGTAGTGGCTGACCTGGAATTGCAAATTATTTCCCTACCAAGTACAACTATGCATTTCATGATGCTCCATTGGTCCATTCTCCCAGGAGTATTTGCTCCAGACTGTTTAAGTTAGTCACATGACACTTGGGCACCTCCACTTAGTGCCATCGATTTTTATTTGGATTGAGATCAGGGCTTTGATCTATAGTACTTGTACCATGCCAGGCATGGCCTAATATTAATGCCCACGTTAAATGTGTATTTCTGAATGTGCTGTATTAGAGGTCAGTCATAACAATTTTTGAAACTGGCACAACCATTGCGAATATTTTTTTTAGGATAGGGTAGTGGCAACAACACCTCAGATTTAGGATTATGTCCAGTACATGCAAATGTCACCTTTGCAAACTTTAGTAAACTACAGGCAATATATACCTTCAGAAATATAAGGAGACATTTACTTATTCCCCAGACACAAGTACAAGGAGTACTAACAGGTGCAAAATTGTGCCCATTGAAGCTCATTTAATCAGCAACTGTGCTGTGGCCTAGCTACACTTTACGTGTCTTGTTTGAGCAAAAATCTGGTGCACGGTGCAGAGCATAATGCTGGTGAATACAATGCAGGGCCACATGGTAAGGATAGGGCGCATTTGCACTAAATGATGTGCACGTTAGTGGACAGAATGGGGGATACGTAACCAAATCCTAGTTTAGTAAAATTCTAGGCATATATTGCTTTGAGACACGTATTTTATGCTGTGTATGTTTAAAATGCATGGAGTTTTGAATCAAGCACCTTAAAAATATGCACAGTAATTTTATTATAAAAACTGAGGAGGCAATTGGAAAGGGTATATCTATCTACATTCCTGTTGAGTGAAAAATGAGATGTATGTTTTGATTATAAAAGACACTACTCATTGTGTTATAAGCCTTTTTATTGTGTAATGTGTAACCTCAGACTGTAGGGTCACCTACCTTTATTTTGCTTGATGTACTTGCATGAGCTTTTCCCTTTATTCTATCACACATAAAACAAAGTGAATTCGTTTACGCCATATCTGCAAAATTGTGCATGTCTGCATGGAAATATGTTAAAATTGAAGAGCATATGGATTACTTGCTTATTCTTAAGAATGAGATGTTACCATGCTATCATTTTGTTTGTATTTTCTTTCATTTTGGCACTGTCCATGCTGGGGCTGCACTGCAATATTACTGTATAAATGGTGAGTCTTGCACTGATCTATAGATAACCGCACAAGGAGCTGCACCTTTTCATTTTTATGTACAGATTCACTTGCTGTGTTACTGCATGCTGCTATGTTATATTGATCACTAACAGATTTTTTTATATTCAATTTTGAAATCTGACATGGGGCTAGACATATTGTCAATTTCCCAGCGGCCCCAAGTCATGTGACTTGTGCTCTGATAAACTTCAATCACTCTTTACTGCTGTACTGCAAGTTGGAGTGATATCACCCCCTCCCTCCCCCCCCCAGCAGCTAAACAAAAGAACAATAGGAAGGTAACCAGATATCAGCTCCCTAACACAAGATAACAACTGCTTGGTAGATCTAAGAACAACACTCAATAGTAAAAACCCATGTCCCACTGAGACTCTTCAGTTACATTGAGAAGGAAAAACAGCAGCCTGCCAGAAAGCATTTCTCTCATAAAGTGCAGGCACAAGTCACATGACCAGGGGCAGCTGGGAAATTGACAAAATGTCTAGCCCCATGTCAGATTTCAAAATTGAAAAATCTGTTTGTTCTTTTGATAAATGGATTTCAGTGCAGAGGTCTGATGGAGTAGCACTATTAACTGGTGCGTTTTGAAAAAAAACATGTTTTCTGGTGACAGTATACCTTTAATAACATATTGGCATAGGACAACAATAATGTCCAGCATACTATGCATTTTTTATGTGTTCTTGAAGTGCAGCTCTCAAATACATGGAGTTGTATGCAACAACAGCTGGAGGGCTGCAAGTTGTATCTCACTGCCAGAGGACTAATATGAGCTTGTAAGGAAATTAGTAGATTACTTAACTGAACTTTTGTATTCTTGGATATACTTTTGTGGTTTCAAGTAATGAGTGCAGGTGAAGACATACCACAAATTACCAATCTCAGTTAGGTATCATGAACTTTCTATTTGTTGGTGCAGCAAATCTAAAATACATAATAAGGGTAGATCTATTAAGAATATATTCCCTTTCTGATTCTTGCTGGTTGTGGCTATTGAAATAATATAGCAGAAGCCAGTTGTAGCATGCCGTAGCATGCAGTTCAGTGTAGAAAATGTAGTCTTGGCTGAAGTAGAATTGTTTTCTTGTATAATGTTTCAAGAGTTAACCATTTCAAATTCCATTTACTAATAACTTTAAACCAACTGAACATGTTTACTGTACAGGATATTGGGTAGTTGCTAAGAATTACATTTCCTTTCATCAGTCAGAATGATATTTTTAGGTTTACAGTTCTTTTACATACAAACTTTTATTACAAATTGTGATGGTTTTGCAGTACCAGGCAAGCTTTGCAATAGTGCACTTGTGCAATAGTGCAATTGTGCAATAGTGCTTTTCCCAAGGTACAGAAGGGAGAATTTCAAGTATAAAACAGATTCCAGTTCTAGTAAAGAGAGAAAATCATGCCGGTTTAATATTACACATGAGCAATAAGTTGGTAATTACTTTTCTCCTGTTATCAGAATAAAGACCCTTGACAAACAAATGAAGAGCTAAATGGCTCCCTCTAGCTGCCATGGAATTGCACACTAAACTGCAAGCAGATTTTAATCTAAACAAATATGTTTTATGTGAGAGCAACCTGTATATCAGCTCACCTTTGCCTTTATGATGATGTACATAAACAAATCCCTTGAGGTATGATATATTTCTTATAGTTTCAAGTATAAGGAAATCGGCAAGCACTTCCGGACGCCACTTCAGATAGATAAAATTCAACTTTTATTTCAAATGCATTAAAACCATAATGTCCTGACGCGTTTCGTATCTATGCGCTACGCCTATGATTACGTATCCCATAGATACGAAACGCGTCAGGACATTATGGTTTTAATGCATTTGAAATAAAAGTTGAATTTTATCTATCTGAAGTGGCGTCCGGAAGTGCTTGCCGATTTCCTTATACTTGAAAGTACACACACCCCCTGCTACGGGTTCGGGGCGATGCACCTGGACCACTCAAGACTTTGGGTGAGTGTTTTTCCCATTGTTCATCAGCGACTTTCATTTGAACTCTACGTTTAAGTGTCGGACCTGGGGTTTTTACACCCAGGTCAAGTCCGTTACAGGGTGAGAGAGGTTTTCCACTCATCCAATTAGATTATACTTATATATTTCTATTAAAACATTCCATTATAGGACTGTGCAGCTTTAAAATTCTGTTGTATATTTCTTATAGTCAATTAGATTAAATGAAGTCAGGATAGTCTATGAGGTAGTGACACTTTGCATATTCTGTACACTTGTGTTGTTAATATTCAGTCCTTTAATTCTTGTTCTCTCCTGTGCTCTGAAGTGTTTGATGGTTTAGAAGACCTTCTCATACCAACCATGACCCCCACATCCCATCCACTATCATCTTCAATCACATCAGCAGGGAATTCTGCAGCAGCAGGCAAAGGTCTTGGAAGTGATCTGGATTCTTCTCTTGCAAGTTTAGTAGGCAGTAAGTAATCTGGCCTCGTTCTGAGCCTTCAATATATGTTGTCTGCCTTTGCTTTCTATGCTGCTATGTTGAAAGAAAAAAAAACATACAGTGCCGGGCCTGAGGCGACTGGCCGGCCACGTCGTGCCCCTGAGCAGCCATGTGCACAAACGAGGACACGTTGCACATGACATCAGAGAACTGCACACGCTTAACTTTTTCAGTGGCAGACTAGGGGTAGACTGCTTATGAGGTACGTGCCTGGCGCCCCCAAGCTTTGTGCCCTAGGCGCCTCGTCTGCCTTACTCTAGTAACAGATCTGAAACCATGTATAGATTATATTCCATTTAGTGTTGATCCAGTAGACTTTTAACTATGAGCGTATATGGAATATAATTTCTGTGCAGCTTGGAGCCAGCAACTATTTTGCTTCTGTAATTAGGGTTGACACCTTTTCTGGAAAAAAATACCGGCCTTCCTATATATTTATCTCTTTTCCCTATTAATAACATTGGGATTAACCATAATTTTTACCGACCAGGCCGGTAAAATACCGTCCAGGTGGCAACCTTATGTGTAATACAAGGCATTCTCCACCTCTAATAAAAGCGCAGCATTTTTTTTGAAACATGAGAAATTATTGAGTGAGGCAAGCAAAAGCAAGTGCTATTTGTGCCCCCTAGTGTACATCAATGGTTACCAACTGGTAAATGAATAACACGCTCCAGTATGTTTTTATGGATGTAGCTATACATTTATCTGGGGCTGGGGGCTATTACTGTCTCAGGTGCTTGTTGTTTGCCTGGCTGGCCTATAGGACCGGTGTGTTTGGAAACTATTGTCCTGTGAGAGAAGTTTCTACAATGGCTGGAGCAGTGCAAGGGGATGGACCATTTTCACACTTGATATTTAGGCATAAGGATAATATAATAAATGTAAGTGCAATGAATAGCAGCAGCTTGCACAATAATATTTAGAGACAATTTTATTTTATGGTACAGAAAAAACACCTAGAATATTGCTCCATTTGTGCTTTGCTACATATTTTCTACTGCAGTTTACTAAATACCTTCTGAAAATCTAATGCCAGTTGCTGTTACATACATGATATAAGCAATTTACAGTCTATTGTTTTGTCTTATGTTTCTTTATAGTATACATGATATTATATTGGGAGCTGATGAGGCATTGTCAGTCTTTTGGCTAAAACCTCTCTACTGCCGTAGCACAACAGAATGTAACTATGGTTTACTTCTTTTCCAGATCTTGGGATTTCTGGGACCACAGTTAAAAAGTAAGTGATTTCTAGACCATTCAATGTATTGTCTTCTTTTGCAATAAATTGTGGTGTAAACAAATAATTTAGCTTGAAAACACATGCTTTTCTTCTGATTCTGACCCACACACAGACAGTTTAAAAAGCCAAAACACCTTGTTTGGCCACTGTTCGTCTTTAACTATGCCTACATTTGTGACTGTGCACACCCAGTTTGAGACACATAGTTTGTCTCCGTTTGCCTGTTTAATTTTTTTCAAGTATATTGTATTGTATATTGTTTTATGTATTGCTGCACATTGTGCTGTTCTATATCTTCTTATGGCTAACCTGGCCAGAGTGCTTCATACAGTGCTTCAGAGTGCTTCAGAGGGCATCATACAGTATCATTGTATGAATCTAGTCTTGTCTTGTTTTGCAATTCTTCAATGTAAATATTTTATTATTGTTTTTAATGATAGTGTGTTTTGACAACCAATCCATTCACAGTATTTGAATTTTATACCATTTGTTAGAGATTTGTTCAATGATTACACGATTCTGAATCTGAAACTGAAAGGGGATGTTCACCTTTAAAACATTATATTGAAATAAATAGATGTTTCCATTTAAATAAACCCTGCTTAGAGGAATCACATCCAAAGGAAGTGCAGGTGTCATTCTTTACTGTGCATGCCTCCTTCATTTGCATATCACTGATCCGATTGGCTGGTGCGATTACAAATATTATTTAAATGCAAACTCTATTAATTTTCTTATAGAATGTTAAAGGTGACAATTCCCTGTACAAAAGTTCTCTTTTGCTGATTGATTTTTATTCTGCGACCTATCTAGAGGTGATCTTCAGTGGAATGCTGGAGAGAAGAAGTTGACTGGAGGTGCCAATTGGCAACCAAAGGTAGCGCCAGCCACATGGTCAACTGGTAGCCCATCAAGTTCCTCTATGGTAAGTAATCTTTGTCATTTAGCCCATGCTGAATGTTTTCATTTGGCAAAAGTAATTAGCTTGTTAAATAGCTAAAAGGTTTAGTTGTGAATTATGTAACAGTATGTCATTTACTTTGTGGAACTCTGTCTGTTAATTGGTTCATGTGACCTAACATGTATGGTTTGTTTGGATAATTTGTGTGCACTGTGAATCTTATGATCCCAGGGTGGCCCATATATTTTAAAATGGCAATTTTCTATTTATATATTTCATCATTCGATCGAACGATTTTACTTCGACCGCAAAACTGTCAAATTCGGTGAAAAAAACCTTGACTTCGTAGTCGAAGTAAAGCCATTCGATGGTCAAAGTATTTATCACTTTGAAATTCGACCCTTGATAAATCTGCCCCCCCAGTGTTATTTTTGCCATTGCCAGTATGTTCCTCCATGTGGCAGACATACCGTAAACCTGCAGTAAATTATTAGCTATTGTTACACTATGATTGTGCTATAGTGTCAGTGTTTGGTTAGAAGATCTAAGAGACAAATTTTTGGAACATTACAATAAAAAATAATATATGTGACTCGTCTGCTACTTTGTAATGACAACAGGGCAACCCTGTCATTTAGATGTTCCTAGTGTGGATTACAAAAGGGCATTGGGAAAATGAATAAATGTAAATTTACAAATTAAAAATAAAAGTGTTCTGGATCAAACTGTTTTCCAGATGATATAACAACTTTTTACATTTCTGGTTCTAGCAAGGATCTGCTCCTCCTGTGAGTGGTGTCCCCCCAGCAGCAAGTGCTTCACCCAGTGCACAGCCAGTTGCAGGGCTTGGTCTGGTACGTGTACCCTTATCCTTGTCATAAGTCTTTGTCTAAAGTTCAAATTATCCATTGTTTTTTGTCTATGTGCTACATCTCTTTACTAAATCTATATTTATGCCTTAAAAGCCAGCTGTGCATTATAACATAACAATTTTCCTATCATAAGGATGTGCTGTATGAATCAACAAGGAATGCTTTAAAGGGGATGTAAAAGCAAAAAAATAAAATCCAATTTTTAATATCTTTAATGAAAAAGAAATCTACCTCCAATATACTTGCAACGTTTTTATTAAAAACCTGAATGTATGCAGTGAAATTCCCCCTTGATTTACTTGCTCTGACTGCTGAGGACAGTAAACTTCAGGCGGTCCCTAACTGTTCTGCAGGGAAACCATCATACTTTCAAACGGCAGAGGGGACCTCCCTCCACCTTACTTCCCAGAACTCGAGCAGCTTAGTTTGTTCCCCTGTAGAGCAGCCGGCGGCCGTGTAGAGATTCGTATCCGCAGACCCAGTGCATTCTGCATATTCTAATTATTAATCAGTCTTGCTGTATTAACTTATTAACTATGGCAGATATTATTTGACTTGTGCTGTTTTGATCCCTAAGCTTAAACTCCCAACAGCAGCCCAGACCACACTGAGCATGTGTGTAGTCTTGGACTTGCAAAGATTGTTAACAAAGTTACACGATGGTGACCTCCTGTGGCCAACTTTGAAAGCATAAATCATTTGTTTAATTAGGCTTCTGGTGCAGTAAGTTCATGTTTATATGTAGTATAAAATATACAGCATTTCTAGCATTATTCTATTTTAGACTTTAGTTCCCCTTTAAATCATAGCTCTTCCTAAGGAAGTATTCAGGCATGTTTTTCACAACGTGCCTTTTTTTCTGTGCCTTCAGGCTTCATCTGGAACAGGGGCGCCAATGATGCCCCAGCAGCCAATGATGTATGGTCAGCCTATGATAAGACCGTCATTTGGTGGAGCTGCTGTTCCCGGTGCACCAGTATGTTTCTCACTCTTCCATTCAGTGCATGTGATGCTTCAATGTGTTAGATCTGTGAGATAAAATACATAATTATGTGCTCTCTTCTAGCTTTCACCAAGTCCTTCTCCTGCTTCTCAAAGTCCCAAGAAACCCCCATCAAAGGATCCATTAGCAGATCTCAACATCAAAGATTTCTTGTAATCATTTAAGGTAGGCTAATGTATTTGAGTTACATGTTATACAGAACTGGGGGAACAATTTTTTTCCACAGAACAATGCACTTGTTCACCAGTATACAGAGGGTTTGACAGCCAGTGGCAGATATTAGGTTCACTGAGCATTGCACAGGTAGTTTGATGGTGAAAATTATAATTAGAGCCCCTGAGGTCTGAGATTTTCACGTCGATGGGCAAAGAGACTACAATGGCAATTACATATTTCCCTAAAACTTTCCCTAAAATGCCCTTAATTAGTGTATAAGGGATTTCTTTTATGTAATGAGAAAATAATTTGTGAATATATAATGAGCCTAATCAAATCCATATGGGAACAAACAGGAGAAAATGTAGTTCTGTATGTACAACATACAGTATACATAGTGGCATATATCCCCTCATATATACACTTTCTGAGAATTTTTTCAACTTCCATATCCGTTTAGGATGTGTTATCTGGAATGCTTATGGCCTGAGGGTTTCCAGATAAGGGATCTTTCCATACCTTAAGTCGCTAAATATCATTTAAGCATGACATAAACCCAGTAGGATTGTTTTGCCACCAATATGGTTCCATGCATCTTAGTTACCATCAAGTACAAGGTACTGTTTATTATTACAGACAAAAAGGAAATCATTTTTAAACATTAGAATTATTTGCTTCAAATGGACTCTGTGGGAGATGGCCTTCTTGTAATTTAGAACTTTCAGGACAACGGGTTTCCCTGTATAACCTGCCATGAATTACCTGTAAAACATGTCCTTCTAAATAGTCCTTAGGGATGTTATTAGTTCTTTGTGGTGTCACATGATTCTCAGAAATGTGTATTAAAGTTATGGGTCCAGAAACCTGTTATCCTGAAAGCTCTGAATTACGGAAGGGCATCTCCCATAGACTCCATTTTAATTAAATAATTCAAATTTCAAAAACGATTTCCCTTTTTTTCTGTAATAATTAAACCGTACCTTGTACTTGATGCCAGCTAAGATATAATGAATCCTTATTGGAGGCAATCCTAAGCACTTAGCATGTAAAAGTACAGCCCAAGCCATAAAGAACTGCAATTTAAAAATAAAAAAAGAATGTACAAAAATGTATTTAATTTAGTCACATTATGCCCACAAATTCCTCTTTTAGAATCTAAAAATTCCTTATACCAACCTTGCTGCCCCACCGCTCTCCATCTCTCTTGCAATGTCAATCAACCATTTTTTGAATATATTTTCTTTTCCTTTTCTCACACAGATGCTATTTTTTTTTGTGACAAGAAAATGTGAGTCTGGAGCCTATGAAGAACCGACTGCTGCTCAGGGTTTCTAAATGAGCCACCAGTACCAAACCCAGTGCTTAGATTTTTCTCTCTTCTGAAATGTGTAGCACAGCCGTGAAAGTAAACATTAGTCATTTGTATTACCTAAGTCCTTCTCTGCTGCTGAATATCATTTTTTGTGCATTTGGGTTCACTCTGTTTGCCCGTTTCTACCACTGGATGTACCTTGCGCATTCCTTTTAGTGAGTTTAATTATCTCTGCTGGGAACAGGATATGCAGCTACTGTATTGAATGCTGAGCTGTCTGGTGCAATGTGTCTGTGTATTGAAGGTTACAATGTACATAATGTTTAAACAACCCCTCTATCATTCTCTCTGTTATAAAATATTGTGTGATGCAGGAAAACGCTCCAATACAAACCCGTTTTGTGTGCGTGTGTGTGCGTTTGCTTGTGACCTACCCACAGGAATTTCAATTTGGGGGGGTATAGTTTTTTCTTTTGTAATACTGTACATGTTTAAATATTTATAGTTTTAAGTAATATATTTACAAAATAGACCCCATATAGAGCTCTGAAAGTGAACATATCTAAAAGGAAATGATATATCAGAACAAAATCAGGATTATCATTTATTATTTAAAAAGTTATATATATATTTTAATATTTTTCAAATTTTTGTTCATTTTGCTCTTCCCTGTTGGGCTATCAAGCAGTTAATGGGTTAAATGTGCTCTCGCTGGAGTATGAAGCAGCAGCAGCAGGCATACTTTACGTTTGTAATTCAGCTTGTAGTATCCGTAGTCAGCCGCAGTATTTGTTTTATTATTTTTTTTAATCATTATTAGTTTTATTGTAAAGTCACTTAATTTGTGTGTTTGGTTTGTGTTGTTTTCATAATGTCCCCATCCCCCGTCCTTCTCTGATTTTTGTACTGTTTGTGAGTGCGAGTTGCGCCCTTTACTGTGCATATTGTGCAAACTTGGCTTTCTGTTCACACACACTCTCATCCCATTTTGTGCTGATGGCTTGGCTTCCGGTTTCGGCGCAAAGAAAAAGGTCACTGTTGATCAGTGTTACAAGTGGCTTGGCAGCTCTATGTAGAATTATGTCAGATAGGGAGGATGTTCACCTGTTGTCTTTCAAAATTAACTATTTAATCAATGGTTGTAACTGAATTTACTGTGGGGAAAACATAAACTCTAAATGGGGGGAGGGGAGTATTTAAAATCAATTTCAAAATGGCTTTCCCTTGTATCCTGGTTTAAAGACCCAGTGCATGTATGCCCTGTGAGATGCAATAAACACCTGAACTAAAGCAATCACACTCATGTTCTGTCTCTCTGGTTCTGCTCAACTGAAGAGGTGACATTTAAGCTGTTTTATTTAAAGGAACAGTAAGACCAAAATGAAAGTGTTTTAAAATAATGACAACATCATGTAGTTTTGCCCTGCACTGGTACAACGGGTGTATTTGCTTCAGAAACTCAACAATTCTTTATATAAACAAGCTTTTGTGAATCCATGGGGGCAGCCAAGCTGAAAAGGAGAACAGGATACATAGCAGAAAACAGATAATCTTTGTAGTATACAATGGGATTCTTCAGAATGTATCTGTTATCAACTGTGTATCCTGTGCTTGAATGGCTGCCCCTATGTCTACACAGCAGCTTGTTTATATAAACTATAGTTGTGTTTTTGAAGCAAACACGCCTGTTTTATCAGTGCAGAGCAACAGTACATTATATTGTCATTCCTTTTAAACACTTTAATTTTTGGTGTTACTGTTCTTTTAAGACTTTTATGGAAAAGTGATAAGTAGTTGATCAACCAACAGAAGAAAAATGAATAATTATGGGCACTCAACAACAGTAATAAACATCAGATTTACACATTGCTATCTTTTTTGTAGCGTCTGCTCAGCTACTACCAACCTTATAATTACATCCAACCTCACTGGTTATAAGGTGAATAATGGCTATAGAATGCTGCTGAAACGCCTAAAAAGGCCTTCTATCTGTCGAATGTAAAAGCCAATGTGTTTGCAGTTGGTATGTCAAGACATTATGTAATATTTGTCCCAGGCCGATGATAGAAGTTAATATGACTCCAAGAAAGATTCTGTTTCATTGCAGTGTCCATTTCAACATGTCCCTTCTATTCACGTATGAATGGTACTATGTACAGAATATTGCACCCATATTTAGAGTAAAGTTCATGTTTAGCTATCATCAGCATCATATATAGTGAGAGCATCAACATCAGTCAGGTTCCACTGCAAGTATATATTACAGGTAATATATTCTTAGTTTAATGATGGATAAACAGTTGCATTAGCAAGAAACATAAAGAGCTTACACAATTAGGGCAGAGACACGTGGAGATTCGGGGAGATTCGTTCGCCTGGCGATAAATCACCTCTTCTTCAGATGACTAATCTCCCCGAACTGCCTTCCCGCCGGCTAGAATCTAAATCGCTGCCAGAATGGCACTCGGAGCACTTAGTTTTCCAAAGTTGCCTCACAAGGAGTGCCATCCCGCCGGCGATTTCGGGAGATTAGTCGCCTGAAGAAGAGGCGATTTGTCGCTGGGCAAGTTATCTCCCCGAATCTCCACATATGTCTCTGCCCTTAACTGGATGCATGGAATAAGAGGAACTGTTCGTACAATATCAAATTAAATTAGTGTTTTAAAGTGATACAGTACAGTGTACAGAGTTTCCCTGCACTGGTACAACTGGTGTGTTTGCTTCAGAAAGACTATTATAGTTTATATAAACAAACTGTTGTGTAACCATGGGGGCCGCAATTCAAAGCACAGATTACGTAGAAGATAACAGATGTACTCTGTAGAGTCCCATTGTATTCTATTACAGGGCTTATCTCTTATTTGCTAAGTAGCCTCTGTCTTTTCTTCAATTTTATCTTGAATGGCTGCCCCCATGGTTCCACAGTAGCCTATTTACATAAATTATTGTTGTCATTCTAAAGCAAACGCATAACATTTACCATTGTATTGCAACAATGCATTATATTTTAATTTTGGTGTTACTGTTCCTTTAAAAAGGCTGGAGTGCAAAAATCATTACGTAAAAGCAGTAATAATATCAGTAAAGGTTTGTGGGTTTTGTGAATTTGAGAGAAGACTAGACCCGTGGTAAGGGCTTGCAATGAAATGCATAATGGGATATTCAGAAGGAATAGATCATTTAATGGGTGCAGGAGATGGTTATTCTTGCACTATATTTGTCCCAGAAAAGACATATATGGTGCAATAAAAAGACATTTGAAACTATTCCTGGGTGCCTTTGAGTCTATATTTGTCCATGTTTCTCTCTCTGCGCTTTCATAACACATCTGTTTGAGGTCAGCTACTGTGAAGAATAATCTTCTCTTTAGGTTCTTTCATAGCCAAAGTTAGAAATACTTTCTAGAGACCAGAAAGACTTAGCTACCTGTGAACTGAATTCCATTAAATGCCATAAATGCCTGTTTGCTATATGTAATTGTTTTATGCACTAGTCTGAAATCTATGGTAGAACAGGATTAAACCTTTACCTGCTGCGTGCCAAACATCATGTCCCTAACTTCGTTCCTTGGAACTTTCCGAAGCCTGTGTCATTAAGGAAATCTACTATTGCAAAACTACACTTGCACATTCAGCTGCGACTTATCAACCCAATGTGTGACTTAAGAATTAAAAATGAATGGAGAACCCTTATTCCCTAAATTATAACAAAGAAACATGGAGTATTATGGTGTGTGGTCAAGCTAAGCAGATGGATAAGAAGGAAGATTAAAGGTTTTAAAGTAGAACAAAATCCTTCATGGCTTTGGGGCATGGAGCCACTTCAATAACAGTTCTTCTCTTGACGCCTCATGTTTTTTCCTTGCTTCTTCTCTAGCCCTAGATTTCTGAGGAGAACTAGGCATGAACAATAGCTGCCTTGAAGGTGAAGGGCAAATGTATTAAACAGAAACATAATCATCAAAAATGGTGGAATGGCAAAGGGCAGCTGAGGACCGGTGTCTATTAAAGATATCAGCACAGCAACATTTATTTGCTAGCTTCTGTACAGTGTTTTAGTGGGAACAACTTGCTAGTTTTTGCAAATCTGGTCTCAACTTTGTCCATTCTATAGCCACACACATTTCCTAACCTGGAATTATCTTCATTTATATGGAATGTTCAAGGAAATTTAGTTTAAACATTAGTTTGTTCCCACAGAGCTATAAGTAACTGTTCAAGGAATCCAAGGTTGTTATACAGAGGTATTTAGATGAGTGGGAATATAGTGAGTCTGTCTATCTGTTGTAGGAAAATACAACAAACGTGAGCTGTAATGATTTACTTGAGCTTTTGATCCAAAATCACAAGGCAAGGCAGTCATCTCTCTCTCTCCATTATACACAAGAGCCATGAATATCCTGTAAATGATATCCTTATAAATGATGCTTAGTGATGTCATCGGTTATAATCTGTGCTCAGGGATGTAAGATGTGTCACATGACTCACTGAAACTTATATATTATACAAGTATGGGTCTTGTTATCCAGAATGCTCAGGACCTGGGGGTTTCTGGATAACGTATCTTTCTGTAATTTGGATCTTCATACCTCAAGTCTACCAGAAAATCATGTAAATATTAAGTAAACCCAATAACCTGGTTTTGCTTCCAATAAGGATTAATTATACCTTAGCTTGGATCAAGTACAAGGTGCTGTTTTATTATTACAGAGAAAATAATAATATAATGGAGTCTATGGGAGACAACCTTTCCGTAATTTGGAGCTTTCTGGATAATGGGTTTCCGGATAACCGTTCTTATACCTGTAATAAATAATGTACCCCCTGTTGGAAAATATGAGGGTATTAGATGTCACCTTGGAGTTCCACAACCTTTTATGGTCATGGAACTTCTCTGTGACTTATCCTTATTAATATATATATATATATATATATATATTTACACAACAATAAACCCCAGTAAATATTACCATAGGCTCTGTAAAGTCATTATTAGATTAGCTATAAAATTACAATTGGTTATAAAACTACAGTTCTTTCTTCAAAGTAGACAGACAAAATGGAGCAAGTTTGTTCACTCATCTTTATTATTTAACGGCTGCTGTACAGTACAATAAATTAAATCTGAAGTCATTACCAATTATTACCAATCAGATATCGAATGAACACAACCCGATGACTAATTAACAGTTAGTGAGCACTGGACTTTGTGCCATTGACAAGCATATGTAACATATACACAAAGGCTTCAGCCATTTATTTCTGACCAGGTTTCCTGATATCTAACATCGTCTAACCAATTAAGAGGAACTGTTCATTGAAATGGTTATACCTAGTTAGCACCGTAACCATTTCTTTTCATAGATACAAAATGATTATAGAATTGTATGTGTCTGCTTTTCGCACATTTTACATTATAAAACACAAAGCCTTTCATAAAAGAAATCATACGAGTGAAATAATGGATGGAAGAGCGGCCACATTTTAGGTATTTGTTTCATGCAGAAGGTCAAAAGACTGATTGTCTTTGGATCTAGATATGTAAGTACACTTAGAAAAAAGCAATATGGCAGCTATAAGTGTGTATGTAACACAGCTAATTGTACTGAAACAAATGCTTTCTGATCAGTAATTGTCATTAAAGCAGTTTAAAGGTATTGCGATCCCTGAAGAAACCTTGTGGCATCCATAGATGAAATGAGAGCGTAAATAAAAGTAAAAAAAGAACAAAATAAATAAGGGGGAGGCGGCTAACATACTACTTAACTTAATCTGAGACGAGATTTCAGTGGTGCAAAACAGTACTCGGAAGGAGAGCTACAACTACACTCAAGGGTCCAGCCACTATTAGCCGCCCTGGGAGCAAAGTCACCTAGGCTCTATATTAAACTGGATTTGGGAGTCTTTTCCTGAGTTTCCTTTGTTGATGTGCCTATGGGAAGGCAATGTTGGGGTTTAGATGATAATCCCATGGTGGGACCGCCCCAGTGGTTGATCTAGCACCAATCTGCATGGTTAGACAGTGTAGAAGCAATTCTTTTCGTAGTCTGAAACCTTAATGAGGATCCTCTTCCGCACTGTGATGTTATCCCATAAATATTCTTATTCATCTCATGCTGTCGCAAAAGTGAAGCTTGCCTTTATGAGCACTGAGAGACACCCACTCTGCAATGAAACTAGAGATACCAAGACCTGTGGGCCAGGGATATACAAGCAGTGTCAGCCCAAACAAAACTAGGCTGAAGGTTCCTGAATAAAAATGGACCTGCCACATGCTGAATCCTGCAAGACCTCATAGCTTGGCATTGTCCTTCTTCACTATTAAAAAGGTTGGTTCTGCTTAAAAACATCAGTCTTTATTATACAGTCTATGTGACAAAGAAAAAGGAAAGTAAATATATTAGCTAGAAGAATAACATGCAATAATCACCCATCTTTTACTTGAGATCATCTTTTTTCTTTCAGAGAAATCCAAACTGCAACTTAAAAATATTTCTGCTCTTTTAGCATTGGTAATGTATTATTTATTTATGTGGGGGAGTTCAGTCTAGATAAATGTATTGTTATGTCTGTTTCTTCCTAATATTTTCATCCCTATAATATATGTTTTACAGCAAAGAGAGTCCTTTAGCCAAGGACAATTCCCATCAGCCCTTTCTTATTTCTACTCTAGGTTTATACAGTATAACACCTATTACATTGTCAACATCTAATTTTTATGAGAGGGGGCCCTTGATGTCAGCTTCTCTGGTGGCCCCTAAAAGGCCCAGTCCAACACTGCCAGATACTTCATGGTAAGTATTTTAAGAAAAGAATGACAAGAAATGTACAATATAGCAATGCTTTTATAGGCTACAATGTTAAGGCCTCTGGCAAACAGTACACCTGCCCAAGAGTGCACAGTGAAATCAGTGCATCCCATAAGCTGCAGTGCCCTACAAAGTTGGGAGAAGTGAGCAAGCATACAGCATATTAGCCTTTCATTTGCTATACTTTGTAATTATTATTTGAAATACAGTATTACCTCTACCCATGACTTAACTGATGTTTTGCAGCTAAACAGTTATGTCATATAACATTGGTTACTTGCTCTTCAGTTGATAGCGTGGAATTGCCATGTTGGAAATGATAAATTTACTTTCAGAACTCCTCTGGAACGACATGTTGCCGTGGAACCCCATATTGCTTTGGAATCACATTTCCTGAACTGTTTTCTTTAATTACCTTATTGAATTGTAAACACTTTCTTCAAGAACTGTTTATACCATTATGATCTATTTCTGGTCCAACTAGCAGTTTGTATATGATGACAGTAGTTGAGTTTTTTCAGCATCATATTCCCATTGGCTGTCCTCGTTGCAGAATATTTTTTAAGCCGCTCTCTTTGGATTGATTGGAGGGGGGTGGGGGGTTGACCTCCTTCCAAATTAGATCAGCCTTGTTTGCAGTTTTCATGGTTGCCGTGTATCCAATAACATATTTGAGCATATTTGAGGGGAGTTATTCTGACAGCTACATTGTAATCCAGCTGTTGGTTGTTAACATCTACCCACTGATGTCCTGAATAGATGGCAATTATCTTCCTCCTCCATTTCTTTTTGTTGGCTTCCTTAAGCCTGATGTAAATGCCAGATCCACTGGAACCAGGATCTGCATCACAATACTGATAGAATAGGTCTTTAGACTCTTCTGAAACACTACAGAAACGGTACACCAGCTGCCCTGGCCTATCTTCATCAAAACCTGAAAAGTGCATCATGCTTCCTGGCATTTTTTCCGCTTCTGGGCTAATGCCAAGCTCCATGTATTTCTTTTTGTGTGGGCGCTTGAGTTCTAGAACAGCATAGTCATAATCAAGGCTCATGTTGTGAGACACATCCCTGAACCATCCTTTGGGGATCTGAATGGCCTTCACCCTTGTCCACTGGAATGATGGTTTCCCAGCTCCCGACCCTCTTTCTTTCCCAGAAAGTTTGTTTGTCTGCTCTTCTGCTGCTGATCGTTTTTGAACTGACTTTCGCCTTTGTTTTCTACCGTCTTTCTTTGGAGAGTCTTCTGATGCATCTTCTCTTGCCCTTTTCGATCCCCTGCGGCGTTTGCCACCACTCTTGGATCTGATCTTAAGAAGGCCAACACGTAGCTTCTTGGCAGTTTTGATGTAGTCCTTGCCGTCGTGGATGCAGTGAGCAGCTGTTAAAGCATGCTTGGGTGAAATAAGAATGCCACTACACCCTGAAGACAACTTCACTGCTGTGCTAAATGGGTAATTGGTCATGAAATGCTTATCAGATATACTGAACCTACTGTCAGTGCCATATATCTGTCTCTTTCTGCGTGAGTGCTTTGGTTTATTGTTTCCTGTTTCCGTTTCGGGGTGCCAATCTTGGACATTAACTCTTGTCATTGTGCGTGTGCCATTGTCAAATATTGTCTCATAGGAAAGGTACTCCTCAAGGTCAGCTAGGCTGGGTGAGGGTAAGTTCCTCTGGCATTCAATTCCACATGTTCCATTCAGCTCCAGCTGAAGTTCTGCTTCATACGAGGGATTTTTGAGATTTACAATATTGGAACTAACAATGTGAGGTATTTTCTTTATGTGCCACGTATAGTCCTGATCCATTTCATCTGCTTGACAAATAGGCGATGCCACAATGGAGACGAACACGAGCACAAGCTGTAGGGTATCCATTTCATCCAACTGTCTTTACCTAGAACATGAAAGAGGAAAATTTTAGTAGGGTCTACATCTTGAACCACTAATACATTTACAAGTTTTGTATTCCATGGATACAAGTTACAAATTGTATTTCATAAATCCAAATAATAACCAGAATTAAGGTTGTATGTTTAAGAAAATCATACATCTGGGTCTTGAGTGTGTACCTGTGTCATTTAGGCTGATCCACTGTTAAAATGACTAATGTCATCAGAGTAGGTCTTACAATAATTATGTTTTGGCATAACAGAAGTCAACCCGGAAAGTGTTTGCTGGATATAAATCTATTACATCTTCATCTGACCATGATCTTGTGTTTTCAGTTAGATCAGATGCATTCAGATGCTCAACCAATGGGTCAGACTAGAAATTACATGTTACACTGCTTTTTTACACTGATTAATATGTTTTGGATATGAACAACACTACCCTTAAGCTGTAGCAGAATGTTCTGGGAATATTCGTAAAAAGATCTCACTATGCACCTGAAGAGCAATATGTCACGTGGAAAAAGTAGCAATTTTATTTTGATTTACATTGCTTTGCTTAGCCCAAATACCCGTTTTTATTTGCATTTCTGGGAGGCAGATGTGACATGTAGTTTAGAACTACCATCAATAATGCCCTAAGCTGAAAATGACAAGTGCTGGTAATTCATGATTTGGGCTACAAAACTAAGTGATACATTCCATCTCGCACTGCGATCTGACTTGTAGGTCAGAAAAGTTCTGTCTTACACCTTTTTTTATATGAATCTTCTAATGTCCAAACTCCACATAATAAAGAGAATAAATATACCAGATAATGGAGTAACAATCTTCTAGATGCAGGGATTGTTGCCTGTGTATTAATGACAAATAAGTATATTGTCCCATTAAAAGATTTCAGTAGAGGATCATTACTAAAATAGTTTTTGGAATGCTGGATTTGTCTATGAATGAAGGGTTATAGCTGCTGAAATCTTAAGTGCAGATATGCACAGTCATGTTCAGTGAATCCAGCAGGTGGCAGAAAAGGCTTGGAAATATACAGTATATATATATATATATATATATATATATATATATATATATATATATATATATATATGTATATATATATATATATGTATATATATATATATATGTATATATATATATATATGTATATATATATTTAATCTTTCTGCCTTTAAGGCAAGTCCACAGACAGTACAGTCTGGCAGAACTGACTGAATCTGACTGGTATGATCTAGATAAGAGGATATAGTATTATAACAGCTGGGTTCCACTGGCACACACTGCATGGTGCTTGTCCTACTGGGGGCTTATCTACTACTATGTAAAACACAGGGTTTATGCACTATTGCTGATAATGTCTGACACCTTCTATTTTATTTCTAATGTTAAATGGGAAGTTTATGGGCTTTTAGGGTCATACACCCTTGCAATATTTACTGTCTAGAGTGACAGACATAAGGAAGGTATGCAGAGCTTCAGTTGTCTTTTGGTGCCAGTATACAGCAAACAAAGGGCTATAAAATATACATATAAACTATACATAAAGGCAGGTATCTGCCTCATGTTGCCCATGTCAGGCATACATTTGGAACCAAGTGCATCTAGCAGCACCTGATAAGCCAACCAGCTCTGGCATATAATGTATGGGCCCTGTCACATACCCTGCAACAGATGTGCCCCCAAAAGGCTAGTGTGTGCATGCCCATAGAGTTAGAGGAAGAAACAATAGCAAACAGGGGTGTTGCCAAAAGACACAAGGCTCATTTAGAAATATTTGAGCCATATTGCCCATTCGGCACACTCACAGGCAATTTTATTTAAATGCTTAACCTTACAACACTTCTTTCAGTACAGTTGGTTTCAGATTGTTCGCTGGAAATAAAGACTTTTTCCAATTATTTTCTGTGTGACTGTTTTTCTAATATTGAAGTGTAAAGTTTGAGTTTTCACCTTCCAAAGCAGCTCTGGGAGGGGGGGTCGCAGACTCTTCAAATGTTCTAAATTGATACATTTAATTGATACATTTCTTATCTTTGTCCCTGCTGAGCAGAATCTCTGTGTTTCATTAAAGGCAGCTGGTCGAATGTATACAATAATTGCAAATACTCCACAGATGCTGCTGAAAATGTATCAACTAAATGTATCGACTAAATGTATCAAGTAAATGTTGCAAAATTGTAACAGTTCATTGTCTGCCCCTGAATTACTGAGCTGCCAGACTCAAACACCAGAGACACGAACGTCAAACTTTAAACTTGGATTTGGGAAAAATGGTAAAAAATAAAAGATGGAAAGTAATTGAAACAAGTCTTTATTTCTGGGGAACAATCTGAAATCAGCTGAACTGAAAAAAAGTGTCTGGAAGGTGAACAACCCGTTTAAAGAATAAAAACTGTAAATGAGACTTGAAGCTATTTGCATATGATGGGTTTATAGCCTATTAAACAACAACCTACCTGATGTACATACAGCTCACTGAGCAGGGTAAAATAGTCTGTCAGTTATTACATATAAAAGCATTCTCAATTACTACACTCTTTACCATGTCTTATCTAAAGCCCAAATCATTACAAACTGCCCCTTTTTGGCTACAAACACTGCTAAATCTTATAAATAAATTGTCTTTATTTAATCCTAAACAGATTATCCTGTATGGGAAATTTAACTAACACTTATGACATGTCCCTTATAAAGCCAAGGCTTTGTCAGATCCTTCTATTAAAATGAGAGGATACCCTGCTCTTGCATTGGAGGCCATCAGGTGCATACCCTTCTGCTTCTTACTGCCTTGGCATAAAGTGGCTTTACAAGCAACAGGTGATGGGTCTGCGCTCCATCTACTGGCACTAACTCATTGTTACAGGAGAAGGACTTACCTGTTGAAGAATGACTTTTCTTAAAGCAGTCCCTGTCTTAAATCACAGCTCCTTGTAGAAGGGAGAGACATGAGCTCCTACCCTGAAGGTAGCAGCAGAGCTCAGTGCACCTCCAACTGATGCAGGGAAAGGAGGGACGTGCATGGGAGGGGGGCAATAGGAGGGCAGGGAATGTGAGAGAGAGAGAGGAGGAGAAACAAGACAATACTGAGTCTCCCTACTCTGGCAGGGCACTGACATTTGAGCAAAGGAAAATAGAAGGAGGGGGTGTATGCAGAATGCAGTATAGATCAGGCTGCAGAAAGCACATCATTCAGAGAAGTGGGATGATGAAACTGCTTTTGTGGGATAGAATGAATGCAGAGTATGCTTTGCTCAGTCTCCTCCATCACCAGCAGAGGACGTACTCCGGCTCTAAATACTCCTTACACGTCTCTCTACTAGCATGGAAAAAGCAAAAACAGCAACAAAGAAGAAGCTGGTAGCTGTATGTAGTGATCTAGGAGTTTGGCAGCAGAGTCTTTTTGTGCTAAATATTTGCTTCCTCCAATTCCTTCTTTATTGCTGGTCATCATTTGCCAATCCTGAGAGCAGGGCCATACTTGGCTGAATTGCCATTTTCCTCTAGGCTTGTTAGCATTCTTCCTTGTGCATCCTGTAATTCCATTCGCACCTAACAGCTCTAATTACAGACTGCCGTTCTCTGAAACATTCACATTAAACATTTGAGCTAAAAGTAGCCCCTGTGACATTTCCATGCTTTGGAGTCAGAGCCAGAGCGAAACACAGTCCCATCACAGGGTGGAGCACAGACGTCTCCCATCTGCTCTGGTATTGCACCATCATATCCTTTTTATTTTATATACATACATATAAATATATAGTAAGTGTTTACACACTCCCCTGTATAATCAGATAGATACTTAACATAACTGAACTACAACACTACTTTGTAAAGCTAATAAAAAAGAAAAATCACACACTGTTCCAGAAGAAAATAAATAGGTATGGTTAAGGGTTCGCAAGGGCTCAGCACAAAAGCTCTGTATGATGGAGCAAGTAACAGAAACATTTTATAAAATGTAATAGTGGGTGTGTAGGCGGTAGGGAGATTTCCATATGTGTTCAGTTTTAAAGGGTTGAGGTGGCAACCCTAAGGGGAAAATCTACTAAGCAGCGAAAATTCACAAGGCTTCGCAGCCAGCGCAACACTTCGCCAGGCGAAAATTCGCTCAGACAATGCTAATTCACTAACATGCGAAGTTACGTCCAGGGCGCAGAGCTCTGATGAAGTTGCGCTAGCGTTAATTCGCCAAGCAGAGCAAAGTTGTGCTAGCGTTGGCTAATTTGCATACGGCGGGAAGTTAAAGTTGAATGGACGTATATGTTGTAGCAAATACATTACATTACACAAGCCTGGGAAACCTTAATAAATAAAATAGAGTTGTTATATTGCCCTATACATGAGCCCAGTGTATAGTTTATGTTCCATATGTTAGGAAATGTAAGGGGGGAAGCCGGTTACCCCAAAAAAGTTTTACGCTCTTTTGCAACCTATCACCCTGAAAAAAGTAAAAGACGTCAGTGTTTTTTGGGACTTAGAATAATTATCAACTAAATTTTTAGGAAGTCCTATCTACTCTATTGCACTTCGCCTGGTCTGAGGTGGTGAAGACAAGTCTGGCGCAAGAGGTAACGTTCAGTAAAATGCGCATCTTAGTGAATTTGTGCAGTTACGTCCCTTCACCAGAGCGCAACTTCACCTGGCAATTGAGTGCAAATGAGCACCAGCGTCAGTCTCTTTCGCTAACGCCCATTAGTAATTCAGCGAAGTACCGAAATGAACTCACGCTGGCAAAAATACATTAGTCAATTCGACGTTTAGTAAATTTGCCCTAAGGGTGAGTGTGCCTTGTCTAGTTCATCACTGAACATTCTTTAGAGCAAGAAAATGGTGGCGCACACGGCAAGGTAAGAATCAACATTCGTACAGAAAAGACATAAAATACAGGTATGTTACAGGCATGATTTATGGCTGCTGGTATAATCACTGTAAAACAGAAAAGGTCTCTTTCACAATTGTAAACTAAGCATGGCCCAAACACATTAGGATTGCTGAGATGGGAGTGGAAGAACTTGTCTGGCCAACACAGAGACCTGATCTCAACCAAACACAACACCAGTGAGATGAATTGTGATGCCTAATGTGAGACAGGATGATCCCAATCAACATAGCGAGGACTAACTTCATTTAACCCTATAGTATATATATATATATTTTTTTTTTTTGAAGCAGCTTATTTTACGTATGAGTCCTGTGAAAATGGCTGAAAATCACAACTTTGTAATTTGTATAGACTTGAACAGGTACGAGATCTATTATCCAGAATGTTCGGGACCTGGGGGTTTTCAGATTCAAAGTAACATAGTAAGTTAGGTTGAAAAAAGACATACATCCATCAAATTCAACCTTTTAAAAAAATCGCCGGCTTTGCGCACATCGCAACACTTCGCCAGGGATAAATTCGCCTGGTCAACGATAATTCGCGAAGATCAGAAGTTGCGTACAGGGTACCAAACGATTGCGATGTTGCGCTAACGAAAATATGCTCAGCAGTTCGAAGTAATCCTAGCGTTGGCTAATTAGCATACGGCGTGCAGTTAAAGTACTATGGGCGTTTCTGCTGCAGCAACTACATTACACTACACAAGGCCAGGGAACCTTAATAAAAAAAATTTAAAAGATTTATTTTTCAGCCTATCACCCTGTAAAAAGTAAAAGACTCCAGCGTTTTTCGGGACTTTTTTTTTTGAGGAACTCCTATCTACTCTATTGCACTTCACCTGGTCTGAGGTGGCGAAGGCAAGTCTGGCGCTAGAGGTAACGTTCAGTAAAATCCATATTTTAGTTAATTAGCGTAGTTACGTCCATTCGCCAAGTAGCGCTACAGTCTATCTCCTTCGCTAGCGAATTTTCGCCAGTGTTAGTAAATTTGCCCCTATATATATAACCTGCCTAACTGCTAGATGATCAAGAGGGAGGCAAAAAAAAACCATTTGAAGCCTCAAATTTGAGTCAGAGGGGGAAAAAATTCCAAAGACTCCAAAATGGCAATCAGATTAGTCCGTGGATCAACTTGTACTATGAGCTATCTTCCAAAATCCTGTATTCCCTCACTTGCTAAAAAGCCATCCATCCCCTTCTTAAAGCTATCTAATGTATCAGCCTGTACAATTGATTCAAGGAGAGAATTCCACATCTTCACAGCTCTCACTGTAAAAAAAACCCTTTCTGAATATTTAGATGGAAAGGGATCTTTCTGTAATTTGGATCTTCATACCTTAGATTTACTAGAAAATCATGTAAACATTAAATACAGCCTATAGGCTGGTTTTGTTTCCAACAAGGATTCATTATATCTTAGTTTTGATCAATACAAGGTACTGTTTTATTATTACAGAGGAAAAGGAAATCATTTTTAAAAATATGGATTATTTGGACAACATGGAGTCTAATGGAGGCAGCCTTCCTGTAAGTATGAGCTTTCTGGATAAAGGGTTTCCGGCTAATGGATCCCGTACCTGTATATGCTTCTAGTTTCTTTTCTCAGGGCTCTTCTGTGTAGCTGATGGGTACAATGAGGTGACACAGACTTGTTTTGAATGATATCCTCACGTGAACTCAAGTGCTTTAATCAGCAGATGATTCATTTTGTACATTACATTCACCCAACAATAGGTAACCCTTACTGTATGGCATAATTGCTGCAGTGTGCAGAAGTTATAATGGCCAATCCCTGTATTTAATCCATGTTCTTGCTCTTTTCCTGCACTCACCTATTTCCAGCAATTTCACATCTGCCATATGCTCTGCCTCCTATTTTTTAGAGTTCCGTTTTCAAATACAGATAGAAAAAAGTATGATTCAGGATAATAAATTTGGGGTTAATTTTGCTTTGTATTTTCTGTCCCCCATACTAATTCTTTGTTATGGACAAGACAAACTGGAGCTGTCATACTGCATTGCCGGCTGCCAACAATCTTAATTTCTTTTGCATATTTCCTAGTGTTTGTTCACTTCGTTTCCAAAAGGAACTGCAGATGAAACCTTGGATGCGTTCTGCAATGTGCTTCCAAAATTTTAGACGGCCAGGCCTTTATGTCTCTATATTTATATGATAATTTCTACTTCTCCTTAAACACTTTAACTGTGTAAAGATCAAGGTCAGTGCAGCTCCAACCAAGCTCCTCATGTGCAAATTGTATGTTTCTCTGTAATTACAGAGGAGACTGCAGGCCAGTGAGCTCTACCAAGAATTCATTTTAGAACCTGCAGGCTGGTAAAATTATTTGATTTTTCTCAGTTCGCATCAAAGCATGGCTAATTTAGAAAAGCGCTTTTGTGAGTGACCCAAGGGGTCTTTCATAACTCACAGGACAGCCTGCACATTTATCTGAAACTTTCCAAGGCTTTGGTTAAGGGCTCAGCATGCAAGTCTTTTGGGCAAGCACAAAGCTGACTATTCAGAGCCATCTGAAAAATAAGCAAAGGGAAGTTTAAAAACTTTAATTCTTCATTATAAGCATCTTCCATGTAGACCTACTTTGCAGATCATTTCTAAATAGGCTTTTGTAATGTGCCTTGTTCCTAGAATCCAGGTATAAAGGAGCACAGAAAAAAGCACACTGCAATGGAAGTCAAGCAACCGTGGAATAGGATTTTATTTTCTACTGGGCGGCCACTCATTACACTTCCTTAAATATGTTATGGTTTGATTAACCCTGTGTAGGGTCACTCTGCACAGTCTCTGTATTAGTAGATAACATTTAGAACATGCAGCCAGGAAGACCATGATGATACTGCAGGCATGTGCTTTTTAGCGATGTCTGAAACTAGACAATTTTAGCCCAAAAGTACAGAGGGGAGGGAAATTGCTGGACAGATCTAACCGGACTGGATCAATCTCCAAGAACGTGCCTGCCCAGTTGCCCGAATGGAATTGAATCCTGTAAGGCTGCTTTCTGGCCCAGGATTTCAGAGGAATGTTCTGTGTTTCGGAATGGTTCAGTTTTGCTATGTTTGCATAAATAAATTTGTATGTTGAAAACACATGTTAGAGCTGTATGAGACTGCTGGGAGATGCACTTCATTACTGGAAGATAGGGGCATTGACTGTAATACAGCTCTTCCACAGGTAATTACAGACCTGTAAGCCTGCCATCAGCGGCGTAACAGCAAATAATTTTTCAGGCCCCCAAATATCTAGAGATTTACCTGTTTTACCAATATTTATTGAAACTGTATATGAATTAGGGCCTTATGGGGCCCCTATACCTCCTGGGCCCCCCCTGCAGCCACAGACTTGACTGCCAGAATACTAGAATATCTCCTAGCAGGCCCATTAACCCTATTTTATTTCACCATAAACCTATATAATGCCTATATGTTTTGTTACTGTTTCCATGTAATTGTTATCAGAATGGGCCCTGGGAGGTCCAGCCTAATAGTCCAGTCCACTGTCTGCTTGTTTCTCATCCTCTCTCTGAGTGCTCCAGGAAATGGAAACCTCCATAGCCTCTGTTTCTGAAAACAAGATTAAAAAGAAGACCAAGAAGTTGTGCCACATCAGTTTGCCTTAGACAAAACAAGTTGGAGCATTGAGCTCCCTGACATCTGACCCGTAGGGAATACATCATACATTTTCACTGTGGATACAGACAAAAGCCTATGGTGAGTTACTCACAGATCATTGGAATCTGTTTACTGAGCTTGTTTCTAATCCATCATTTGCTCTCTGCTGCTTTGACATCAGTAGAAAGAGCTACTTTAAAGCTATCCTTTATAGACGTGCTGCTCAAAACACAACACGTGTACCTTCATCAGTTCCTTTACAATATATTCCAGAGTTTTTGCCCACTTCTGCTGTACAATTCTTCTCTTTTTTTTGTAACATCATTTTTGTAAGTTTCAGCCAGTTCTTATCAGTGTCGGACTGGCCCACTGGGATACCAGGAAAACTCCCGGCAGGCCCAGGTGTCAGTGGGCCCTCATGTTGCTAAACATTTGGCTTATTTCATGGTCATTTCTGTATTTCTTTAAGGGGCTTAATAATGGAAGAATAGAGAATAGTATGTAGAGATAAAAGACTAGGAGAATAAAGAGATTGAGTGAGGAGAGGAGGAATAATAGTTTGTAAAGTGGGCCCTCAGTTTAAGGTTTTCTGGTGGGCCCCTGGCATCCCAGTCCGACACTGGTTTTTATCTTGATATATCTGATCATTGAATGCACTATATAAGATAGACACATCATGAATAGCCTCTATAGAATGATTCATTTGCAGCTGCACCCGTTATTATGTTACGTATTTCTCTGATATCTTCTGCAGTGTAACACAGAGGGGCAGATGTATGAAGGGTCGAATATCGAGGGTTAATTAACCCTCGATATTCGACTAGGAACTAAAATCGTTCGACTTCGAATATCGAAGTCGAACGATTTAGCGCAAATCCTGCGATCGAACGATTATTCGTTCGATCGAACGATTAAATCCTTCGAATCGAACGATTCGAAGGATTTTAATCCAACGATCGAAGGAATATCCTTCGATCAAAAAATCTCAGGCAAGCCTATGGGGACCTTCCCCATAGGCTAACATTGACTTCGGTAGCTTTTAGCTGCCGAAGTAGGGGGTCGAAGTTTTTCTTAAAGAGACAGTACTTCGACTATCGAATGGTCGAATAGTCGAACGATTTTTAGTTCGAATCGTTCGATTCGAAGTCGAAGTAGTAGTCGAAGGTCGAAGTAGCCCATTCGATGGTCGAAGTAGCCCAAAAAACACTTCGAAGTTTTTTTAATTCGAATCCTTCACTCGAGCTTCATGAATCGGCCCCAGAGAGTCTTACATTATTCACATCAGTCCCTGTCTGAGGGGGTCAAGTCGATTAACACAGCAGTTTGTTTTTGACTGCTTTTTATGGGCAGGTGTAAAACATGTTTGTAAGGTGGGTGCCTTTAGTAAATGACTGGCAAATGACAGTTGTTCAAATCCTACCCCCCCCCCCCACACACACACACAATTCCATCATAATTGCAGTCAGGGTTGTTCAGCACAATTGCGGAACAAATGTGTTAAAAAGCAAAGACAACTGAGGTTGCAATCGTTTTGTGGATCAGATGCGATTTTACTTAGATTCCATAGGTCACGCCTGCTCCCCTATTGATGTGCAATGAGCCCTATAGTGTATGTAGAAGGCTGGCCAACATAACATTGGTTAATAATAAATGGTTTTATATGGTGAGACTTATTAGGATACTGTAAAGTGGTAAACTCAAAGGCCACACGGACACACATAGCCTCCATCAGTCTCTTTCACACACACAATCTGATCCAGCCTCTCTCTCACACGGAATCAGGACCATCATGTGAGCAGGGCCTTTCATACACTCTGCCGGATCAGCTCTTTGCACATAAAAACTAGCTGTTAGAATTGATACAATCGTTGCTAATGTTCCACAAATAAAACGTAGATGAATCTATAAAATAATGGTGCGAATGTAACAGTTGTGTGCCTGGACTACTGAGCTGCCAGACTGAAACCCCAGAGAAAGGAACATTAAAGGGGATATAAACCTTCTATTTTCAGTTTGTTCCCAACAATTATATATACACGGGGAGGCCCATTTATCAAAGTCTGAATTTATCTCAATATTTTCTGAAAACTACTCTGACCAAATCAGCATTGATTTTTTTTCCCTTATTTTTACAAACGAATTGTATGAATTTTTCGGATTCTCTTCGGATTTTTCGTATTGCCAAAAACCAAGTGTACATGAAAAAATCATTGGGACTTCTCCCATTGACTTATATGCAACCTCGACAGGTCTGAGATGCCGGATTTTCAGATTCGGACCTATACATTCTCTGGGTTTAATAAATTCAGAAAAAATCAGATTTTATAAAAAAACGATTACAAATTTTTCGGGATTTTTGCATTTGGAGTTTAGTAAATAACCCCCTAAGTAAAAAAGTCCAAAAAGAGCTGAAGATCTGCCCTCTAACCAGGCTCGGACTAGCAATCTGTGGGTTCTGGCAAATACCAGAGGGGCTGCTATAAGGTGCCATAGAAAGTCAGTATTTAGTGGGCTGGTGGGGGCTGTTTGAGCCTCTGTGTGGACTGATTGGGCCTCTGTGTACCTGAAATGCCAGGGCCTATTTTAATTCTCAGTCCGGACCTGCCTCTAACTGACTTTGCTTCTCGCCCCCTCTTTCTGTGGTGGTGCTTGCTCATTTAATGCTATGCGTACATTCTAGAGTCACTTCTGCTTATAAATAATCACCACAATATCTACATTTTAACTCTGCACTAACTTTCGAATTTTAGTCTATAGTAATAACAATATCTCTTGATCATTTTTGAGCTTCGTAACCTTGTCTACTGGTTACATTACATTGCACTCAAAGATTTTTAGGAAAACCTAAGGTTGGTACTTTTGCATGCTTGAATTGTATCTGCTGCCCGTCTATTATTAAAGGAGAAATACTGCGACATCCCACACAAGGTAACCCTATTAAAATGAGACATTTTGCCATGTGACACGAGTAACGTGATTTACCTACTAAAGTGCCCATGTGGCTTGGGTTATGTGAGCCAGACCTCAAGGGACATAAAAACACGCATTAAGAACATAGAGGGGAATCTACAGAACTTTAAACAAGGGACAGCCACAGATACTTCAATGCAGCTAATCACAACCAATCTCAGTTAAAATGGACAGTACTAGAAGTAATACAAACTTTATTAAAAGGAGGTGACAAATACGTTTAGGTTACAAAGCTACAACCTAATGGTCTAAATGATAGTTGGAGCATTAAGTGTTTCCTGTGATTTCCCCTCTAATGGCTAATTCGATATTAATTATGCATTCTTTCTGTTACAGATAAGTATATGAGCCCAATTATGAAAACCAGAATATTTCTTGAAGTTAATTGTACAGTTACAAATAATGGTAATGTATTGGGCATTTCTTCTGTATTGGTTAGAATATCAAGCTTATTGGTAGGCTCGCTTCATGGCAGTATCATTAGTTGTTTTGCTTCTAATATGTATGAATTTTAAGGATGCTACACAACAATGCACTTTGGACTTTGCCCACAAACTGAAATGTGAAGTCACACAGTATATGGATTACTTGGAATTTATTTTCAATTTTTATTTGCCATATTAAATAATATATGACTTGTATGTGGCTACACAATTAAGAGGTGGTGATGTCCCTTCCTGTACCTACCTATATTATTTGCACTTGGTGAATGATTCATTACACTTGATAAAGGGCGCATAGCCCAAAACATGTTGTGGTAATAAAACACTGTTTGCAGCAAGTTCTGCCTCTTGGCTCTTTCTAAGCAGTTTACATGTGTGGTATATGCAGCTACACCTGTGGCGGGGGTCTGTACTGAGGAGAAGCATCTAAGTTGATTCACACTTTTGGCTTTTGGATTGCACTTAGAATTATTCTACTATATATGCTTTCAAGGGTGTGGGCAGTTGTGTGCTGATAGCAACAGGAGGAACACATTTTGATATGTGCCAGAGGATAACAACAAAAAAATATGTTTCTTTAGTTGTGGAGGGTCACATACTGTAGCTGGTGCAGAATTACACCGGCTGCTTCCAAGGCTTCAGCTTGTTGATTGGCTGACAGCTGGAGGGACAGCTCCTGATACATGCCAGAGGATACGGGCCAAAGAGCATTTACACCCGCCTTTCCCCTTGGCAGGAACCTCTTTAAACAGGGAATATTTTATTTGCCTTTATAAAATATATATATGAAGGTGGCCCTCTTGCTATCAGTGAAACATCTTGATCTTGTTTTTTCACAGAAGGTGAGCAACATTTTATTATACAATAATTGGCATTTCTTATGCCAATTTGTGTGAAAAAGAAATAAATAAAAGCTGTGAAAACTGTAAGGGTGAAATTAGCAGCAGTGAGACAAATGTAGGGACTTTGGTGTACTATCTGAAATTATCTGAAGTTAAAAAAGTGTTTGGAAGAAGAAGCCCATAGACTAGATTTGGCTAAAAGATATCAAGCCTGCCACCACGTCAAGGTAGGCTCACTGAGCAGGTCCCTAACTACTCTAACCATCTTATTATTTCCTATTATACTATCTGCTGTGCTAACCTGACTTCTAGTAACATATGGTCCAGGGGAAGGCAAAAAACCCAACGGAAACAACTCAATAGTTTGTTTCTGTCAGGGAAAAAATCCTTCCTATTATTCCTGGAACAAAATCCTTCCTATTATTCCTGGAACAAACTCTGCTCAATCTATATGTCCTATGTATTCCACTAACTTTTGAATATAAATGTATTAAATGATTAGTCCTACTTTAAACTCTATTATTCTATGTGTAATTGATCATATTCTCTTATGGCTTCTTCCAACATCTTTTTATTTTATCACGCTAGCCTTTCTTATTAAATATTCTACATTTTCTCTTCTCTTCTTTGGTTTCTAACATTTTAGCTTTTATCCAATCCTATCATGTGTTGCTATACTATCCTATAATATGTTACCGTATTTTATATTATGTATGTCATACTTTATATGATCTTCCAGCATTTTATTTTATATTGTGAACGATCATATTTAATCTTCTAATATCCTATCACATATATTATATGACTGTTGTCATTTTATGGTGTTTGAATTTATTTCTAAGTAGTCTATTTCCTGATAGATTATTTTATATTTGCTATGCTTATAAATTGATATTATTCTATATATATTTCCATTCTATCTTAGCCTAGATTATTTTACCATATTATCTTAGCTATCCTCTGCACTTATATTTCTAAGTCATTTTATGTTGTTAGCTATTATTTTTAAGTAATCTATTTCTTGGTAGCTTTTTTTTTTATATTTGCTACTGTTATTCCTTATATTATCCTTGATATTATTTATATTTCCATCATATCTTATATCCTATCTTATTTTTACCTTATTATCCGCTTGTAACTATCCTCTGCATTTACATTTCTACTATTACCCTAATTCTAGTTCTAATCTGTTTTATAAGAGCCCTTTAGTTATATCATTTAGCCAAAACTTATATAACCAAAGGATCCCAGCTCTTGTAATCATTTTAAAATACTTACCACCATTTAAAAGTACTTACATCATCTCCTCTTACACATTTATATGAGGGTTAGAGAGGGTAGCTTAGTAAGTCCATACAGAGATACAACTGATGATAGGCCAGACCCAATGTTTTCACCTGAAGAAGTAGAGCCAGTAATCCGTTGAAGGGACTGGTGAAGCTGATGGTAGTTTTGGTGATTTTCACAGATGGAGATGGAAGTAAAGGTGATGAAGTAGCTTTGATGGAAATGCAAGATGGACTTGATGGTAGTTCCAGAGATGGATTTGATAGTGGAGCTGAAGACTTTGAGTTGGCTGCTGAGCTTTATGTAGCAACGATGCATTAGATGAAGCTGATGGTAGAGCTTCAGATGGATCTGTGAATTCATACAGCAGACTGGTGGGATTTTAAAAAAATTATGCTGTTTTCTAGTTTTGATGGAAACTTGGACTTGGTGTATCCTCTCCCACAGTTGTAGTGAGTGGGCTTATGCCTGCCAGCTGGGGCTCAGATATGTGAAGTCTTGAAGATGATAGTTGTAAGTTGAGGTGGTGTCACTCTTCAAGACCTCCAAGGCACTTACTGGAATGCTGACATCAGAATTCTGGAAAAAAAACCATAAAGCTGTTACTTTCCTTATACATACATAGTCAGCCATTGACTTCAGTTGATAAGACCATGAATGTGGTATTTGTTGGGTTAAATGAAGTCTCTTGGATATCTAGGGGGTTATTTACTAAACTCCGAATACAAAAAACACAAAAAATTCGTGATTTTTTTGTATAAAATCAGACTTTTAAAAAAATCACAAATTTTTCAGAATTTATTAAACCCATAGGATGGAAAAGTCAGAATCTGAAAATGAAGTTTTCGGCCAAAATTCTGAATTTTCGGGTGAAAAATCTGAAAAAATGTTTTCCCCGCAAACAAAATTTTCGGGAAAGTGTATTAATAAATAAGCCCAAAAAACCCGTGGTCTGACTTTTTTTCAGAAAATATTGAGATAAATTCGGACTTTGATAATTAACCCCCTTAGTGTGCTGAACTGTTAGATAAACTAAAGAGTGTAGCTTGTAATCCATGGTTTCACAATATCTATTTCAGTCATATACTTACAAGTTCTGGCTGGAAAGGTGGTTCGACCTTTTGACTTTCTACTTTGATCCAGTTGATGGATTTAAAAAAGTGGTGTCTCCTTATATCCCCCTTGAACCCAAGCCGCTGGTATGGCTTCTTCTTTAGGAGCTAAGGGAACAAAAAAAAGTTACTTACTGCTTCTAATAGAAACCAAAACTACAGTCCATATAAATGCCATATATATATCCTAATCAGATGCACTGGCACCCACCTTTTCCAGAAGATCTTGCAGTTCTGTACTGAGCTGTTCTGAATAGCTGGGCTGACAATTGAGGATGAAATTAATGCATTTCTCTGCTTTACGGCCTTCATAAAAAGGTGATCTTCCAGTGGCCATTTTGCTCAAGACAATCCCAAAAGCCCACCAGTCTACTGCTGAATTGTAGATTTGACACTGGACCATCTGAAATACAAAGAACAGATCATTCCCCATCAAATACAGAAATTCCAGTTTACAAACATTTGTTTGTGTTTATGCCTTGATGAAATTTAGGCTTCAAGGGTGCTGCGATCAATCTGTGGTTCAAGTTCTACCAAGAAACTCAGTTCTCCGTGTGCAAAAAAAATTAGAAATATATAGGTGCTACAACTAGCTAAGAGCCTATCAAAAGCCTTTGTTTTCACAAGGGATTTAAGGGTTAAAAATGATGCTTGGATTCAAGAAGATGCTCTTAAAAACATAACAGCTGAAAAAAATTATTATTTATTATTATTATATGGGCATTTATTATTATTTTTATTATATGGACATTATATGGAATGTGCCACTGCTTTCCATACTGTAAAATTCTGTGCTTTACATATATTAGTAATAAGTCTCTCACCTCTGGGGCCATGTTGTGCAATGTCCCAATTGATCCTGAGATGGTTTTGTTGCCAAATACGTTCTCAGCAGCCAATCCAAAGTCAGCAATCTTGATGTGTCCCTTGTTGCTGAACAGAATGTTTTCCGGTTTGAAGTCTCTGTAAAGTGAAGTACAGGTGTCACTGCATAATTCTGTTTGTTTCAATTCTACATAGAAAATAAATCTAATGGGCATTTGTTCAAACAAAATATACAAAGGTTCTGTGTGAGGGCAAACGGATGACAGCTCCCTCCTATGGCAGGATGCAAAGTGCAAAAAACATTGTAGATTGCACCAGATTTTTTGCACTCTGCATCCTGCAATGGATTTGCAATACAAGGACCCCAATAATATCAGCTATTGAACATATTACAGAAAGATCACACAGAAAACTGTAACTTCTTACCGATGGATAATTCCTTCAGAGTGCAGAAATTGCAGGCCGCACACCATCTCAGCTGCGTAGAACCTTTGAAAAAATGAGTAAAACATGCACATATTATAATCACAATAAAAATCACATTAGCCAAGGGACAATGCTAGTGAGTGTCGTGTTGCCATCTTGCTTTCTGTCCCGGGGATCCCTGCTGCTGCCCTGTGCTGTTTGCATGTGCATTAGTGAAAAAAGTTTCGCTTTTAGCATCTAAGTTTAGTTTTAACTCTTCTGGAATGTGCATGTGCCAAGGCATCCAAAATGATTCCCTGGACTAGTGACAAGGTGGTGTGTGTCAGGGGCTGGTATAGTGTTTGTGTTGCTGCTACAATCTAAAAAAATGTTGTTGCCAATCTGTGTTTACTACACATTTAATGTATGGCTGCTACATTAAGAAAAGCACCTCCCCAGGCTGTATGTCACTTACAGTACGGAGTCCATGTCCAGATAGCCTCTGTTGTTGAGAAGATCTTGTAGGCTTCCTCCACTTGCATATTCCATCACAATGAAGGCATGCAGCTGGATAGAATTAGAAAAAGAAAGCACATGTTACATAGGTACCACTGTACAACAATATTCCAAGTGTAGCCTGCACTCCTATACATAGCTGAGTACCATGGTGACTGAAACATTCTTCAGCTTCAATTCTGCTCCCTAGTGCTGATCAGCAAATAGGAGCATTTGCCCTGGAACCAGGACCAGATCAACCTCCAACCCCGCTGTGTAGCTCAGCCATAATAGGGCAGGTACAGTAGAGTCAAACTAATTATCTTTGGAACCACAAGTCGGACCTACTTCATGTGTTTTTATAACTAATATAGAAAAGAAAAATAATTGACCTATTGCTTTGCACCTTCCCATCCCTCTTAGTCCAAAAAAACACAGTCATATGTCTACCCCACAACATGTGTTAAAACATAACTTTTAATAAATATCATTAAGAAAGAAGTCCAGATTAACACCATTAAAAATTCGTTAGGTACAGGGAGGCGAGATGCCACAGGATAGTGGGTTTAAAACAAATCTCTGCAGCAATATATATGCCGAACAATCCCACAAAATAATATGGTGGCGTGTTGTTGTGTACTGGTATCAGCCTTATATACAGTACATAGACAAAGGTAATCCACCATGCATAGCATCTTATACATTAAATTTGACATCACCACAGCATATCAATTCTAAAATATTAATATCATAGCAGACTGCTGCGTTTAGACAGAAAGAGGCACTATCTAGGTGCGACTCTTAGATTTATTGCGGCGGTAGCAGAAGTAGGTTCTAAGCTGCACTCACTTATTACCTCTTTCAGTACCTGGGAGGGTTTATACTGTGGGTGAAGGGGTTGGTTCGTTATGGTTGGGAAACGGAACCTACTTCTGCTACCGCCGCAATAAATCTAAGAGTCGCACCTAGATAGTGCCTCTTTCTGTCTAAACGCAGCAGTCTGCTATGATATTAATATTTTAGAATTTAAATGCTGCGGTAATATCAAATTAAATGTATAAGATGCTATGCATGGTGGATTACCTTTGTCTATGTATATAAATAAGTAGCAATAAAGATGAGGATGCGATGCTGTGTTGAAATGGTGTGCCAAACGGCACCTCCAAAATTTATTTGTGCGGAATATGGCCCATATTCCGCACAAATAAATTTTGGAGGTGCCGTTTGGCACACCATTTCAACACAGCATCGCATCCTCATCTTTATTGCTACTTGGATATATCACGTCGGGTCACGTGACTGGAGGAGACGCTGAGCTGTTAAAGCCACCATACATTGTAACCAAGTTTCGTGAGTGTAACAGTTTCTTTATTTACTTATGTATATAAATAAGGCTGATACCAGTACACAACAACACGCCACCATATTATTTTGTGGGATTGTTCGGCATATATATTGCCGCAGAGATTTGTTTTAAACCCACTATCCTGTGGCATCTCGCCTCCCTGTACCTAACGTATTTTTAATGGTCTTAATCTGGACTTCTTTCTCTTCCTTAATGATATTTATTAAAAGTTATGTTTTAACACATGTTGTGGGGTAGACATATGACTGTTTTTGGACTAAGAGGGATGGGAAGGTGCAAAGCAATAGGTCAATTCTTTTTCTTTTCTATATTGGTTTAATTATTTGATGGGAGGTGCTCCCCAATACTCCTTACTTATTGGTTTCTATAACTAACCCTGTGTGATGAGTGACGCATTATGCAAATACAGTTTCCCAGATAAGGAATCTTTCAGTAATTTGGATCACCATTCTTTATCTGTACTAAATAATAATAATTTGAACACTAAATAAACCCAATTGGATTGTTTTGCCACCAATATGGATTCATGTTGCTTAGTTTCCATCAAGTACAAGGTGCTGTTTTATTATTACAGCAAAAAGGGAAATTATTTTTAAATATTTCAATTATTTGATTAAAATGAATTATTTGGAGATGGCCTTCCTGCAATTTTGAGCTTTCTGGAAAACAGGTTTTTGGATAAGAGATCCAATCCTCATTTGTAATGATGGGTAGATACAATGCCAAGATGAACTATTGAATTTTCTAGTCAGTACCGGTAAACACTTTTTCATGCATTCAAATAAAAACAGGAATTTGAAACAACTGCAACAAATTCTACATTCTCTCGGGAAGAGGCCACTACATCAACACACCTCACTGCAATATGACACTTAATTATACCTGTGTTTGGAATGCTGCATGGATGTTACACAGGAAAGGACATTTCCAAGCCAGCTTCATCACCTTCACTTCTGTCTCATATCTGTCTTTAAGCTTGATGTTTTCTTTCTTAAGGATTTTAATTGCCACTGGTTTCTTTCTGTTGGGCAATGATGCTAACATAACCTAAAAAAGAGAAGGGATAAATGATACATAACCGCCACAATATGCACTGTGTGTTTTGTTTTTCATTGTTTTCATGCTTGTCAGTTAATACCCAGTAGAGCACATTACCTATGATATAAATGCTACCTAGAAAAATATTTAAAGTTAATCAAACCACTACAATAAATTTAGCATTGCAACATTCATGGAAAGTATTTGATTCTCACATTCTGACATAAAAAAAGATATACAGAATATTTCATTCAATAAGCAGCACAGATCCCCCTTGACCACTGCTTTGCTCTACATAAATAATAAAAAAAAAATAAATAAATAAATAAATAAAACAAAAACCATTGATTAGTGCTTTAGAACAGTTATTTATTTTATTTATTTATTTTTAGGAAGCCTGTAAAGCCTGCCATCCTGAGTTCCTACCAATCAGCATCTCTATCTGACTTCTGTAAAGACCCAGGGCAGCCATGAAGGGGGTAGAATTGAGTCCACTCAGGAGAGTTCCCAAAATCACAGGCCACTATAGAGGTAGGGCTTACCTAAGAATGGATGGACAAAGGGCTTGTTTCATTGAATTGTTAACAACTTATACAGAGGCAAGATGTTCTGCTTGGCAAGCCCACATACAAGGGTCCCAGTCAGGCAGAGAGCCAGGGACTCATTCCCATTTGAATTCCCTAGATGTGTGGGGCCAAGTAAGTTCTAGTGACAACCCTGTATGACCTTTACACCTGTATGTGTAGAAAAAATAGATGGTCCTGTTTTTCATATGACCACTTCAAACCCAGGGCCCTTGTTTTTGACTGTTAACTATAGGTACTTTATTTAATGGCAGATAAGTAAAACATGCATATATTGCTCACATTGCCAAATGATCCATTGCCCAGCTCGTGATGGAAATTGTAGCTGGAAATGTCCAGTGGATCACATCTTTCTTCGTCGATGTGTGGTCTCTTCCAGGAACTTTCTCCTTCTGTTAGAAAAGAAATCCTGTTAATAATATATATTGCAAATATACAATACATATATTATGGGAATAATACTGAGGATCTATTAATAAGAAACTGAAAACTAAATTGGAGGAACTATACACAAACACCTCTTTTTTCTCACCAAGGAACAGGTGGATATGGTATATACTATTAAAGATCTGGTCATAACTTAAGGTTATATAGTGATATCACTTACTTATAAAACAACAACATATAAGGCAGCACCAAAATATCAGCAGGAAAACCCAAACAGCATTATTAATTGCAAAGGTTGGAACAGGCAAGAGCTTACAACCTCGAAGTTAGAGTACAAAATATAGAAGAGGCATGGGTTTGAGGCAGTGTTTACATAGGATTATACTAGACACTATGGTAACCATTAGAAGGACTGAAATGGGCATCACAGCTTTTTAGGGAACAACACAGTAGTGAGACTGAATGAGGGATTCATAGGAAGGATCAGGATTTGTTTTGGCTAGAGTGATAAATAGGTATTGATAGATATATAGTCAGACAGACACAAGTGGATAACTGGAGGAGGAAAACTGTTTAATGCTAGGTTTAATGCTAGGCATTTGCAACTGTTTTTTTTTTATGTCAGTTATGGACCAGTGACAGCTTTCCCTTAGAGTGATTGTGCTCCAATGTCACTGTATCTAATACATTAAATACCATGTTACAGTCAGGCTGGGAATTTGCCTTTGCCAATGAGGTCAAAATATGATGTCCTGTGGCTAATAGCCAAGGGTATAGGTAACAAGCTTGAAGAGACAGTTAGAGACAGTTACACTATGTTATGGGATAGTCTGATCCTTTTTACCTTCTGCTTCATCCCTGTCGCTGCTTCTTGGTCTTTTCCTTCTTTGCTCTTCCTTCTTCTCATACAAGAGCCTCTGTCTCCTCCTCTCCCTCTTCCTCCTTCTCCTCTCCCTTGCTCGCTCTGTCTTTTGGTGGGGTCTTTTGTTGTTTATCTCTGGGCTTTGCTCCCTCTTTCTCTTAACCCTCTCATGTGTTTCCATCCTGCTGTCCTCCTCAAGCTGAGATCTTATTTGCTTGATCATATTGATTGTAGAGTCCATCCTGGATAAGTTCTTTTCTTCTCACTGTAAAAAAAATCGCTTTGGAAGTCGCTCAAGTCTCCAAAATCTCCAAATGCTGGTGCAGCACCAAAGACAACCAGGGTCGTTGCAACCAACTGTTACTTTGCAAGGGATCATGGGTATATAACAGGAAGTGCGAATACCATGTGACCAACTGCCATTTTGCTGCACCTGAATGTTACAGCACATGTACACTGCAGGCCAGGTTAAGGGAACAGAGTATTAAAAGGAAAACATGTTGAGAAAATATTATTTACTGTACATACATACTGCAGCTTGTTGGATTTTCAGTATTCTAGCAGTTTTAGTAGTCCCATGGTTTAATCACTTAGTGCCAGAGGGAATTCAGAAAAGTGCATGGGGTAAAAAAAATTGGTTTCTGCTCATATTTTGCACTTTTGCCCTGCCCTATTAGGTCCTACATGACTGCTGAGAGTTATGTTTATTTTCTCTAGAGGAAGAAATGGCCAGGAATGTTCCCTTACATTATAAAATCAGGCACTGATCTATCTACATTTCTAATTTTTATGCCGATTTCTTAATGTCTCACCAGAGGAAACATTATATAGGCAATATTGATGCACGTGTTTATTTAGCGTTGGCATTAAAATGCCTGCTTGAGATTTTTTTTTACGATTTCCTCCATTTTTTTTTTTTGTTTCAGATTTTTCAAATGCAAACGTATTAAGAATGTAAGTTCCCGCACAGCCATTTCTAGAACACTGTGAGATATATTGGCTCATGCTGGACAGGAAATGTTTGCTTGCTCCATAATGTGTAGCTTATTCGTGCATGGAGAATGTGAGAATTTTGGCAAAAGGTATCAATGGCTTCTCTCCTGTGCTTACCTTAAAGGAGAACAAAACCCCCAATAAGAAAAGCCCCTATTTACTACCCTAGATAGTCCCCCTCCCTGCTTCCCTCCACATAGTTCATTACCCCTGAAAGTATATTGAATACATTGCTCGCGTATCTTTGCAGAGTAAGCACAGCAGAGCTCATGGGCTACATCTTCCGTAAGGGATTGTCATATTGGAGCAGACATCCAGTTTTTAGCAACTGTGCATGCACCAAAAGTCCAGTGAATTGCCGAAGAGGAATTGAAGATCTGGAAGATGGTGCCCATGAGCTCCACCGCGCTTACTCTGCACCGATACATGAGCAATGTTTTCGGGACACATTCAGGGGTAATGAACTATGCAGGGTGATGGAGGGCGGGGGAATATCTAGGGTAGTAGCTAGGGGCTTTTCTTATTGGGCAGTTTAGTTCTTTAAATTCCGACATGTTTAGTCATTTGAAGAGTAGCATACTGTACATGCTATAAAATTTACCTTGGAAGATCTAGGTGACGGTTATAATGCAGACATTTTAGAATTTGCGTCACTCATATGAATAAGGTGAACCAGAAAAAACTCCATCCTAGCTGGTAAGGGCAGTTGCAAAGCTCCATATGATTAAGAATAGACACCACATTGACTGCTAGCGGCCCTACCACTCTGATGAGTACACATGTCATGGAAGTAAGGGCAATAGTTATAATCACTGAGTGACTGGACTGGAGCTAGCGGTAGAAAACAGAGGCACCTGAGAATTTTGGGAAAATGAGTGCTGAACAATATAAAATAATTATTGGGGGTCATTTACAAACACTGAGCAAATTTGCACCTGGGCAGTAACCCATAACAATCAGTCAGTGATTATCGTTGAACAATGAAAGCAAGCAAATGACTCACAGTATGTGTATTGATTCCTAATTAACTATGAATAACAAGTCTTTTTTTTTTTTTTCAAAATTGTTTTTATTTGAAATAAAAGTTCAATAATATAAAATAATGAGAAATTAACATCAGGTATTGCATTAACTTAAATTCAAAGAATAGTATTAATATGATTAGAACAAACAAAAGATCAAAACATTGTGACAGATAAGGTAGATGAGATGAGAGACAAGGCAACCACAGCCCTTTAGCAGTGAAGATCTGTGTCTCCAAAGATGCCCCAGTAGCTCCCCATCTTCTTTTGCGCTGATTGATGCACTTGCTCTGTGCTACTGTCACTTACTGAGCTTAGGGACCTGCTCACAATATAGTACACATAAAATATAAATGTCACAATATGACTGATGAATAATTAATACAGATAATTACTACGTGGCAGCACAGAAACCAGTGCAACTAGCATCAGAATTTAATAACTATAATCAGAAATGAATAATCAGCCTTGTAGCATCAGCTTATATTACAGGCCAACCTCATTTTCTGCTTGATAATTTGCAACGGCCCCTAAGCTTAGCTTCTCAACAGCTGCTCAGAGCCCACTGAGCATGTGAGTGTCACAGACACTTTCCAAGATGGTGACCCCTTGTGACAAGTCCTGAATCATTGCTGCTATCAAGAAGCTGAAACTTTAGGCTGGTGCAAAAAGTACAGTATACAAAATATTTTAGCATTTTTTTGGCATTTTAGCCATATTCATGTTTAGGGTTTAGTTTTCCTTTAAAATGCCTCAATGAAAAAGGCCTTCCAATTATAACAGTGAAAATTGGGGAAAATTTGCTGATGATGACAGGAACTCAGGGTCAGGAACAGACCAGAAAAACAGAGACCTTGGAGCAAGCAAATGAATACTTTTCTCTTATTTCCTGTCCATTGCACTTTCCTTAACCACCCTTCCCTTCCTTGACAATGCTTTGTGTTGATTTACACAGAAACATATATATTGCAATAATGGCATGGGATTGCATTTGGAAATCATTTATTTGGATAAAAATGCCACAACTTGGTGGCACAATTTAAAATTCTGTGCACACTGCAAGACAACATTTACACAGGGTCGGACTGGGCCTGCGGGACACCGGGAAAAAACCTGGTGGCCCCCCCGCCAGCCCAGACTACCTTCTCTGATCTTCCAGGCACCGCTCCAGCGTTTGCCTGGCTAGTAAAATACTGGCAAGGTGGCAACCTTATTTGCAGAAGACAAAATGCAATGAAAAAAACATGTCTGAATCTGAAAATTAAATAATATTTACCAAAAAAAAAATCACTAGTAGTGTCAGCTTTACGTTTAACGCCTCATTACACAGTCAGTATAATTTAAGTGCAAAATGAATCTCTAATTTACACTAAACTTGCTACATAACCAATTAATTCTTTTATTTTAAAGAAAAAGAGGCTCCATGAGCCTTAATGAATGAATGTAGCAATACCAATAAATATGTAGCCTTACAGAGCATTTGTTTTTAGATGGGGTCAGCGACCCCCATTTGAAAGATGGAAAGAGTCAGAAGAAGAAGGCAAATAATTCAAAAACTGGAAAGAGACAGGATAAGAAGACAAATAACTCAAAAACTATATAAAAAAAAGATAAATAATGGAGCAATTGAAAACCAATTGAAAAGTTGCTTAGAATTGGCCATTCTAAAACATACTAAAAGTTAATTAAAAGGTGAACCACTCCTTTAAATCACCTAGCTTATATATATCGGAGGTTTAAAGCATAGTAGCAGATTTTTAATCTATAGAGACGAACAAAACTAAGTAAAACATTAAAAAAGGTTCTTTTTACAGCAATGATCATCTTGTTGAAACTGGTTACTATAATTTAGCAATTTCGTATTTATTGGCACTGGGTGTAAAAAGAACCCGTGCTTTTCTCAAATGCTGAAAAAAATGAAAAGGTTCTGAATAAATGGAAATAAAAAAAATTAGGGTGGGCATAGATGTGTTGCGTTTGGTGCCAGGCTGGTACTTAGCACATGGAAAACTTGCCAAACGTAGTTCTTTTAGAATATTCCAGGTGCCTGAGTACCGTAGCATTTGAGATGATATATGACTTCAAATAACTCTGGAAAATGGCACATAGTGTGAGGCACATAAAGAGCTCAATTGTTTGCTAGTTTCCTCCACATAAATGAGCTCATGTTAAACAACTGTTGGTTTAATAGCGTTTTCCATTTTTCCCCCCTATTATGCATTTATTTTGATTGAAATCTTAGGTGCCTATAAAATTATACCTGGGAAGCCTCACAATCTCTATAAACTTCCAGCCCATATGCCACTTACATCCCTTTCCAAACTTGGGTTAAGCAAATATTCAGTGCTCAGCAAATTGTTACATATAAATACACAGCCTCTCCTTTCCTAACACTCAGTGGGCCCTTGCAGGAGGCTTCTCACCATACACAGGGGCATTATGTGATTCAGCGCCAACCTCTCTATGCACCCATTGCAACTTTGTTAAAAATGTAGTCTAAAGCTGGTACAAATCGGCTCAATTGCCTAAAGGTGGCCATACACGGGCCGATAAAAGCTGCCGACAGACCGTGTCGGCAGCTTATTGGCCCGTGTATTAGGGCCCCCGACGGGCTTCCCCGATCGAGATCTGGCCGAAAGTCGGCCAGATCTCGATCGGATGGGGTTAAAAATCCCGTCGGATCACGGCCGCATCTGTTCGTTGATGCGGTCCCGCGATCCGACCGCCCGTTTGGCGAACGCTAGGATCCGATCGTTGGGCCCTAGGGCCCACGATCGGATCAGCCCGATATTGCCCACCTCAAGGTGGGCATATCGGAGGGAGATCCGCTCGTTTGGCGACATCGCCAAACGAGCGGATCTATCCGTGTATGGCCACCTTTAGTAACAAAACAGATGGATCTTTGTCGTCCATGCAATAAACCACAGTAAATTCGTCCATCGCAGTGAATATTTTCCTGCCAAAATATTCGCCATGACGAAGTTTACTAAACGGCAATGCGCTCGGAAATCATTGCAATCACTGGCATTAACTTACCAGCTTTCTTTAGCGTTAATTTCAGCAAGTTTCAAATTTTCCGTAGACAAAATATTTATGCTACAAAATAGTCTTGTTTATGGCATTTTTTACTGACACATTTATGGCCAGATCTTCAAAAGTGATAAACTTTATTGAGTGATTGTGAAGATCAACAACATAATAAACACATTTTATCCAATCAAACGTGTATGCATCAAATAAATCCACAGTTCAGTCCATCCAGTCACAAGCCTTACCCCTACCAATAAAATCATATAAATAAAAAATCATAAAGAAGTTTTGCCAATCAGTCGGTTTGTATCATATAAATGCACAGTTTAATCTAGCCAATTACAATGAAATGGAATCCCCTGAAAATAGAATTGTAAATATACAGAAGTCAAAAATATACAGCCAATAGACACCTGTCATTTCACACAAGACAGCCCACTGATTGATTGGATATGTCCTGACCCTAAGAATTTTGTGGCAAAAATGGATTTAACAACCACTTTAAGGGTAGGACTCCACGAGCGTTTTTGTCGTGATCCAACACGCTGCGAAAAACCGCATGTGACTTGTTGCATGCGACAAAAATAAGGTAAGTAATATAATTGTCGCATGGTGTTGCAGCATTGATCCAACGCGACACGACTGTCGGATGCAGACGTAGCGTGCAGCGTCTGCATCTGACAGTCGTGTCACGTCGGATCAACACTGCGACACCATGCGACAATTCTATTACTTACCTTATTTTCAAAACGCATGCGACAAGTCACAGCGCGTTGGATTGCGACAAAATCGTTCATGGAGTCCTACCCTAAAGGTTGCGATAAATTATTGCGAATATTATAGCAACATTTTTGTCTTTGGCCTACTTTGCTGAATAGTAAACCTAAGTCATTACATTGCATTAATTACATCGAATGCGATAAGTGGCGATCAAATAATTCTACGACAAAGGTTTATATTTCTTGCCATTTAGTAATGAAGAAGTAGCATATTTTGCGATAATTTATTTGAGTTTTTGTGCACAAAAATTTACTACGGTTTAGTAAACAGGCTCCTTTGTTTGCCCATTTTATTCTTGGTTACAGAAGTTACCGTACCTAATCTGATACCACCTTCTGTGAAACATTTTGCTGGAAACCCTGCAATCCATTTGCCTTTAGTAAAGCCATACACTAGCATATAGAATGGAAAAAGGGGTTGATAATGGCTCCAATTGAGCACATGGGATGGTGTAAGCAGATGGTACAGTCCAACCTGAAAGTAGAAGGTAGGAGCAGCATGTTACCAGGCAGTGTTTGGCACTCCAGCAGTTAATTGGTACTGTAATCTAGTGTCAGAAAATCTAAGGGTATATATAGAGGTTAGTCAGGGGTCCATGGTCGTTGCTTCATCAGGAGAGCCGGGAACAGTTCCGGCTGTCAGCCAGGAGTGGTCTGATGTGAGTATTTTATGTGAGTATTTTATGTGAGTACTTTATGGTATTTAAATAGATTAAAACATTTTAGTGGTCGCAGTTTGTGTTTTAAGTATAAGTAGATAAGTAAGAAGATAAGTAAATGGCTCTGGCTAAGTTATGATGGAGTCAGGATAGGTTCGGAGTGTACTGTGTTTTTTATTATTGTATTTCATTAATGGGTTAGTTATGCAGTCTATCTATCCCATGCTTTCTCTAGTGCAGCAAATCCCCTAGTATAATAGTTTACTTACTTTGACATGAAAAATTATCATTCTTATTATCAATGCCGAATAAGGATAAATTGGTGTTTGTGAATATAAACATTGCTTTTTGCATTGGCTTGTGAAGGCATGTGTCATATCAAAATCCTGTCTTGTGTTTTAGTTTTTTTAAAGTCACAAGCCATAATTTATTTGTTACGGTTCCACTTGTGTTCTTGGCAGCTGCATGAGATTTGAAAAAGGTATTTGCCGGCACTTTTATGCGCTGTTACTTTTATATGATTTCCTTGCTGCTAAACCCCTCTGTCTATATGGCTGTTAGTCAGTCATCCAGAAAGTAAGTGTATTTCACAAAGCCTTTATGTGTGCATTGTATAGCTGCACAAAGGATGGTTGCACCCTCATAACACTTCACTGTTCAAATGGTGCTGAAAAAAAATCCAATTGTGTGAGAATGGCGACTGGATGGAATTTTCCAAAGTTTCTGGCAATTCTAGTGAGCAGTTCACATAACCCAGCCGACCACAGGTCGCATTCACACTCAATTAGAAGAGAAAGGCTAAGAGCAGCAACAAGACATAATCATTCACATAAATAGAATATATTTACTCGATATCCATCAACATTTATCACATTATTTTAGAGAAACATATGACCTGTTTTTGTCCCCACATGCTTTGCTTCACTTGTTAGTAACCAGTGTTGCTGGGAAAATATACATTTAAGGAATGCTGTCTTATTACAAGTTAAGCTTATTCCTAAATAGCTACTACACAGTGAATAGGTGGAGCAGTTGTGCAACAGGGGAGATAATTTTACAGAGCACCCAGTTCTTTGTTGATTCATAATCTTTTAACTGCAGCCTTTTATAAGAGTTTTATGTCTAGTACATAAAGCCTTTTCATGAGAAATCTATTTGTATAATAACCATTGCATGCAAGTCAAATTTCTTCCCCCTGTTCTGTAAGTCATCATGTGGTGGGGTGGGTAGCATGGCCTCCAACATGAACCTGAACTACTGGATAATGGTGAAAACTTTAATAAAGTCTGACCCTGTGGCTAATATGGAGCACTGTACTCACCCACAAAACAAGCCAAACATACATATGTTAGGTGACTTGAGCTAAAGAATGGACAGACATGGGTCCTTGTGTATTCCTGATACAGGATTCACATTATTTCTTGTCAGGTGGTCAATGAGTGACACACAAAATATCACAAAAATGTTGGCTCTCTAGGGGGTTTTGATGATTACTGTGTGACCTTAACCATTGGGGTAGGTTGATGAATGTGTGCAGACCTACTCTAATTTAAATATGTAACCCCATTCATGACTGTATGGCATGTTTCAATCTGTATTGTATGTTTCTTTTTGGTGCTAATAAAAAAACATTTCTTAAAAAAAAAATGCTGGCTCAATTTAAAAGAATTTACTGGACAGTATTTACTGTAGCCAATTTGATAGGATTGTTTAATAGGTGACCGGTTTGTATAAAAAGTATGTTACATTTTCATTGAGGACATTGTTGAAGAATTTGTGCTTTGAAGACTAGCCCCCAAATTAAATAAAAGGAACTTAGTTTGCCCAGTAGCAGTAACCCATAGCAACCGATAAGATGTTTGCTTTTAAACAGGTAACCAGTAAATCCTACCTTCTGTTTGGTTGCTATCGGTTACTGCTACTGGGGAAAGCTAATGTATTTTATTACAGAACCCCTAGATGTGCAATAGTGCTATGTACATACAGGAGACATTAAGGGTTAACTTCTGCTACTGCTCAGGAAGTCCAGATATTGTCACATATGGCCTATGGGAGAGAGGTTTTTCGCAATTGTCCCAGTCATCTTTTGACCAGTTCCTGTTCATAGGTTATATAATGAGTATAAACACATGGCTCAGGGTTGCCAGGTTGGCGGTTTTCCAGCCAAATTGGGCTGCTATTTTAAAGCCCAGGCGGGTTTTAAAAGTACATACTAGCCAAGGTACTGATTTGGGCTACTTTTTGGCTAGTTTATACTTTAGAAACCGGCCAAAGTTTTTTCTTGCCCAAATGTGCCAAGCCTGAGTCTCCAATGCATGTAGGGTAATGTAGTTTTTTTTAACAATTTGCAAAATTCCAAGTTTAATGTAAGACTACAATACCCAGCATGCAATGGGCCTGACTTGTGTAGAAGTCGAGAATACCAGATTTTGGGCTCTGTTCCTAGGGTTGCCACCTGGCCGGTATTTTACTGACCTGGCCGGTAAAAATGATGGTTGATCCCAATGTTATTAAAAGGGGGAAAAACATAGATTTATAGGAAGCCTGGTATTTTTTCCAGAAAAGGTGGCAACCTTATCTGTACCCCAGTCTCATATTCCTTTTAAGCACTCTCACATTTTCTGGTGACTTTCTTCAATTTCAAACAATTTTAGGGCAAAAATCTCCTGCCGACCAAAATGTCTAGAGTCTTTTTTTACCAATATTTATTGAAATTGTATATGTACTGTATTAGGGCCTCATGGAACCCCTATACCTCCTGAGTCCCCCTTTGTTGTTACACCCCTGGTGACGGGCAAATCTGTCCCAATTTGTGGAACAGGGAAAAATCGAAAAAGGCGTATTTTAACATATATTCGTTTATTTTTCTTAGACTTTTTTTTCCACTTCACATATTGTATGGGGTGCCATTTGTCCCAAATACATTCTGTATACAAAACTATCTCTAATACACAGAATGAATGTTTCTCAAGTATTTGTGACCATACACAGATAAAAAAATATACAAAAGACTTATTTCTATTAAAGAATGAAAACAAAATCTGGTTAATGCACAAAAGGATGTCATTATATCACAAACTCTATTCTGTACATTTTAACAAGCAATCTGTCGTACAAATGTATAACCTCCATGTAACGGACACACTTATGTGCAAAGTTACTTACAGAATGAATTATGTAAAAAAACTTGGACATAATATATAACACTGTAACTAACTAGTGCATGTCAAGCTAGATTTGACTGACAAAATAGATATTTGTGACAGAAAGCAAAATTTTATAGTACAGGATTTATTCTTTCCACAAAATGAAAGTTTTGTTTCACAAAACAGATAAAATATCCATTCTGTGAAGCAACACTGTCAGTCACATTCCTGAACCAATAAGAACAAAGCTTATTGCTATATAACAAACAAGATGAAAAGTTGCCAGCTCTGCTCCACATGGCTGCATCATCCCTAAGGCATAGTATGTGGCCTGCTATAGAGGGCGCCCTCTAATGTCCTCTGTGCTGTATAGTAATAAACATGAACAAACATTTCCTAAAAGGGCTGCTGTTAAACACTACAAGTTCCTAATTGGAAGTTTTTACAAATGGCTGAGAAATATAATGCTGCACTTATAATGATTGTAGAGAAAGAAAAGTATGCAAAATAAAAATATGATCATTTTAGGTGATATAGCTATTCTTATTGTAGTAACCTGCTTGTGTGGCCATTTTGGTTAAGGGCATTCCTGCTGTTTTGCCATTGTCTTATGATTCACTCCTGTTCCTGTTTCCCTCTTCCTGTCTAAGCTGAGAGCAATAATGGGACAGGCCACACCTACCTGCCATGTTGTAATAAATGTACCAGAAGCAGGGTGGTAACTACAGAGGAAGTAGACCCTGCGGCTGCAGGGTGGGCCAGGAGGTATAATAGAATTAGAAAAACAGTATTTTACTTAGAGTGAGTTCAGAATTTTTCAACAAGACTGTGCTGCTGAACTACATCCGCCAGTTGGTCATTCAGCTGTTTTACCAGATTAATCCATATGGGAAAACTTCATTCACGAGTAGTCTCTGCTCACTCACAAAGCAGAAAATCTATACATACTTACCGTGATTTTCTTTTCCTGGACTGGAACATGGCAGTGGGCAGTAAAGGGTTAAATCCCCCTGACGTAGGAAGGCACAGGAAATAGAATAAAAGCCCTTCCGGGTCCCACCCACGCCCATCTCAATGGCTGGAGATAATACCCCCATTTTAGGGAGGGAACCCCTGCCCACTGCCATGTTCCAGTCCAGGAAAAGAAAATCACGGTAAGTATGTATAGATTTTCTGCTTTCCTGTCCTTACACATGGCAGTGGGCAGTAAAGGGATGTACAAAAGCAACACATTAGGGAGGGATTAGTTATGAGCTTTTATTGTAGCCCGCTGAAAGGACACTGCGCCCAAATTCAGCTATATCGTTGGAGAAAATGTCAAAGCAGTAGTGTTTGGAGAAGGTGTGGAGGTTCTTCCAGGTAGCTGCTCTGCATATGGTATCAGCCGATACTTGGGCATGGAAGGCCCAGGAAGCCGCGATTCCTCTGGTAGAGTGTGCTCTTAGAGAAGTAGGCCCAGGTACTGTCTGAGAGGAGTAAGCCGATTGTATGCAGTCTCTAATCCATGTAGAGATGGTTTTTTTGGAGGCTGCAAGGCCTTTCTTAGAACCCTCATCAATTAAGAGGAGGTTGTCTGACTTTCTGAAGTCTGCGACTCTCTGGAGATAGATTTTCAGGCATCTGGTGACGTCTAGGTGGTGAAGTCTGTTTTCTTCTTCGTTTTGGGGATTGTCGAAGAAGGTTGGTAGTATTATGTCCTGGGACATGTGAAATTTTGAGACTACCTTGGGGATGAAGTTGTCCCTGGTTTTCAGGATGACTTTGTCATGGAGGAAGGTTATCTTGCTCTCCCTGGCGGAAAGAGAGTGGAGTTCGCCCACTCTTCTGGCTGAGGAGATGGCCAGCAGGAACGTGGTTTTCAATGAGAGGATTTCTAGGGGAACATCCTCTAAAGGTTCAAAGGGAGCTCTGGTCAGAGCGTCTAGGACTAGAGATAGGTCCCATGGGGGAACCGAGTCCCTGTTTTGAGGGCGAAGTCTGGAGAGAGCCTTGAAGAATTGTTTGATGAGTGGACGGGAGGCCCATTGGTTGTCTGTGTAAGCAGAAATGGCAGAGATCTGCCCTTTTAGGGTAGAGGTGCTGAGGCTGGCCTCTACCCCAGACTGTAAGAACTCTATGATGGAGATTTCAGAAATGGAGAAGGCCTCTCCGTATTTTCCCAGTCCCCAGCTGGAGAATTTTCCCAAATTTTGTAGTATTTGGAGGATGTTGATATTTTTCTGGATGCTGTGAGGGTCTTGATGGCCTCGTCGGAGAGCCCCAGTCCCTTCAGTTTCATCCTTTCAGGTTCCAGGCAGTTAGGGCCCAGTTCCCTGGATCTGGATGTAGTATTGGTCCATGATGGAGTAGGTCTGGAGTGACGGGAAGACGGAATGGCTTCTGTAGGGATAGATGGAAGAGGAGAGGGAACCAGGGTCTCCTTGGCCACCAGGGTGTGATGAGGATCACATGTGCTTTGTCCTCTTGTATTTTCTTGATAGTTCTCGCTATCATGGATATTGGAGGAAAAATGTATGCTAGGGGGAAGTTCCATAGGAAGGAGAACGCGTCCCAGTATGTTGTCCTGGGGTCCCTCTGCCATGAGCAGAACACTTTGTTCTTTTTGTTCTTGAAAGTTGCCATTAGGTCGATGGATGTGTTGCCCCATTTCTTGCAGATCGTGTGGTATACATCCTGGTTCAGTTCCCATTCTCCTATAGCTGGGAACTTCCTGCTGAGATGATCCGCTAGGGAGTTCGAAGGGCCCGGGATGTAGGAAGCTTTGATGGTTATCACGTTCTTTTGTGCCCATTCGAAAATAGCTGTGGTCAAGGAGGACAACTGTCTGGACCTGGTCCCCCCCTGGTTGTTGATATAACTTACTGTGGTTAAGTTGTCTGATCTGATTAGGATGGACTTGTCCTTTAGGTGTTTTTGGAGGCGGTAGATGGCTAACGAAACCGCCTTCAGTTCTCTCCAGTTGGAGGATTTCTTGCTCTCTGAATGGGTCCATTTTCCTTGGATCTGGATTAGTTTGTAATGGGCTCCCCAGCCCATGTGGCTTGCGTCCGTCGTGACTGTTTCCCATTTCTGGGGGGCTAAGGATACCGGAGTTTCCAGGTTTTCTCTTTTGAGCCACCAGGACATTTGAGAGATTGTGTTGGGGTCTAAGTGGATCAGTTGCGAGTCCCTCTCGTGATTCCTGTCCCATTTTTTTAGGAAGTCCTCTTGGAGAGGCCTCGTATGGAATCTGGCCCATTTTATTGAGTCTATGGTAGATGTAAGTTTCCCCAAGACTTGTTGACATATCCTCGCCGTTGTGATGGGATGGAGAGATAGTTGTCTCACTTGGTGGATTATGTCCGAGACTCTGTCTTCTGGGAGTCTTACTTGGAGTTTTCTGGAGTTGATTAGGACTCCTAGGAATAGAATTTCTTGAGTTGGAAGGAGATTGGATTTCTCCAAGTTGATGATCCATCCCCATTGTCTCAGGGTATTTAAGACGATCTCTAGATGTAGTATAAGCCTGTTGTGTGATGGTGCCTTTATGAGCATATCGTCGAGGTAAGAGAAGATTTGGATGCCTTTGAGTCTCAGAAAGGCTATCATGGGTGCTAGTATCTTCGTAAAGACCCTTGGGGCGGATGCAAGACCGAACGGGAGGGCTTGGTATTGGTAGTGTTTGCCCAATATCGTGAACCTCAGGAATTTTTTGTGAGTTTCCTATATTGGGATGTGGAGATATGCGTCCTGGATGTCTATCTTTGCCATCCAGTCCCCGTGGTCGATAAGTTGGCATATGGACCTCAGAGTCTCCATTTTGAAGTTTTTTGTTCTGAGAAACTTGTTGAGGTGTCTGAGGTTGAGGATAACCCTGAAGGTTCCGTTCGTCTTTCTTTTCAGGAAGAGGTGAGAGTAGATTCCTTTGAAAGAATCTTGTTGGGGAACTTCTGAGATTATTCCTCTGAGCAATAGGTCTGAGAGGATGCTCTTTAAGTTCTTTTCTGCTTCTGAGGATCTGGGTTTTTCTGAGGATACAAAGGTACTTGTTGGATAGGAGAGGAGGTCTAGCTTGTACCCTTCGTCGAGGATCTTCAGTACCCATGAATCCGATATGTTTTGAGCCCACACTGTCTTGAAAAGATTTAGTCTTCCTCCAAGGCAAGACAGGGGGGCTCGCGCACCTTCATGCTGACTTTTTGTCAGATTTGAAGTCCTTCCTTCTAGTCCAGGGTTGGCCCTGGCCTCTGGCCCTCCAAGGTTGTCTGAAGGAGGGTTTGCCTGGTCTGTATTGTTTGGAGTCCTGGAAGGGTTTCCGAAAGGGTTTCTTGTCCCTTTTATCTTGCGGAAGGAAGGCAGATTTGCCTGCAGATGCCTTGGAAATAATGTTATCCAGTTTCTCCCCAAATAATAAAGACCCTTCGAAGGGAAGAGAGCAGAGGTTGTGCTTGCTCTGGGGATCGGCATGCCAGTGTCGCAACCAAAGGGCTCTGCGGGCTGCCACGCTAAGCCCCATGGCTTTTGCGGAAAATTTTACTAGGTCCATGGAGGCCTCTGTGGTGTATTCGTTCACGGTTTTGATGTCTTGAACCATTTGTATCAGTTTTTTTCTGTCCGTGCCATTTTTTATGGATAGTTCTAGGTCTTCTATCCAGATTTGGTTAGCTCTTGCCAATGTGGTGATGGCTACTGAGGCTTGATTGGATGTTCCGTTGATTAAGTATGACTTTTTGAGGGTCATGTCTTGTCTCCTCTCCATGGCGTCTTTTAGTGATACCCCTTCGTCTACTGGTAGGGTGGTACGTCTTGCCACTCTGGTTATGGCCGCGTCGACTTTGGGGGCGGTATGCCAGAATTTGAAGTCATTTTCTTCGAAGGGGTATAATTTCTTAATTCTTCTGGAGGTGCCTATTTTTTTATCAGGCATTTTCCACTCTTCCAGAATAGTGTCTTTGATGACACTGTGGATGGGAAATTTAGCACTTTTTTTGGCTATGGATTTGAACATTCTGTCGTGTCTGGGAGTGTCTTCGGTAGCATCGAGATCTAGGGCTGATCTCATGGCTTTAATTATGGGTTCCAAGTAGTCCAAGTTGAAAGAGCCCGAGTCATCTGGTTCGTCTTCTTCGGTTTGGGAAAGTTCCCCTTCCGAGACGCTGGAGTAGCTTGGGGGCTCCCTTCTTTTATGGGTTCTGCCGCTGCTCCCTGCCGTGGAGGACTGTGGGTTGTATCTGTCTCCTATATTGATTAGGACTCTCTCGGTGACTTGGTTGACCATGTCGTTCATGGATTCTTTGATGGTGTTTTGCATCCAATCTTTTAGGTTGTGTAGGTCCGGTGAAGGACCTGCTGCTTCGTGAAGGCATCTTTCACATAGCCTTCTGCCATGTAGAGCTGCATCTCCACAGGCCGTGCAGTCGATCCTGGGAGTCTTTCTCCTTTGAGATTCTTCTCTTGGAGGGGGACTTCTGTAAAAGACAGTTAGAACAGTTACTTACCACTAAGCCCATGGCTTTTTACTTGTAATCCCTCGAAAAAACTCTCTTGTGCACTTACCCCCTGGAACCTGAGCGTCTGCTCATATCAGACAGTCTGTAAGATAGATAGAGTCTTTGTAAGGCATTGTATATTAACAATAAGGTTCCTGCGTTTTTGTTAGCCAGCTTACTTACACCTGGGCTGGACAGAATACAGGTGCACTGCAGAGGTATTGGAGATTCTCTCAGTAGATCCTCTGGTAGGGTGCAGCTTGTTGAAGGAATAAAAAAACGCCAACAGTGCTTACCTGTAATCGGCGCGCGCCTTTTATTTTGAGCGCCAATGCGCATGCGTCTTTTCGCCGTGTTCCGTAGGCGCCATTTTGGAGATGGGCTCTCGGCGTGTTATCGCGGGAGCGAGTTTTCGCCAAGTCAAGTAGCGCCATTATCAGATGGGCGCTCGGCGTCTTATCGCGCATGCGCTACCTCCCGAGGCAGCATTGCGACTTACTGCACCGTAGGCAACAAAAGGCCTGAAGCCCGCCGGCTTCCCCTGGGACACGCACAAGGTAAACCTCGGCCCCAGGCGCTTCAGAAGGAGAGAGCTCCTCTGGTGTGGGGGTATTTCCTCGACAGGAAAATTGAGATGGGCGCGGGTGGGACCCGGAAGGGCTTTTATTCTATTTCCTGTGCCTTCCTACGTCAGGGGGATTTAACCCTTTACTGCCCACTGCCATGTGTAAGGACAGGAAACTGTTACACTGCTTTTGACAGCTGCCATATTGATGAAATGGAAACTGCCAAGAAACTGCTTGTAATCCTACTCACACTATACAGACTGTGTGTCCCCATTGTCTGGAGTGGAGAGGTTGGCAAACGAGCAGATCTTGCCCCAGTATGGCCACTGGGTGATGTTCGTCTGATCCGTTTGTGGGCCTAGGGACCACTTGGTCTTTTGGCAGCTTTTATTGGCCAGTGTATGTCCACCTTTAGTCAGCCACTCCCCACACTGGGGATACAAACACAGTCTGTATAGTATGATGTGTGGGCCTTATAAGCAGTTTCTCAGTCACATAGTTAGCTGTAGTTTAACTACTACATAACTTCAATTTCATCACTATGGCAGCTTTGCCAAAAGCAGTGTAACAGTTTGTGAATGAGCAGAGACTACCCATGTGTGAATGTTTCCCATTGGATTAATCTGGTATATGTGGCTCAGTAAAGCAGCCGAGTGACCCACTGGCGGATGGAGTTCAGCAGCTCAGTCTTGTTGCAAAAATGTGAACTCACACTAAGGAAAATATTATATATGTATTATGAGTGGCTGCTTATAAGACCTACACATCATACTATACAGAGTATGTGTGCACATGATCAGTCCCACATCTGTGTCTAAAACTATTATGCAGTAGATGAACTACAGCTAGAGACTAGAGACCTCTCATAAGACCCACTCATTATACTATACAGAATATGTGGCATATTTCCAGTCTGCAGTTGCCACCTTTTTTTTCAGCAAAAATGGACATGGGGTGGGCTAGTGATTTAGGGGGCAGTGCAGGAGACATCAGGGGCGGGACTGGTTATGTAGCAATCAGCGATTGTCATTATACTTCAGTGTCCTGTTTGGATTTCATAATTTAGAAATCCAGACTTTTCACTCGGGCAGTCCTTCCAAAAACCGGGATGTCGGGGTGAAATCTGGACAGGTGGCAACCATAGATCAGTCCCACATCTCTGGCTAAACCTATTATGTAGTAGTTGAACTATAGCTAAGCACATTATAAAGAGACTGCTAAAAGCTAACAGGTGCAAGATTACAGCTAGGAGGAGACATTGGAGTCTAATAATCATATAAAAAGCTTTTTACCGACTCTGAGGGGCAGATTTATCAAGGGTCGAGGTGAATTTTCAAATGAAAAAAATTCGAGTTTCGAGCTATTTTTGTGTACTTCGTCTAGGGAATAGTCCAAATTAGATTTGAATTTGAAAAAAATGTGAAAATTCGATTATCGCAATTTATCATGTACTGTCTCTTTAAAAATTCGACTTTGACCATTCGCCATCTAAAATCTGCCGAATTGCTGTTTTAGTCTATGGGGGACCTCCTAGAACCTATTTGGAGTCAATTGGTGGACTTTGAAAAATCAAAGTTTTTTTTTAGGTTGAAATCGAATTAGGTTGAATGCCTTATTCATTTGATTCATACAATTCGAATTCGCTCGAATACGGACCTATTCAATCGAAAACTGACCTATTCGGCCAAAAAAAAAGACAATTTCAGTTGGTCTTTTTGAATTTCAAAGTTTTTCAAATTCAAAATTCTACCCTTGATAAATATGCCCCTGAGAGTTTGTCAGATGTTATTGAAGGGATATTAGGCCTGTGATGGGTTAGGCTGCAAGAGATAATTGTGATAAACTGTCTTGTAGTGGATTAAATGATTCTGATGTGTTAGTTCAGGCAAAACAGCCAGACAAGCACAGGAACTTCTGGTACATTTATTACAACATGGCAGGTAGGTGTGGTCTGTCCTTTTTGTGGAAAGAATGAATCCTGTACAGGTATGGGACCTGTTATCCAGAATGCTCGGGACCTGGGGTTTTCCGGATAACGTATCTTTCCGTAATTTGGGTCTTTATGCCTTAAATCTACTAGAAATTCATTTATACATTAAATAAACCCAATAGACTGGTTTTGCTTGCAATAAGGATTAATTATATCTTAGTTTGGATCAAGTACAAGCTACTGTTTTATTATTACAGAGAAAAAGCAAATAATTTTAAAAAATTTGGATTATTTGGATAACATGGAGTCTATGGGAGACAACCATTCGGTAATTCGGAGCTTTCTGGATATCGGGTTTCCGGATAAGGGATCCTATACCTGTACTATAAAATGTTGCTTTCTGTCACAAATATCTATTTTGTCAGTCAAATCTAGCTTGACATGCAGTCAGTTACACTATTATATATTATGTCCAAGTTTTTTTTACATAAATCATTCTGTAAGTAACTTTGCACATAAGTGCGTCCGTTACATGGAGGTTATACATTTGTGAGACAGATTGCTTGTTAAACTGTACAGAATGGAGTTTGTGATATAATGACATCCTTTTGTGCACTAACCAGATTTTGTTTTCATTCTTTAATAGAAATAAGTCTTTTGTATATTTTTTTATCTGTGTATGGTCACAAATACTTATATACCATGTGAGACATTAATTCTGTATAATAGGGATAGTTTTGTATACAGAATTTATTTGGGACAAACGGCACCCCATAATATTGTGCTATATTTGGGCTACTCTTGAAGTGCCTCTTGGCTGGTTTTGTAGCTGACTTTGGCTAGTTTTTAAAATTAGACCTGGCAACCCTGACATGGCTCTTCCTCTGTTTCTGGGCTCTGATAGCAGGATGAGGGTTTACCAGAGGGTCCGAGGGGAGATAGGCCTCAGTACAAGAGCTCCAGACTAAGCCCTAAAGTAACTAATATAAGTGAAGCTAGGATGCAGGGACTCTGTCAGTGTGGCTAAAACTAGTATTCTGACTTGCTGGTTTCCCGGTGACACCTCTCTGCCTGGCCTGTATGGAGCTGGTTACACTGTGACAATCTTTGCCAGATAGCTGAACTCACCAGACACTTGGAATCCGCATAAGATCTTTATTCAGGGTGGACGGACACATTTTGTAAGTCAAAACGAATATTTCCCTTCCTGACCTCTGGACCGGCTCCTCACACATGAAAAAAAAAAGAACAGGAAAGTGATATTGGGAGGAAGTGACATCACACATAATGAAGAGGAAGAAGAGGATTTACAGACAAGGAATTAAACACCTTGTAATATGACTTTAGTCACTAGGCTGCTAAATAATATGTATTGATTTAAACAACTAGCTACTGTGTATAGTGTACGATATAGTATCTCAGCAGCTCAAGTTACAGTTCAGCAACAACACCTTTCCTCCAGACACGTCGACCAAGGGCTAAACTGAGATTATATTGTCTAAAAGCAGGTGCGTTTCAGGCAGCGGTTCCCCAGAAGTTACCAGAGGCGGCAAAAAGCTGCTCCTGGTTACTTTAAAGTGATACAGACACGTTCCTAAAAAAAATAGGAACATGTCGGTATCAGTAAATAGATGTTGCACATGAAATATCATCAGCTAAAAGCTCCCCAAAGCCGCCCCAGCAAGGCGAACCTTAGTAACTGCGACCCTTCGACACCATCATTTTGCTGAGTTGTTTCAGTCACACTGGGCTAATTACATATGATGTGCCCTCCGGGACCCTGGCAGGTAGGGTTGCCACCTTTTCTGGAAAAAAAATACCGGTCTTTCTATATATTTATCTTTATTCCCTATTAATAACATTGGGATCAACCATACCGGCCAGGTTGCAACCCTACCCGCCGGTAGCGGGGGAGGGGGCTGACTCAGGAGGCACCGTCTAAAATGTGCTTTAAAGGGGTTGTTCACCTTTGAGGTAACTTTTAGTATGACACAGAGAGTGATATTTTGAGACCATTTGCAATTAGATTTGATTTTTCATTATTTTTGTTTTCTTTTTTTAGTTATTTAGGTTTGTATTCAGCAGATCTCCAGTTAGCAATTTCAGCAGTCTGGTTGCTAGGGTTCAAATTACCCTAGCAAACATGCACTCATTGGAATAAGAGATTGGAATATGAATAAATATGTAACTTTACAGAGCATTTGATTTTTAGATGGGGTCAGTGACCCCTATTTGAAAGTTGGCAAGAGTCAGAAGAAAAAGGCAAATGATTAAAAAAACTATACAAAATAAATAATGAAGACCGATTAAAAAGTTGCTTAGAATTGGCTATACTATAGTAAATGTTAACTTAAGAGGTGAACCACCCCTTTAACAGGATTCTTTGATGGTGATGTGAATTCTTGTAGAGAGTTACAGGTTGTCTCTTGCTTTTTTTTTTTTTACTCAAAGCACATTACACTTCAGTTTGTACTATATATGAATCATTGTGTGCGTGTGTATATGTTTCCCAAAAAAAGGGAAAGTTACACAAATCTGAAAAACTCTAAATCAGCAATTATTAAAATATGTCTGCATTTTACAGATTATACTCAGATCTATTTGTGCAATTCTCTCATCCCATTATAGGGAATTTGCACTTTGTTATATATTTATAATGTTAAGACAGGAGTTCAATAAGAGATGTTTGTGATGTCATTAAATATATTTTGGCATGGCTGTTTTAAATCACCTTGGGCAGGCAATACTTAAAGAAAGCCTACATATTATTTGCAAGTCCTATATTCAGTGTGTCAATATTTAGCATAAAAAGCAGTAACAAACATTTGCATTAGTCAAAATGGAGCTTGTGCTTTTTCCCTGCCATTCCACGAGAGAGTGAATGCACTGGGAGCCTGGAGCATTAGGCCCAGTAAAGGGAAGGCCCCAACGGTGGTGAGGCCTTTGGTGAAGTCGGAGATACAGGGAACCCGTGAATGAGGTGTAGTCAGGACAAGGTAGATACTGTAAGAGCACTTTCTTGGAAAGTGAGACAGAAAGGAATAATGAGCAAGAGCTGCCCGGCTCCAACTAGGAGGGATAACAAGGGGGTAGCAATATGTGGGATCCAGGACACAGGCTCACAGAGATCCTGAGGGTGCATCTATCCATGTGGTACGCTATATCTCCACAGGGTTGTTACAAGGTGCTGGCTCTGAAATACTGTGATGTTACCCGTCATGTATGTGATAAACCTCAAAGGATTGTGAGTATAAAACCCTGCTTTGCGCTTTAAGGCTAAGGCCACACTAGGCGATAGCGCCGCGATTTGACTCGCGGCGACTTTTCGCCGCGACTTTTAAGCCGCAATCGCTGGGGAAACTTTTGCGCTGGCGTCTATGGGGAATCGCGAAAAATCGCCAGCGTAAAAACACACGCGGCGATCTTTTTTCTATTGTCGCTCGAAATCGCCTAGCGAGGCAATTTCGAGCGACAGTAGAGAAAAGATCGCCGCGTGTGTTTTTACGCTGGCGATTTTTCGCGATTCCCCATAGACGCCAGCGCAAAAGTTTCCCCAGCGATTGCGGCTTAAAAGTCGCGGCGAAAAGTCGCCGCGAGTCAAATCGCGGCGCTATCGCCTAGTGTGGCCTTAGCCTAAGAGAATAAAGCCTGTTGCTATTTGTTTGTTTTAAGAACCTTCTGGAGTCCAATTCTTTCATTTAGTCACACAGCACAAGTGAGCCTAGGCTAGATTACACTTTATTTTTTTTGCACAAAATACATTGAAGTCAATGTGTGTTTAGTTGCAACATTTTCTAAAGGCAAAATACATTGAAGTCAATGTGAGTTTAGTGGGTAACTCCCAACAAAACTGAGGGAGTTGACAAGTCTGGGGATACTGCTCCATCCTCCCAACTCATAGCTGACAAAAAAATGACCTCCTATGGACTACCTAACATAAGTGTTGTCTAAACCCTTTACCCTTCTGCATTTTAACAATAAATGGGCGACCTACAATACAACAAGATACAGAATGAAACAGGAGGATTAGGGGACCCTTCTCCATTTATAGAGTTTTGGTTGCTATATTGGTTACTAGACCTGGGGTATCAAAAATCTATAAATAGAGCTTGAACATGTATTTTTTAAAAAAAAAAAAATATTTTCTTGTTAAATGTAGGTGGGGATTTGGATATGCATTCAGTTAAAACATTAAAATGTCCCAGACCTCAATGTGTACATAGCCCTAAAGTATCTAAGCTAGATGGGTTAATTATTACATCTGGATAGACAAACTGACTGATTTATTCTGAGGCAAGAGTTCTCCATGATCTACTAATGTGCCCTGAAGGCTGCTGTTAACACATATGGTTACTGGATATTCTGTGCACAGACATACAATTCTGTTTCTGAATTGAAAGCACTGCTAATTCTGGTAAGTAGCATGTTTCGGTAAAGATGCTTTATAAATAGAGCTGTGTAGGAAAGAGCAACCTCTAATTGTTTGCTTATTCCAAGTATAATGAACACCAGGTGACTTAAACCAAACACTAGAAGATGCAAGTTAATCACAGGTTACAGTCTCAGGGCTGTTGGATCTCAATGTAGTTATTGTGCTGGAATATTACAAGGTCTGTACATCAAAAGGTTTAAGTTGAAATACATCACTGACCTTGGCTAATGTCAACATACTGAAACCAACATAATGATAATAATAAACATAACCAATTTTATTTAACTTGAACAAAACACAAAATACTTAACTGAAAGTTACATGTTCCCTGTATCCTAATGTGCATTTGTTTGCTAAATTATGGCTCTCTGCATATCTGACTGTGGATAGTTCTAGAGTGTCCAGGGAGTTGAGTTAGATTTCAAAAGGCTATAAGCAAATGTGGTTTATACTCCAGTTCAAACAATATAATCTCTCTCTATATATATAATGTTATATTGTATCAGGCTGAATGTCCACGCTCTATTGCTGAACCTCCCATTACTTACGGTACTGGCTTTGCCACAAATCCAAGCGTGGCACGATCTTGTATTGCTAATACATATGACCTGCTGGGTGAGAGAGGCCACTGTATGAAAAGAATGAATCCAGCAATATGTGTGCACAAAGGTAAATATTAAAAAATACATGCAGAGTATAAATATAAGCTAATAAATAGTGTATAAAAATGTATGGATACTTGGCTACAGGAGCTTTGGTTAAAAGTTTATGGTTCTGAATGCAATTATACATAGCCTCAACCAAAATATCTATGATTTGATGTAGGTCACTGGAAGCTATGAAAAATATATTTGAGTTCCCATGTAGCTATAGGAACACATGGTTAAGGATACATCTTTAGATATACTCATTTATTTGTTAATGTGAAGCCAATAAAAATATTGTATGCCAGAACCCTAAGTGACACCAGTCAGTGTCAAAAAAACAACAGGCTATGTCAAGATGGAAGAGCAGGGGTGGTGGATTTATAACTAATGCACTAAATTGTACAAGTGCAGTTACCCAAAACAATGCTTCAGCAGTTAATTTTTCTTCTAAATGCTGGAATATGAAAGGAAAAACAGGACTGTCTGGCAAGGACCACCATCAAGAGGGCCCAGGCAGGCCCAGATTTAAAAACTGTGCACCCCTAGGCCGTTCGCCCCCCCCTGGACCCGACCCACTTGCACATCCACCCACCCACTCACACAGCCACACCATTCACCTCCCTCTGTTCCCCTGATTGCCGGCACTAGGGATTGGGCATGCGGGAGATTCAAACAACTGTCAAAACCTCCCACCTAGTCCACAGTTCAGACAGCAATAAGCCTGCTGGCCTAGGCCCGTCCACAAATCCGGGCCTAGGCCCGTCCACAAATCCGGGTAACCAGTGGGCTAATAATTGGGGTCACGTGGTGGCAGGGCAATGGTAAGTACAATGTTGTAAACAGTATGGGGCCCATACTCAGGTAATTCTTCTTATAGCACCTCCTCTTCAAGCAACACTCATTCATAGTCCAGCAAATTTTTTTGTTACCATTATGTTAAAATTATAATAGCATTGTGTACTCTACAGCATGTGTTTGGTTTGTATATATCCAGTACATACCTCTAACTCCTGGGCACTAAAGTTTAGTAATTGCTGGGAAATTCATACAATAAGGCAGTGATCCCCAACCAGTAGCTCGTGAGCAACATGTTGCTCCCCAACTGCTTGGATGTTGCTCCCAGTGGCCTCAAAGCAGGTGCTTATTTTTGAATTCCTGGCTTGGCGGCAAGTTTTAGTTGCATAAAATCCAGATGTACTGCCAAACAGAGTCTCCTGTAGGCTGCCAGTCCATATAGGTGCTACCCCTAATCAACCACAGCCCTTATTTTACACCAGCCAAGAACATTTTTCATGCTTGTGTTGCTCCCCAACTCTTTTTACATCTGAATGTTGCTCACGGATGAAAAAGGTTGGGGACCCCTGCAATAAGGTATAGTATAAATGGCACTGACTGCTGCATGGTAGCCTGGAGCATATGCTTTTATGGAAGTGTTAAGCATCTGTACAATTTGAATAAAAACAAGACCCACTTCAGTACCTGCAGTATTTGCTGTCTGTTCCCTAAGTATGTGTTTATTTACCTAAACGTGAATTATATGTTTTTAGTAGAACATAGTTAAAGACTTTAAGAAGTTAAAATGATTACTATTTCCAAAAGTTTTGCTTTGTTTTGTATGCTGTTTTCATCACTATTCCTATGAAAAATCAATTTCACTGTGCAACAGTTTTACTCAACTTCACTGCTCTAGACTACACTGAATGTTTTGGTATATATTCACCACCCTTAGAAGTACGGCTGAGACCAGCAGAAAATGAATACTAAGGACATTGTTTATTCAAGGCAATTTCTATTCACTTTTATGTAGTTACATTGTCCTTGAAACAGTAGCTACACAGTTTTTAACCACCCACACCAGAACCATATTCTAATGGTGCAGAGATCTAAAAAGATAATGAGATGTTTTCTTAAAGCAAGCGAAAAATCCAATTAATCAGAAGAAACTCAATAACATTTTACTTCAGTTATTGCTTTTACTTTATAAAAAATAACTATTTGGTGCAGCGATATATGAGATCTTTCCCTTTAAGTGACAATGACATTTCCCTGATATAACATTTCCTTCATTATGCTACAAAACATTATTTCCCTGTTACACAGCATAAGGCTCAGCTTTCTGACATACTGGGTTAGGTGACTGGGGAGCCTGCAAGGGTTATAATAATATATACCTAAACAACATCTTCATGCTTGCTATATATATACACACACACAGAGTTCAGACATAATTTGTAACACACTAACATAACTATGATACTTAAAAGTAATGAAGAAAGTGACTTTAAACTATCCACACCTTAATAGGAAACAAAGCAAACCTCAGAATCTCTGCTGACAGCAATGATAGCTCATCTATTGTTTATAGCAGTTTGTATTTTAGCATAAGTTGGTAATCAATGTCTTGAGGGGAAAACTGCAAAGAATAGTACACAGTTGTAAATCCTGTGAACCTTTTATCTTATATTCAACTCATATTCAAGTCATGATACATTTTTCATTGTGTGCATTTCTATGTTATTGGTTCTTTAGGCCACGTGTGAAGGCTAGTAGAGTGACGATGAAAGGATTTAAAGAAGTGGAGAATTCACAAGTGTTACATTCTTTTTATACTTCTCAAGGGGGGATTGTGTAGACAAATGTGATTGTACTTTATTGTGCATATCATTTTGTTCTCTAGTCAGCATGACACTAGTTCAAGTAAAGAAGAGACAGACAGTCTGATGAGTAAAACACCATGTAGATCTCTTGCATGGTCCATTTAACATCATATAATTCTAGCCCTTTCAACTCTGTTCCCAGCTGTACCTTGCATTAGTTCACTTCTTTTTCCTAGTTTTCACTATATTTTGGTTGTTACAAACAGTATTTCAAACTATATTCAAAACCGTTAACAAATCTTATGTTTTATCCGATGCAAATCTCATTGCAGTCTATGGGGAAATCTGCATATGAATTATGAGTCTGGCAAATGCACCAAGCCAGGCCTTTTAGAGTAGAGTTGAGTTTTAGGAGTCAGTTGTTATAAAATACACAAATGGAAGCTTTGTTCCTCAACAGAGCTGTACATATATTGGTTTATAACGTTTATTCATGTGTCAACCGTTTCCAAAGAAATGTCATTCCACACCTTTGATCTATGTATGGCAGAAAAAACATACAGTATACCTATTATAGCTTTGCAGCCCTGCTTACTTCTAGGTAAAACCTTTACATATGATGCCTTGCAAATGTATTCAGACAACGAGCCTATGCGCTCATTTTTTTTTAAGTGGTAGACCCAATACAACTTTGGTCTCCGGTGGAGAAATCCTCATCTTGTTTATCACAATTTACAATTACACATAAATATTTATTTTTATGACATTTATCAGGCAGATTTATCAAGGGTCGAATTTCTAGGGTTAATAAACCCTCAAAGTAAAATCCTTCGAATTAGAAGGATTCAGCGCAAATGCTTTGATCGAACGATCGAATAAAAATCGTTTGATTGAACGATAAAATCATTAGATCGAACGATTCGAAGGTTTTTAAGCGATCGATCAAATGATTTTTATTAGATCAAAAAAAGCTTCGAAAAGTGCTGGGGAAGGTCCCCATAGGCTAATATTGCAGCTCGGTAGGTTTAAAGTGGCAAAGTATGAAGTCGAAGTATTTTTTAAAGAGACAGTACTTAGACTATCGAATGGTCAAATAGTCGAACGATTTTTACTTCGAATCATTCGATTAGATCAAATTAGATCGAATTTGACCCATTCAATGGGTCATTTTAAGTACCCAAAAAAATACTTCGAAATTCAAATTTTTTTTCATTTGAATTCTTCACTCGAGCTTATTAAATCTGCCCCTTAGTGTTGGACTGGGGTGTCCAGGGCCCACCGGGGCTGCAACCTGAAGGGCTCCCCTTGCAACCTCAATGACCCCCCCTGGCATCCGCCCCCCACCCATGCTGCAACACATACCTTATACTTCCTTCCTCCTCTTTTACAGAAGGGCACAGGCAGCTGTGAATGAACAGGGGTGTGTCTGCAGCATCCATGGAGAATGGTTCTAGGTTGGTGGAGCCCATAATGGCCAGGGCCCATCGGGGTTTTTCCCATCATCCCACCAGCCAAGTCCAACCCTAATTATGTTTTCTTTTTTGTACTTAAGCCACTCCAGGGTTACTGCTGAAATAGGACTTTTGCCCAAACTTCAGATTTTTAGCAGACTGAAAGAGAGATTCACAGCATATTTATGTGTATTTGTATCATCTATTTTTCCTTCTATTTCAATAATCATGCTAATTTGAAAGATGATCGTCCCAGATCATCATCATCTTTTATAATGCACCACTCTTCTATAATGGCCAGTTTTTGCAGAGCACTTGATATGGCTGGTTCCACCTTCACTTCTAGATCTGCTAAAAAAAAGTTGTACCCCCATAGGAAGAGGCGACTGACACAGTTGATAATGACTTATTCAATTTAAAATTACACACCAACTGTACATCACCCCACAGAAACTGCAAAGGATGTCCAATTCTGCAATTATATTGGAGGGAGGTGGTCAAATACATGGTTGATAATTTAGCATTTCCCAACATCTGCATCTGGAAATTTGTCTGCTGGGCCTAGTAGACGACCCTTTTCCATTGAATAAGAACAGGTCCTTAGCAAGGGTTCTTCTATACTATGCAAAGAAGATAATTGCAATGTGTTGGATGGGACATACAACACCCAAAGTGGAACACTGGATCTGCTGGTAAATATAGTCCAAACAAATAGTTATTTATTAACACACAGTATATATATAAGAAAGAGTCCACTCCAAAAATAGCAAAAGATGTGAGTTTTTTTTCCAAAAACTCAAAAAGTTGTTAAAAGTTCATATACATTTATTAGGACAATACAGGTGGAGGCCTAACACATTTCTTGCTTATTGGGGCACTTACCCATAGGCTACAGAACACCCCCATGTACATTTCTCATATAGGGGCTGTGACCAATCACAACAGTGTAAATATCAATTCACTCCAAAAATGTATACTCTCATTACAACTGTCCTTGATATAAATTCCCTGAAGGCAAGTTGGCAATGGACATAGAAATCTGTCCCCTTTTGGTATGTTACATGTGGTGTGTGCTGAATATACAATAACGTCAATGAGCCACACACACACACACTATTACTGTATATGCAGTCGGATTGCTTACACCATTTATTGTGACCATCTTTACATCAACATTTTTGGCGGCACAACCCGCCTTGCACTGATCCTGGTGAAGGTAAGGATGTGCCCCTGTACCTTCAGGGGGGAGATAGGATCAATGTTTGTATCCAAAGGCCAACTACAGTACTTGCAAAAGTGCAAAAGGGTAATTACAGTAACTATTATTACTTACTAGTGATGCATGGTCTTCAGTAGTTTCTTCTTAAAGCTTGTGTCATTCACATTTTCACAAAGGAGAAACTTTATCTCACACACACATAAAACCTCAATCCAGATGTAAATCCCATTCACCCTGAGAAAGCAGGAATCAACCTGTGTCCCACCTTGGAGGATTATTTCATAACAGTGTCCCTAGTTTATATTGTGCTTCATTAGCAGCAGATGTGACCCTGCTTTTACCATTTTAAAGTTTATCATGGCACTTACTTGCCCTTACAAGACCAACTTTTTGGCCTCAGGCATTTTGGATCAACATCTTTATTGTTTTCCCCTTGTTAAACCTCAAAAGAGTTACTGAGTGCCTGATATGGATTCTTGAGGTGGAATTTATGGCTATTATACCATGCCTATTAAACAGTCTTTATTAGGCCAGATCTGCATTTGAAAGTGAATTGCAATGGCTCTTTTAAAATAAAAGAGAAAAGCATACAGGAACATATAATACATTGTAAATTGAGCCTTTCAATATACTATGATTTCTAAAATATTAACATCCCAATTTACCACTAATCATATTATACATTTATGTATATATCACAGCAAAGATGGCACACACCAAACAGAAGCAAAGTGCCCTAGATGCCTCATAGAAGGCTTTACGCTATTGTGTATTTCAGCACACACCACGTGTACCTGGGTGCCATATAGAGATTCAGCATATTCTCCACACGAAAATACAGCACTTGCAGGATTTTGTGATCAAAAGCTCAAAAGTTTTTATTGGTACATTGACATTTCAATCCCCACTTTGACCTTTCTCAAGGATACAAGGGTAACCATGCATCCATGCAGTAAGTAATCTTTCCTCTTCAGCAGTTGAATCTTCCTTGAATTCCTAGTGTGATGCTTTTCTGGCTGTCAGATATCTCTAGTTTTGATCTTCTGCGTTGTCTGTTTATTCTACGTTCCGGCTCCATTCTTGCACTTAATCACTGTACTTTTGTTGTTTGAAGCCACTGCCAGAAAGTGCTGTTGTAACTGAACTGCTTCTCAACCAAGCATACGGTCATTGCTAAGACTTTGCCTACAAGCTAAGCCCTTTTCCTGTCATCTACCTTCTTTAAAAGGGGACTGTTGCTATTTGAGCTTGTCTTGCTTAATTTCCCTGTGCTCCAGCTTTACTAGAAGGGTTTAGTGCTGTTTCTATACATAATGTAAATGAGAATCTAGTACAGTTTTTTTGCACATCTTTACTGTCACTATATTAGACCCAATCAGCACTCAAAACTGAACAGTCTACTAAACAGTTACCAAAAATGTCCTGACCAATGCATAATTAGTAAATCATCTCATCATCTGTTTGCAAAAGATTAGGGACAGTAATCGATATGCTAATGTCAATAATGTAAAAGTGCATATGCCAACTGGTCTAGGTGTACAGCATGACATTTCTTGTCAAGGTATTTTTAGGAGAAAATCACTGTTTTGTACACAGTACTCACAACCATGGCTTTTCCATGCAGCTTTCACACTTTTCTCTCTAAGGCTAAGGTCTGGGAGCATCTCCTGCCCATAGGAGAGGGGGCAGAGAGAGCCCACTCCACTAGTCAGGCTAAAGCACTAATGTGTGTCAGAGCTCTTTACAGTGCAGCAGCCATGCACTAAGCTAAAGAATAATAACAAGGCTGACAACAAGCCTTATTTTTCACTACGAGTTGTACCATTGCAGCCCATATTAAAAGTAGAAAAGCATTATTGAAAGGGGAGAAGGGACTGAACCATTCTTCAGATGTTTTGTGATGTTTTATTAAGGCTTTTTGGATTTTATCTAGATTGGAGTTGTTAAGCAGAATCTTCCACAAAAGATTCATCTGAATACTGAAACAAATTAAAACCCGAGTTTGCATATTTAAATTAAAGATAACTAAAAATGTCATTATATATGAACAGAAAATTGTCAAACTGAGCGCTTTAAAGTCATGTGACTTCAGATTTGGTTTGTATAAATGACTTGGGATTCGTCTAAACCCTAAGTGAATCCCAAAGTAAATGTTGTTGGCTTTATGGATCCATATTTTCATACTGTATAGCAAGAACATCAGTGGCCAAGAAATAGATTTTTGGTCTTACGATACCTTAGGTTTCATTCACAACCTCAAGTCCAGAGTGCAAAGTGCCATTTGGGGCCCAAATCTCTGTGTTAATTGTTGCAGGTGGGAACAGTTTCCTGTGTAACTAGTAGGTGCACTGCTCTCTATACACAATTGGTGGTGGGGCAGAAACAGCAACATTGAATGTTTAAAAAATGCTGTTCTGTGTGTGACTACAAATGAACTTGTGGGTTCTAAATGAAAACAGCAGATATGCCCTTACTGTTCACCACAAGCTGATGGAGCATGGAATATTTTTCAACCATCAGAAAAGCACCAAAAGTCACATCAACAACAGTTCTGAATCTTAAAAACATTCCAGCGTGGCGAGCAGCAGTAATGATCCTTTATCATTGATATCATTACTAATTACTAATGATATCATAGTAATGATCCTTATCAGACATTACCGGTATTCCAGATTCAGTTCCAAGTTATTTTATGGTTTATCACATGAAAATGTACGGCCAAGATTCAATTTGAGTAGAAAAAACTTTTCTCCTAATTCTATTCCAGTTTTTTCTCATAAACTTCACTAGAGTGATATGTTTTGATAAAAAACACAAGGCGTTTATGATTTACTATATTCAGTGTTAGGGATGTAGGGAACCGCCGATAATGTGTTCGCGAACGCCGTTCGCGAACACCGGCAAAAATTGCGAACAGTTCGCGAACAGTTCGCGAACTTCGAACATCCGAAAATCGTTCGATTCGAACGATCGAAGGATTTTAATCGTTCGATTTTAGCGATCGAATGGTCGAACGATTTTGACGCGAACGCCTATTGGCGAGCGTCGCGCGACGTTCGCGAACTTGCGGCGGACGCGAACAGCCGATGTTCGCGCGAACAAGTTCGCCGGCGAACAGTCCGCGACATCCCTACTCAGTGTCTCCTCCCTCAACCTTTGGGTCGCACAGTTGTGCACTGTGAAGTTCATAAATAGAGATGTCGCGAACTGTTCGCCGGCGAACTTGTTCGCGCGAACATCGGGTGTTCGCGCTCGCCGGAAGTTCGCGAACGTCGCGCGACGTTCGCCATTTTGGGTTCGCCATTGTTGGCGCTTTTTTTTGCCCTCTCACCCCAGACCAGCAGGTACATGGCAGCCAATCAGGAAGCTCTCCCCTGGACCACTCCCCTTCCCTATAAAAACCGAAGCCCTGCAGCGTTTTTTCACTCTGCCTGTGTGTGCTGAAGAGATAGTGTAGGGAGAGAGCTGCTGCCTGTTAGTGATTTCAGGGACAGTTGAAAGTTTGCTGGCTAGTAATCGTTTTGATACTGCTCTGTTATTGGAGGGACAGAAGTCTGCAGGGGTTTGAGGGACATTTTAGCTTAGGTAGCTTTGCTGGCTAGTAATCTACCTTCTACTGCAGTGCTCTGTATGTAGCTGCAGTGGGCAGCTGTCCTGCTTCTGATCTCATCTGCTGACTGCTGCAATAACAGTAGTCCTTGTAAGGACTGCTTTTATTTATTTTTTTGTTGTTTTACTACTACTACTACTACTACTATAAGAGCCCAGTGCTATTAGTCTAGCAGTGTTGGGGAGTGGGACTGGTGTGCTAATCTGCTGCTCCTAGTAGTTCAGCAGCACCAACTTTAATTTTTTTTTTTTAATATTCATTTTTTTTTATTTTACTTTTTTTTATTTTACTACCGCTGTAGTAGTGTATAAGTTGACCTTTTAGGCATTATTTGCCCTGTAGGCATTATTTGCACACTGTTTTCTTCAACCCGCCATCTAGCTGTGTGACCTTGTTCACATTCTGTCTAAATATCCATAATATTACCGTCTCCAGAAAAAACACCGGAGTGACTTTTTTCAAGCAGCCATAATATATTTTACGTAATCCGTATCCACCGCTGTAGTAGTGTATACGTTGACCTTGTAGGCATTATTTGCACACTGTTTTCTTCAACCCGCCATCTAGCTGTGTGACCTTGTTCACATTCTGTCTAAATATCCATAATATTACCGTCTCCAGAAAAAACACCGGAGTGACTTTTTTCAAGCAGCCATAATATATTTTACGTAATCCGTATCCACCGCTGTAGTAGTGTATACGTTGACCTTGTAGGCATTATTTGCACAGTGTTTTCTTCAACCCGCCATCTAGCTGTGTGACCTTGTTCACATTCTGTCTAAATATCCATAATATTACCGTCTCCAGAAAAAACACCGGAGTGACTTTTTTCAAGCAGCCATAATATATTTTACGTAATCCGTATCCACCGCTGTAGTAGTGTATACGTTGACCTTGTAGGCATTATTTGCACACTGTTTTCTTCAACCCGCCATCTAGCTGTGTGACCTTGTTCACATTCTGTCTAAATATCCATAATATTACCGTCTCCAGAAAAAACACCGGAGTGACTTTTTTCAAGCAGCCATAATATATTTTACGTAATCCGTATCCACCGCTGTAGTAGTGTATACGTTGACCTTGTAGGCATTATTTGCACAGTGTTTTCTTCAACCCGCCATCTAGCTGTGTGACCTTGTTCACATTCTGTCTAAATATCCATAATATTACCGTCTCCAGAAAAAACACCGGAGTGACTTTTTTCAAGCAGCCATAATATATTTTACGTAATCCGTATCCACCGCTGTAGTAGTGTATACGTTGACCTTGTAGGCATTATTTGCACACTGTTTTCTTCAACCCGCCATCTAGCTGTGTGACCTTGTTCACATTCTGTCTAAATATCCATAATATTACCGTCTCCAGAAAAAACACCGGAGTGACTTTTTTCAAGCAGCCATAATATATTTTACGTAATCCGTATCCACCGCTGTAGTAGTGTATACGTTGACCTTGTAGGCATTATTTGCACACTGTTTTCTTCAACCCGCCATCTAGCTGTGTGACCTTGTTCACATTCTGTCTAAATATCCATAATATTACCGTCTCCAGAAAAAACACCGGAGTGACTTTTTTCAAGCAGCCATAATATATTTTACGTAATCCGTATCCACCGCTGTAGTAGTGTATACGTTGACCTTGTAGGCATTATTTGCACACTGTTTTCTTCAACCCGCCATCTAGCTGTGTGACCTTGTTCACATTCTGTCTAAATATCCATAATATTACCGTCTCCAGAAAAAACACCGGAGTGACTTTTTTCAAGCAGCCATAATATATTTTACGTAATCCGTATCCACCGCTGTAGTAGTGTATACGTTGACCTTGTAGGCATTATTTGCACACTGTTTTCTTCAACCCGCCATCTAGCTGTGTGACCTTGTTCACATTCTGTCTAAATATCCATAATATTACCGTCTCCAGAAAAAACACCGGAGTGACTTTTTTCAAGCAGCCATAATATATTTTACGTAATCCGTATCCACCGCTGTAGTAGTGTATACGTTGACCTTGTAGGCATTATTTGCACAGTGTTTTCTTCAACCCGCCATCTAGCTGTGTGACCTTGTTCACATTCTGTCTAAATATCCATAATATTACCGTCTCCAGAAAAAACACCGGAGTGACTTTTTTCAAGCAGCCATAATATATTTTACGTAATCCGTATCCACCGCTGTAGTAGTGTATACGTTGACCTTGTAGGCATTATTTGCACACTGTTTTCTTCAACCCGCCATCTAGCTGTGTGACCTTGTTCACATTCTGTCTAAATATCCATAATATTACCGTCTCCAGAAAAAACACCGGAGTGACTTTTTTCAAGCAGCCATAATATATTTTACGTAATCCGTATCCACCGCTGTAGTAGTGTATACGTTGACCTTGTAGGCATTATTTGCACACTGTTTTCTTCAACCCGCCATCTAGCTGTGTGACCTTGTTCACATTCTGTCTAAATATCCATAATATTACCGTCTCCAGAAAAAACACCGGAGTGACTTTTTTCAAGCAGCCATAATATATTTTACGTAATCCGTATCCACCGCTGTAGTAGTGTATACGTTGACCTTGTAGGCATTATTTGCACACTGTTTTCTTCAACCCGCCATCTAGCTGTGTGACCTTGTTCACATTCTGTCTAAATATCCATAATATTACCGTCTCCAGAAAAAACACCGGAGTGACTTTTTTCAAGCAGCCATAATATATTTTACGTAATCCGTATCCACCGCTGTAGTAGTGTATACGTTGACCTTGTAGGCATTATTTGCACACTGTTTTCTTCAACCCGCCATCTAGCTGTGTGTATTATCGTTTCCAGAAAAACCAACTGAGTTTTTGTTGTTGTTGTTGTTTTTTAAAAAATAATGCCAGGCAAAGGCAGGCCGCCACGCAGAGGCCGTGCTAGGGGCCGTGCTGCTATGCAATCCTGTGGCCCTAGCAAATTGCCCAGTTTTAAAAAGCCAATGACCCTGAACTCCCAAAATGCTGAAGAGGTAGTTGACTGGCTTACACAGCACACCCCATCCTCTACCGTTTCTAACTTTACCACAACATCCTCCTCATCCTCCACTGCTATGGCCACCCCACGTAACACTTCCTCCACCACCGGTGCCCCTTCTTCACTGGGGTCAGAGGAGTTATTTTCCCATGAGTTTCTTGAACTGAGTAATGCGCAACCATTATTGCCAGAAGAAGATGAAGGAGATGAGGACCTTACACCAGATTTAATTCTGGCAGAGAACACGACAGAGATGGACATAATGAGTGATGAGGAGGAGGTCCCCGCTGCTGCTTCCTTCTGTGATGTGTCAGAAGAAATTGATGCATCTGAGGAGAATGATGATGAGGAGATTGATGTTTTGTGGGTGCCTAGTAGAAGAGAGCAAGAGGAGGGTAGTTCAGATGGAGAGACGGAGAGTCAGAGAGGCAGTAGGAGAATAAGACTTAGAAGAAGCAGGGAGGACAGCCCGCAGGGATCAGTAGGGCAACAACATGTATCGGCACCTGTGTTCAGCCGGCCAACGCACCCGCCATTGCCGCCAATGCCGCCAACTTCTACTGTTACCGCCAGATCGCACACTTCCAAAAAGTCAGCAGTGTGGGATTTTTTTAATGTGTGTGCCTCTGACAAAAGCATTGTAATTTGCAATGAGTGCAGTCAGAAACTGAGCCTTGGTAAGCCCAACAGCCACATAGGTACAACTTCTATGCGAAGGCACATGAGCGGCAAGCACAAAGCACTTTGGGAGCAACACCTCAAAGGCAACAGGCAAACTAAAAGCCACACTCCTTCTGGTCCAGCATCTTACTGCTCTACCTCTGCTCTCCTTGACCCGTCTGAACCACCCTCCACTCCGCCTTCCACCTTGACCACCTGTTCCCATTCCCAGTCATCTGCCACCAGCCAAGTTTCTGTGAAGGCCATGTTTGAGCGTAAGAAGCCAATGTCTGACTGTCACCCCCTTGCCCGGCGTCTGACAGCTGGCTTGTCTGCACTCTTAGCCCGCCAGCTTTTACCATACCAGCTGGTGGACTCTGAGGCCTTCCGCAAATTTGTAGCAATTGGGACACCGCAGTGGAAGGTACCCAGCCGCAATTTTTTTTCTAAAAAGGGAATACCACACCTGTACCAACATGTGCAGAGCCAAGTTACCGCATCTCTGTCACTTAGTGTTGGGCCAAAGGTCCATATGACTACTGACGCATGGTCCTCCAAGCATGGTCAGGGCAGGTATGTCACCTACACTGCCCACTGGGTGAACTTGGTAATGGCTGGGAAGCAGGGAATGGGTAGCTCAACAACAACAGTGGAGTTGGTGTCACCGCCACGGATTGCACGCGGTTCTGCCACCACCTCTACTCCTCCATCGCTCTCTACCTCGTCTTCTTCTTCTTCTTACTCTGCTGCTGGGTCCTCCTTCTCCTCCTCCACACCTGTGCACCCCCAGCTCCCCCTAGGCTATTCGACGTGCCAGGTACGCCGTTGTCACGCTGTCTTGGGGATGACGTGCCTGGAAAGCAAAAACCATACCGGATCTGTACTCCTGTCATCTCTGCAGTCACAGGCCGATCGGTGGCTGACCCCACACCAACTGCAGATCGGAAAAGTGGTGTGTGACAATGGAAGCAATCTGTTGGCAGCGTTGAGACTAGGCAATTTAACACATGTGCCCTGCATGGCACATGTGTTAAATTTAATAGTCCAACGTTTTGTCTCCAAGTACCCAGGATTCCAGGACGTTCTCACCCAGTCCAGAAAGGTGTCGGCCCATTTCAGACGTTCCTACACAGCCATGGCACGCCTTGCTGACATTCAGCAGCGCTACAACATGCCAGTCAGGCGTTTGATTTCTGACAGCCAGACTCGCTGGAATTCAACGCTCCTTATGTTGGAACGTCTGCTGCAACAACAAAGGGCCGTCAACGAGTACCTTTTTGAACTGGGTGGTAGGACTGGATCTGCACAGCTGGGGATTTTTTTCCCCCGTTACTGGGTGCTTATGCGCGATGCCTGCAGGCTCATGCGACCTTTTGAAGAGGTGACAAATATGGTCAGTCGCACCGAAGGCACCATCAGCGACCTAATACCCTTCGCTTTATTCCTGGAGCGTGCCGTGCGACGAGTGACAGATGAGGCTGTAGACCAGCGTGACGAGGAGCTGGAAGCGCACGATTTCTGGTCGGAATCACCAGAACGAACCCAGGCACCTGCTGCAACGCAGGGAGAGGTGCCAGAAGTGGAGTCAGAGGAGGAAGGTGGCTCCACTCCGCCTTCCACCTTGACCACCTGTTCCCATTCCCAGTCATCTGCCACCAGCCAAGTTTCTGTGAAGGCCATGTTTGAGCGTAAGAAGCCAATGTCTGACTGTCACCCCCTTGCCCGGCGTCTGACAGCTGGCTTGTCTGCACTCTTAGCCCGCCAGCTTTTACCATACCAGCTAGGCATTGTTTGCCCAGTTTTTTTGGCCGCAGCCACTGACGCACAGAGGCCAGAAAAAATATGCCATATAAATGCTGAAAATAGTCATTTTTTGCCATACGTTGACTCAACGTATATGGCAAAAAATGACTATTTTCAGCATTTATATGGCATATTTTTTCTGGCAACTGTGCTTCAGTGGCTGCGACCAAAAAAACTGGGCAAACAATGCCTACAAGGTCAACGTATGGCAAAAAATGACTATTTTCAGCATTTATATGGCATATTTTTTCTGGCAACTGTGCTTCAGTGGCTGCAACCAAAAAAACTGGGCAAACAATGTCTACAAGGTCAACGTATGGCGAAAAATGACTATTTTCAGCATTTATATGGCATATTTTTTCTGGCAACTGTGCTTCAGTGGCTGCGTCCAAAAAAACTGGGCAAACAATGCCTACAAGGTCAACGTATGGCAGTTGTTTAAAGAGAACAGTAGATTACTAGCCAGCAAAGCTACCTAAGCTAAAATGTCCCTCAAATCCCTGCAGACTTCTGTCCCTCCAATACAGAGCAGTATCAAGCAGATTACTAGCCAGCAAACTTACTATCATCTGTCCCTGAAATCACTAACAGCTCTCCCCCTACACTATCTCTTCCAAGCACACACAGGCAGATTTTTCAGATACATTTTTGCCCTTGATCCCCCTCTGGCATGCCACTGTCCAGGTCGTTGCACCCTTTAAACAACTTTAAAATCATTTTTCTGGCCAGAAATTTTTTTTTTAGATGTTAAAGTTCGCCTTCCCATTGAAGTCTATGGGGTTCGCGAACCGTTCGCGAACCGCTCGCGTTTTTGCGCAAGTTCGCGAATATGTTCGCGAACTTTTTTTCCGACGTTCGCTACATCCCTATTCATAAACATGCAACATATGACATCCCTAGTTTTGATTTTTAAAACTAAGGATGGGACATCCCTAAACTATAAACAGTGCCAATCCAGTAGCTTGTACTCAACTTAGTTGACCATTCACATTTAAAGCTTTAGGCTACAGTCACAAGGGACTGTCCTGTGTTAATACTTTTTTCAGCAACAGTTGTTCAGGTTCTTTGAATTGAGAAATAACAAACCTTTATTTGTTGGTCATACATGATCTTCCAATACACTGAAGAAACGTTTCCATTTGTATTTCAGTCTACAGGAGGATTGCAGGGCTCCAGTCTGTGGTAACTAACATATTTGATTATCTATGGCCTGCAAAGTTTAGCTGGTTGGGGTATCAGACTCTAAGGTAACACTGGGCTGGAGGGTATGGGGAGTTGAGTTTGAACTGTATAAAAAGTACAAAAAAGAGTTCATGGTAAATAAAACCACCAAACCATTATTCTGTAATTCATTACTTTTAACTTAAAGGACATGTAACCCCATCCCCCACGCACACAAAAATCAGTGAATAACCTCTTTGAAATCTTTAAATTCCTACAACATTGGTTGTTAAAAGGTTACTAAGGTTTGCAGCATTCCCTTAATCACTTTCCGTCTCCTCCTCTAACCCACTCCCTCAGGAATTTGCTATGGCTGTTGGCCCATGAGCATGCTCAGTTCTTCTCAGGTTACTAAAGACACCTTCCAGTCTAGCAGCTAATGAAGACGTGGTATTGCTGGTTCCCATAGAAACTTTGCTCTAGCTGTAGGGTCCTATTTTTTTCTGCTAACCTCCTCTCCTGAGCTCAGCTTAACCATTACAGTGCTCAATCCAAGCAGGACTTTTTTTTTTTTTATATCAAAGTAAGTTCTGTCTGTATGTGATTGCATAGACTTTGCAGTGCACATGTGCTGTTTGCAGATGTAAATGACACTGAAGATGTATCAGAGGGAAAATGGGCACCAGGTAAAAGCTGCTATTTGTTAAAGGAAAATGTGATGGTACTGACAAAAGGAGGGGATATATGCAGTACAAATAAATAATGCCATTTGGGTGGGAGAGATGTGGCCAATTTATGTACATGGTTGGAAAATGTAGGCTTTACATGGACTTTAAGAATTTTTTTTATCAGTAAAGATAGTAAAAGAAGCTTAAAGGTGAGGCAGTATCCAGTTCTCATCTCATTACCAATTAGTGCTCTTTCATCTATACAAATAATACTTTATATAATTATAACTAATATGTTCTGTATTCTTGATGTCTCCGATTTGATTGGTGATTACAATTCCTTGAGTGCCCTATAAGATCTGCATTTCTGCACAGTGAAACATGGGATTCCCAACCAGTGTCGGACTGGCCCGGCGGGATACCGGGAAAAAACCCGGTGGGCCCCGACCCTCGTGGGCCCCCGCCGGGCCAGAACCCTTCTGTAGATATTTCCAATCGGAAAAAAAAACAGCAGTCCCGGTGGGCCCCGGGCCCCCCAGTCCGACCCTGTTCCCAACTTGTAATGGGAGTTTTGTACTCAAGAGCTCAAGTACACTTATGAAATAATGGAAGGTCATAATCACACAGGAGACAAAATCTCCCAGTGTGGCATTATATGATGTAGCTACAGCACATTTAGCATAATCTTGTGCTTCTGGGGGCATGGCTCCCTGCAGTGTCTAGCAGGCAGCAGGCATCTAAGGTGATAAACGGGCTTTTCATTCAGCAAGTAGCTAACTGCCTGAAGTAAAAGACAAAAATATGGTCAACGTAGTGAAATCCTGTTTTTGGCATTGCAGCAAAGGAAAAAAAGTCTTCCAATGAACCACAGAGTTTGGAAAGCTAAAAAAGACATAGTTACAGAACCTCTACTGGTTGCAAATACAGACAGCCTTGAATGTTGAAATGAAGGCCAAGTTTGCAGAACTGTAAATAAACAGCCAATGTGAGCATTGTATCATTTTGCCAGACAACTTGATACTTTCTTTCAAATTTAAAACAGAACCAAACCTTTTAAAAATATCTTTTTATGAATAGTGGCTCTTCAGGTCCTAAAATCTCCATTATGAGTATCTATAGCCAAATAGGTTCATGTACTTCCAGTAACAAAAATGAGTTTGTATTAAAAAATCTGCCAAAATCAATTACAATGCCTTACAGTTCTGGCAAAAGAATTAGGTTCATGAGTTATTTGTTGTACTCAAACTCAGCAATTTTAAATCCAAACTGAAAAACATATGGCATTATCCTTTTAACTAATCCCAGTCTTTATTGGGCTGTATACAACACTCTGAGACAAAAAAAAAATTCATTAATACTCATGCCAAGTTTTTTCTTTCTTGCTTCTCAGCTGTTGCTCTCAGCAAGATTTGTTCCACACACTCATAAATAGTGTTTATGCACAATGGAATTTGTAAACAAAGCAATGTGCACACCATGTGTAGTATTGGAGAACTTGGTGGGTGACAGTCCAGGTGCCCCAATCCCTTTAAAATATATGTGCATGATATGAGGGAAACTAGGAAATATATATATATATATATATATATATATATATATACAGTATATATATATAGAGAGAGAGAGAGAGAGAGAGCGAGAGAGAGAGAGAGAGAGAGAGAGACGATCTACCTTTTCCATAAATTCATCAAAAATTGAGTAAAGTAAGCCCGTGAATATTACTCGGCATGTTTATTTTTCACTTTCCCAAACACAAACTATGACTTTGACTTCACCCTATCTCCTACATCAGTGCTGCCAACTTCTGTGGTACCAAGGGCCAGAATTTTTCTGGCCTATATGGTGGAGGGCCTATGATGGAAGTTGGTGTTGACCACTCCCTGTTTTAAAACCACACCCACTTTAAACCACACCCATGTTACCAAAGGACCAAGTCCACATTAATGGTGCTCACTGCTTGGATATCACTTATCACTCATATGTGAAAAAAGTTAAGTCATATGAAGACATACCGTTTAATCCATGTGCCTCCTCCTTCCATGTGGATAACACAGAGCCTCCTCCCCCAGCACATGATCAAACACATTAGGAGCCCCTAACAATAATTTTCAAATGCTAACAAACCCCCAGAACAAACCAGGCTTACGTTCTACAGGCAGAGCAGAGCACACAAAGGAAAAATATGGCACACCCAAGGACCATAGGGTAGGCATAGTATGGCACATCCAGGAAGCATAGGGCAGACAGAGTATGGCACATCCAAGGAGCATAGGTCAGGCAGATTATGGCACACAGAGGGAGCATAGTGGAGGCATAGTATGGCACACACAGGGAGCATAGGGCAGGCAGAGTATGGCACACACAGGGAGCATAGGACAGGTAGAGTATGGCACACACAGGGAATACAACAAATATGCAAAGGGATAGTGGCTATCTGTATATATAAGGCTATCTGTATACAGATGCATAATTTACAAGGCACTATTTTAACCCAAAGCCATTACCTAGTAGATTTTAATTTTGTTAAAATGATGCTTATATGTCCATATCAGAATATGTCAGATTTAACGTCAAACAAACAACTTTTATAATATAAACATACTGAGCAGGACACTCCATGATTTGCAGCAATCTGGCACAACCTAGATTTAGCAAGATGTTTGATGATACAAAAGCGGCCAAACTTCACTAGATAAAAGCCTGGATCTTGAATAGTGTTTGACAAATATATATATATATATATATATATATATATATATATATATATATATATATATATATATATATATATATTCTTCTGGGGACAAAAGAAATAGAGTTATATCTGGTTCTTGTTTCATTTGCATTTTATGTGCACTTTTATACTACAGACACACAGTTTTTAATAATTATTTTAAAGAATGCAAAAAAAAAAAACAAGGGGCAAAAGATTTCTTCTGTAATTAAAGGTGATGGCACACGAGGATATTTGCTGCCCACACTCATGGCTGCAGCAGGGAACAAATCTCCCAAAAAAGACCTCCCCTATAACTTATAGTCAATCATAGTCTAATCATAGAAAATTGCAAAGGGAGGCATTTTTCCATCGGTTAACCAGATTGTTGTGAAAAATAGGTTTTACTTATGGCGATCTTAAACTTACGTTATGGGAGGTCTTTTTCAGGAGATTTGTCATCCTGCAGTAGTGAATATTTAACCATGGGAGACAAATCTCATTGTGTACCATCACCCTTAAAGTGAGTTTATCAAGACCATAAACTAAAAAATAGCTAGTAGTGAAAGTCCTTTTATAAATTCATATATTACAATACAATACACAGATAATGGTTTTGGTCTTAAGGGATTGTAAGAATGTTGGGGTTCAGATTTACAGTAAAACATTTGGTTGGGCACCCTTAGATGTCAACAAGGCTATAGAAAATAGATGTATAAATCTATATAGATATCTCTAACTATAATTATACATCAATACCTTTCCACTAATTTGGGCATTCCTAGTGGGGGCAAAAGTTTTGGTATCACTGCTCTAGACTATAAATGTTAAAACTGGCTAATAGTGACCCACTATTTATGAGGTCTGGTCATCATACCTTTTTTAAGAATTTAAATGAGAGGAAATATACTGCAAACAGGGGATCAGCTTTCCACATCCACACACAAAAAGAAGAGTAATGATCCCATACAGTAATAACAGGTGCAAAGTTTACTCCAGGTCTCCTGGCCCATAGAAGCCAGTTAGTAGGAAGCACTTAATTATTTGCCACAATCTATTTGCCTTTTGTTACAGTGCTCAGCCAATGTTTAGACCAGGCATGCAAAACAATGCCAAAAACCAGATACCACTGGGAATAAAATATTTTTTCTTGGCTAGGGTTGACATCAACAATCTAGGCGAATAACACATATTGCAGGGCTGCATTTCAACATGACTCTAGGCACTTCATTTTTCATAACCTCTTTTTATTATGAATTGTTCCTTGTAAATCTAGTTGCAAGATCATTGGGTAATTGGGGAGAACATAAACATATAATTAGCATGGATGCAATGATTGCTGATGGATTACATTTACACTGCACTGATTCCTATTTACAGTTGCCACATCTCATTTTTTTGTTGTGAATGTGTAACACCATACTTTTTTTTAACCTGATATACTGTACAGAAAATTAATGGCCAAATGTAAGCTTTGGCTCCAGTCAGAATGTCAATCTTAGTAAAACATTTTTTTGTTCTTTAGCTAGAAGCCATGCCTGCTCATACCCAATCAACTGTTGGTTAACTGAAAGGGGGAAGGGGAAAAGCTTCCTATAACCCATATCCATATGACATGTTTAAACTAATTATTAATATGCTGTGTTCCAGTGTAAGGCAATAAAGTGACTACAATATTCAATAAGATATACTATGTTTTGTAACATGTAGTTTGTTGTCTGTTCTTCAGATTATACTTGGCTGGGTTTCAACCCAAGGCTTGATACTTGCTCTGTTTATTATGCTCAGCTGCATTATACTATGCAGCAGTGGTTTACACCTCCATTTGCTCCTGTCTTTATAAACCCCACTCCTACACTTCATCCTCGCCTCTGATAGTTCTCATCTTGGATTTCTAGCCTACTTATTTTAGGTAGATTTTGCTTATTTGTGTAGTCCCAGTGTTGCTTTTGCTTCTTGTGGTTGGTTTCTATTATTTGTTCCTGCTCTTAGTTTGTGACTACTGGTCCGTACCTAGTTCTCAGTCTGCCCCTTCTATCAGTATTCACCAGCCTCTCTTGTGGTTTTTGGCCTTGGTCTCTCTCTCTCTCTCTCTCTCTCTCTCTCTCTCTCTCTCTCTCTCTCTCTCTCTCTTTATATAATTTTATTCTTTCCTGTAGCCTTAGTTACCTAGTCTGTAAATCTATAGCTTCTGCTTCCTAGCCATTGGCCTTACTTATGGGTGCATAATAACTGAGTGCTGCAAGACCTAATAGAATACATGTAGCTTAGCATTACCCTTGGTAAAAGTAAGATGTTATAGGCAAAAGTGCACACTGATCCAGGTTCTGTGAGCACCTCTTAAAGCTTCAGGTCACTCCATGTGACATCTGTACACACCATTGCTATGAAATGGGATTATGTAATTATCTGTATATTTATATTAAATGATGCTTGTCCAATTCTAACTAAATACATTGGATGAAAAGTGTAAAAATAATTATACTGCTTTGTAATGCACTGGTGCATGTTTTATTTAAGTTGTCTTTGATCTGCTTTTTATGTGTATACTGTATAAAACCTGCTAGGTTATGCAGAAGAGGGCAAAAAACCTATAGTGATGAGCGAAATTTTTCTCTTAATTTTGCTGCGAAAATGATGGCCATAGACTCCAATGGGTGAAGAAAATTGTTGCGCGTCAAAAAATGTTGTTGCCCATAGACTGCAATGCATTTCAGTGTTTCGCAAATTGTCACATTAACTCCTTCACTACTTCTGAAGCCTCAGGGGGAAACATTTCCTTTCCGACTCCAACATAAATGAAGACCAGTTGAAGAGTTGCTTAGAAGAAAAAATATGCAAAAATAATATACAAAAAAATCAAATAATAAGGTGAGCCCAACGCGTTTCGACCTTAAGGGTCTTCCTCAGGGGCACAAAATAAACAAAAAATCTAAATTTATTTTGTGCCCCTGAGAAAGACCCTTAAGGTCGAAACGCGTTGGGCTCACCTTATTATTTGATTTTTTTGTATATTATTTTTGCATAATTTTTTCTTTTTTTCTTTTTTGTAATAAATTGCTTTTCAAATCGGGTGTGCTATCCATTATTTTTATATTTGTAATTCATATGGAGACCCTTATGGGGAGTCACCTATCGATTAGCACCCTGTAGTTTAACTTTAGGGTGTGCGCCTTCTATCTTTATTTTGAAGAGTTCCTTAGAACTGACCATTCTATAAAATACTAAAAGTTTAAATAAAGTGATCTAATGTACTGTATCTGCCAGTACAACCACTTCAGGAAGAGATTCTCATTGTAAATAAATCCCTTTTCCAAATATTAAGATAGATGCCTTTGTGTCTCCTGGAAGGACCTAACAAGACAAGGTCAGGTATCTTAACAAGATACACTACCAGCATTATAAACTCATCCTTTTTATCATTCACGCAGTACAATGCTGCATGAATTTCTCCCAATGATCAGACGCCCAACACTCTTGTTGAACTGGCACATTGTTGTATATCTATTTTGAAGCAGTTAATAGAATAACTGTTGTGATATTCTGGCGATTTTAAACCTCATATTTTAAGCTTATATAAAACATAATCCTCTGGAAACTGTATCAGTAAAAACAATAATTCTATATTTAACATAATATATCTACTAGGTAAGCATTTGGCAGCTATGGTGAAATCAAGGGAACAGTTATTTATAATCTAGATCACTACAGTCAGCATTAATTAGGTGCTCAGTATTCTAAGATTTAGAAATTATAGGGCTGATGTTATCCCATTGTGAGACTGCCAGTATTAGATGAAAGTTACAGTTGTTATAGTTGGCTTAGCATTATATGACTGGATTGAGTTATATCTTGAAACCTATACTAGGACCAGAGAAAAATCTATTTGTGTGGAATAGGTGAGCATTAGAAATGCATTAGTCTGGGGGTTACAAAGCAGTGAAAGAAGAGCAGTTATATCTATTCTTATGAAAGCAATACAAGAAGATTGGAAATACCTTCAACTAATTGTTTTATGATATTTTAACTCTCTTTCTCCCCTAGTCTCATAAGCTTTAAACAAGTGCTTTCTTTATTTTTCTAATACATTTTATCTTGAAGGGACCATGCTAATTTTCTCTGCTGCATCTGTTAGGTGAAGGGCAAGTCTTCTTGAAACCAGCATGCTTAATACAAACTCAGACAGAAGGAGTATGTATGACGTCTAAGAAAGGAATCACACTTAGGTGTATTGTGACCTGGGTCAAATAATTTCGGTTTCCAAGGCAAGAGTGGCAATCTGTACTCCAAACGTTACACCCAACTTCCCCAAAACAAAATTCCCCATTGTCTGACAGTTAGTGAGACTGTTTTCGATTGTAAGCTCTTTTGGGCAGGGCCCTCTTTATCTCATGCATTGGTAGTTTGTGTATGTGTTTTCCCATATGTTTATTGTGTGTTTTCATGCATTTATTGTAGAACGCTACAGAATATGTTGGCATTTTATAAATACATGTTAATAATATAATAATAATAATGATAATGATTCATTGGCCCAAGTATTTCATGATAGTGGTCAAAGCATTGCATTACTTATTTGATCAATTATTTCACAATACTGAGCATATAATTTTATTATATACTGATCCCAGCACTCCATGGTTAAACTTGTTGCTGTCTTTGAGGTCATAAATAAGACTAAGATATCCTGTCCATCAACTATTGGAAACATTTTTTTTGTCTCAGTGCGATTTCCCCATTTAGTCAAAAGCAGATGTCTAGCATCTGTGGCATGCCTAACTTCTTAACATTTCATAAACCTACAATACTTGCTAAACGCTGAAAAAAACACAACATTTTTAAAGGTGTGTTTGACCATTGGTTGAACAGACATAACTGTTACACTGGGCTATTGTAGAGTTTGGGTTGTGCAAACACACGCTAAAGTAAATATTTCACACAACATTAAAAATACATTCCTCTTTAAAAGGACAGTTCTTTCTTTTTCATTCCTGCACAAATGAAACCACTGTTCACTGCTCTGAATATAAAGCAAGTTGTCATGGAAAGAATTCAGGTGCATATTACTATAGGCAGGGCTAATATAAAACTTATAAAAACTTACAGAAAATGCATAATATTTATGCACATTAATTTAGGAATTTGCATCTCATGATACAATAATTTTAGAAGCATCCATTATGGTAGGGACATAATCCTCTAAACATTCTTCCCTCTGTGTGACCTTGTTGTATAATAGAAATGTTACAAATAAATGGGTGACTTGTCCTGCCTCTATACTGTATTTGCTAGCATAGTCATAACTACAAATCCTCCCTAATTCACACTAATTAGCTTTCAGTCTGGGTTTTACTAGAAAAAACATATTCAGCCCTGTTCAATATATTGCTGATTTGTTCTATGTTACAGCAGCCTCGTTCTTCAATAAATAGTCCTAGTTTCCTAAAAGGGATCAAGCAAAGTGCAATTCCAGAGCAAGTTGCAATGTATTTACCACAATGCAGCAATTTTCCCAGAATTCCAGATTTTTTGCGACACTTGCATGTGCATTTCAATGGGAATTGGGTGAAAAGAAGTCATAAATTCCTTGGGGTTCCATAAGTTAGGCATCCCCCAGTGGTTGTTTTCACAGAAAGAGTCAAAACCCAAACTGTAACAAATAATTCGACTTTTTCACTGTACCTGGGATTTCGAAGAAAGAAGAAGCAGAAGAAGAGAAATGCTCCATTTTGCTCACTGAGAGCAATTTTAGTTTTAGTTTAGTGTAGTTTTTTGTCAGTAGGAGGCAAGCAGTACACTCTGCAGACAAATAATGCAATAAGAATGACCAGTAATAGGCTTTGTTTTGAAGTGTTCTTGTATGATGGGCTGATTTACACATGCAAATTTGAGAATAAGCAAGAAAAAGAGCTTGATTCTGTAAACATAATTTGCTGTCTTTAATTGTCCAGTGTTTTAAGTTCTGATGAGGGTATGGAGTAGCCTGGGGGTAAAATTAAAATTTTTATGAATTATAATTTCAAAAACTAAATCACCAGTATTAGGCTGAATTTAAGTGCTGTTGTTTCAGCAGTTATGCTTTTACTCTACTCTTACTGGAAATCACTAAATGATTTTTAATTGATAATTAAAAAAAGAAAACTATCCACAGCAAATGAGTCCCAGCAATAACAGGTCCCTTCAACTGTCTAAGAATATACTTTTACTTTATTGAGATTTATTTTTCCATATTTTTCCAATAATGTTTCTTCCACTAAACCAAAGATCCCTTATTAATCGTAAATGTACTTAAAGAAATGTATGTGTTTTCATAATTCCACATAATTCCAGAGAATTAATAGGAAACATATTCATAGCAAACAGGATTTTTAACTGCAACAGGTCATAAACAATACAGATAAAACATACAATTATGTATTGTGTTTCCCATTAACATGAGACCTATGGTGTGAATTAAGTACTGGGAAAGGCATGCAAAAATAATAAACCAAACTAATGGAAAGTATTTGACAAACTAATGGAAATCTGACCACCTCTAGGGAATGGTAGACTTTGGAGATTTAGAACACAAATTTCATATATATATATATATCTGTAAGTAGGGTCTTAGCAGGAACAAACACATTTTATTAACAATGCCCTCAAAGGCACAACAAATGTTTCCACAGCCTTTCTCAAAGTGCAAAAGTAAACACAGCCACCATTTTGAATACCCCAAATTGCGGGAACAAAACATGACGTGTAGGGGTGTGTGACGTGATCATTATATATGGACAGGAACTGCCAAACAGTAATATCAAAATATATACTAAAACCAGTCAATGCAAAATGCAAAATAGTATAATATGTATTGGATCAGGTTTTAGTGCCGGCAAATGTGCTGTTTAGTCACCGTTGTTACAAACCGTGTAGTGAAAAGAACAAAGTAATTATGTTGAGTCTCCTTTTGCAAATGTAACAGCCTCTAGACGCCTCCTATAGCCTTTGATGAGTGTCTGGATTCCGGATGACAGACCATTCGTCCATATAAAATCTCTCCAGTTCAGTTAAATTTGATGGCTGCCAAGCATGGACAGCCTGCTTCAAATCATCCCATAGATTTTCGATGATATTCAGGTCTGGGAACTGTGACTGCCATTCCAGAATATTTTACTTCTTCCTCTGCATAAATGCCTTTGTAGATTTTGAGTGTGTTTAGGGTCATTGTTTTGTTGGAATATCCAACCCCTGCGTAACGTCAACTCTGTGACTGATGCTTGAACATTATCCTGAAGAATTTGTTCATATTGGGTTGAATTCATCCGACCCTTGACTTTAACAAGGGCCCCAGTCCCTGAACTAGCCACATAGCCCCACAGCATGATAGAACCTCCACCAAATTTGACAGTAGGTAGCAGGTGTTTATCTTGGACAGAGTGCCTCTTGTATTTAACATGAACTTATTTTATATCTTGTAAACTCTTTAGGCTGGGACCCCATTCCAATTGTATTCTGAAAGTCCCAGAACTTACATATGTATATATTCTCACTGGTTCATCACTTTTGCTTGGTCGTTAATTACTTTGCAAGGCAAACCAAATTCCTCCTGTAGACTCTCACACTTGTTCTCTGGTTTGTTGAAAGAAACAATTGCCAATTCATCATTGTCTATGTACTACCTTCATAACAATTACAAAAAATGTGTATTCAAAACACAGGAGTAACACATGTAAAATAAAACTAGTTGAAAGAAAAAGTCCTATATACATGCAATCAGCTATTTGCTGAAATATTCTGGAGCAACCAGTGCTAGTTCATACTGTATGTTTTGATATATAAAGGTCATACCTGTAGCACATAACCACCCTGCCATTGCTCGTTATTTTTAACATCTGTACCTGTGTATATTCCATTACATTTGTAGAATGTATGACAATAAGTCATTAACCAAAGCTGCTTGTGCATGCTCATGGTTGGACTTGTTGGTCAGAGGCCTACCCCCTTTCCGGGCCCCCCTGCCTCTGCCGCAACCCCCCTACAGGCCCCCACCTTAATTGCAACCCTCCCTCCGGGTCCCCAGGCATTCCTATCCTGCAGTTGCTGTCTCAATCTGGGCAAGATCAAGGGGCAGCGTGGGCCATAATCAGGTACAGGTCTGGGTTGGTGGGTCCCAGGGCTGCTCAATGAGAGCCATGCAATTACTTTCAACCCTGGTCTATTGATTACTGTAACCCAGCACTGCACTGGCATTTCCTGCATTTACATACTGTACTTGCATTAAGGGCTCTTACACACGGCCGTTCCGACCTGCGCTCCCCTGCGTTCCGTTTTTTGGCGTTCAGCCGCAGGGGAGCGCAGGAATAGACGCAAGTCATTAATTGAAATGGGGCTGGACTCACTCAGGCGCGTGTAGGTGCCGAACGCAGGTTCAGACGCAACATGCTGCATTTTTCCTGCGTTCGGCGCCTACACGCGCCTGAGTGAATACAGCCCCATTTCAAATAATGACTTGCGTCTATTCCTGCGCTCCCCTGCGGCTGAACGCCAAAAAACGGAACGCAGGGGAGCGCTGGTCGGAACGGCCGTGTGTAAGAGCCCTTAGGTAGGAAAAGTTGTGCTCATTTATTTTTGTTTGTTATAGTTATACCGGAGCAGTGACCAGCTCCATGTTGTAGCTCCCACTCTTCCCAGCTATAGTCAGTTGATCCCGCTGGTGTCTAAAAGGGCAGCCAAGTTTGGGAGTTTTACTAAGCAATTAGTTTTATTAAGCAGCTAGTAAGTTGCTAGTTACTAGTAAAACCTAGTCCCTTTGTAAAACGTATAATGAAGCAATAGAATTCTTTATGAATCAGATGAAAATTGAGCATAGGACTGGCCAGATATGGGATGACTTTGACGTAGTTGGCCAGCTTAAATATATTGCAATATATGGACAAACAATCCCTGTTTTGTTTAAAGGGTAAGGCATTTTTCAGTAGCAGTATGCACAAAATGTCTCTGTCTTAAATATATTGATAATGGGTTGAGTGCAGAGGACCTCTTGTATTTGTCTATATATATATATATATATATATATATATTTATATATATATATATATATCTATATAGATATATATATATATATATATATATATGATTAAAAGTGCATGTATGTGACATATATACATATAGAATATATCAGAATCTCTTGTTTAGTTTCCCTGATAGAGCAAAATAAAGACTTGTTCCAGAAATGACACAAGAAAGATGACCAGGATCAGTACTAAACGGCAATCACAAAGTAATAGTGTCGACAGAAAAAAATCTGGCAGTGAAAACACTACACTTGTACATTGCAATGCTTCAGTTCATCTTATCCAACGTATTGTAGCAGCCAAGCTTCTGACTACTGGCACATTTACATGCACATATGCGCTGAATAACTTTTGTCTTTTCAAACTGGTATGCCCAAATTAAATACCATTACAGTCATAAAAATTCCTTTTTATTGGAACTCAGTGCTCTGCCCAATTACTCAGAGAAGTGCATACCCCCAAGGCGCAGGAAGCCAAATCCCTGAATGCTTTTTAATGACATTACTATTTATAAGTTTGTTCTTTTTTTTCAGTGTAGCCTTCTTAACACCAAATTGGAAACAAAACTAGGCAGTATCCATTTTCCAACTGAATATGGAGTGTCTGCTTTACATATCTTTATATCTGAGCAAATGTCAACCTGTACTCCAAAGGGTACAAAACAAACAGAGCATATTCTTCATTATATTTATGCATTTATCTCAAATGCAGGAAATCCTACAAAAGCAAAGGACATTACCCACAGATAGAAAAGGCCACATATTACTTATCTTCTGTAAAGATTCTCACAAGTACCTATGAACTTTAATAAGTATCTGATCTGCTCACGAGCCAAAAGTGATAGCAGGAAAGCACTGTTTATGTGTCTATATAGTAATTAGAAAGGGTTATGGCCAGTCTCCATAAAGGACTTGCTAGCTCTCTAGATGGGATCTCACCTGGGGGCAGACTCTGGGGAATGGACGTAACGCCGCAAATTCACTAAAATGTGGATTTTACTGAGCGTTACTCTTTCACCAGACTTGCCTTCGCCAGCTCAGACCAGGCGAAGTGCAATGGAGTGCATTGGACTTCCTCAATATTTAGCGGAAAAATTTTCCAAGTTCCAAAAAACACTGGCATCTTTTCCCTTTTTCAGAGTGATAGCCTGCAATGGTCTACAAGTTTTTTTATGGCTAACCGGGTTCTTCTCTACATTTTCTAACTTAGGGAACATAAACTATACAGTGGGCTCATGTGTAGGGCATTATAACAACTCTATTTTCTTTATTAAGGTTCCCTGGACTGGTGTAATGTAATGTATTAGCTGCAACATATACGTCCATGTAACTTTATAATTTCCCGCCATATGCAAATTAGGCAATGCTAGCACATCTTCACTTTGATTGCCGAAGTAACGCTAGTGAAAATTTGCCAGCGTTCGGCTCCCTGGAAACAACTTTGCATTTTAGTGAATTAGCGTTGTCCTTGCGAATTTACGCCTGGCGAAGTGTTGCGATGGTTGCGAAGCCGTCACTGGTGAATTTTCACCGGTTAGGGAATTTGCCCCCAATGGAGAGAGCCAAAGTTGAAAGATTTTAAGTACCGCATTAGAAATTGTAAGTCTGAAGTACAGAGCTCACTGCAGACTGGTTGGTTTTTCCCTTTAAGGGGCACTCTCTAAATTAGTCCAGATATTATCCTAGGCACAATGGTGACAGCCTTGTGGAGCAGGGCTGTCAGTTCTTCATCTTGTTTAATAAATTCTTCAATCAACTCCTTCTTTGTGTGTGGGTGGGGGGCGGGTGTCAAAACGTTACACCCCATAACTCCAAATTGGTTTAAAGCTGGCCATAGACGCAAAGATCCGATCGTACGAATCGAGGATTCGTATGATTTTCGAACCGTGTGAAGAGAGTCCCGACATTTTTCTTCCGGCGGAGATCGGTCGTTTTGTCGATCGAACAGGTTAAAAGATTTCTGTTGGCTGCTGATAATATCTCTGCATGTATTGCCAATCGTATGATTTTCAGTGGGAGACTGTCACTAGCTTTGGTCGGACATAACTTTCGTAGGATTGCTGTTAGGGGCAGAACATCGGCTGATCTGTTCTTTTCTACTTTATTTGATCGGAATAGTTAGTGGCAGGTCGGGAGATAGGGAAGTCCGATTGTACTATGATTCGTATGATCGGATCTTTGCGTCTATGGCCAGCTTAAGTCAGTATCTTCAGTGGTGTTTGTGATACTGCATGTACTCTTTGTACTCTAATCTAAAGAGCATGTTGTGTCTGTCCTATTATGTACTAAGCAGAGGGCCTAACTGTAAGGAGGCTTTTAGTGTGGCCCTTTAGCTTAAGTGATGAGATTCCCCTTTAACTGAATGAGTGAGCATGTCATTTAACTAATGCTCCATGGTCTAACTGAGCATTTTTTAACATTTGCATATCCTAGGGCCCACGAATGGATCAGCCCGATATCGCCCACCTCAAACGCCAAATGAGCAGATCTCTACTTGTATGGCCAACTTAAAGGGGACCTGCCACCCTAAGAAATAATTTCAAATTCTTTTCTATCATGTTTGTTGAGCAAAATAAACTTTACTTACACTGTATTTATTATTTAAATTTTGTTTCCTTCTGTCTTGGAATTATACAATCACAGCAAGCAGGCAGCTGCCATTTTGTGGACACGGTTATTAAGGGAAATTGTGTATCACCCCAAAATCTTGTGTATGAACCAGAATGAGGGGCCTAATGTCCATGTGCAGTGCCGTACACAATTATAGAGCCTGAGGAGGGAAGGGGGGATGCGAGGAGAGCAGTGACATCTAGGAAGTGCTGAATGGAAAGTGAAAGTAATTGACTGCCCCTCCTCTATGCCACGGGCATAGAGGCGGGTAGGTAATATTTGATTGACAGTTTAGATATTTAAACACCTTTATAACAGGTATGGATGTTTTAATGAAAACATTTTTTGGGGTTCCATATTTAATTTGGAAAGGACTTTCATTATGCAGTTTTTTATGTGTAGGTGACAGGTCCACTTTAAGTGAAGGGAGGTGTTTGTTTATTCATAGCTCTTTATCTCCTTTTATAAAATGACCCAGTTTATGGTTCCTAGAGGCGAGATTGCAAGTTGTCAGGCAACCTAGATACTAGAATCAATGGTGCTTTTGATTTTACGATAGCAAGAAAAGGGTTAAATATAGTTTTTTATTTTTGCTATACCTTTTTAACATTCCTCAATTCTTTCACTCCCAGAGTACTTGCCAAGAAAAAGCAATGCTGATAATGCACTTCACAGAGAAGGTTATTTATTGGTGTAATAAATTGGTTCAATGTTCACATTGCATACAAGGTAGTATCTTCCACCAGCAGATATTAAAAGATAACCTGTTTTCGTGCTGATAAGGCGAACAATGTCTGCTGGAAATAACTAATTTAGGGCAGCACAATATCTCTCATCTCAGCATTTCTGTATCAATAAAAATCATTATCAAACTTTTGTGCGGTAAAACTGTAATAAAAGTGTACTCTGCCCATAACTATGTATTTATTCTAAAATAGCCCAATGCACACCTTAGTAAATTTAGCACACTGTGGTGTATGCAAAAGCAAAAGGAAAAATAGGAGTTTATCCAAAACATTGGGGTCTCTCACCTTTTGCACAACGTGCCTGCTTTAACATATTTGCTAATTTGCACCCTGAACACTGGTGGAATGTACAGTACATGCTACTGATTGTAGTATAAAGCCTATTTTGCTTTTGCATACACCATGGTGTGCTAAATTTACTAAGGTATGCATTTGGCTATTTTGGAATGTGCATTTTGTTCTGTTTGGGTCGTAAATTGACCTAAGGAAAGCGGCATGTTCCTCTGCACCCACAATAATATACTTAAATGTCTCTAATATAAAAAAATACCATTTTATGTAAGTGTGCCCTACATACTTTGTATTTTATCATAAATATGACTTTAGCAAGGCACAATCAATCAGTTCATCAATTCTTAAATCAGCGTGTTTGAAATATGTAAATAGGTAAATAGGAGTTTTAGAATAGCTTCTGAGGTTAAGCAAGTTGAACAATTACCAGACTTCTTTTTTGTTATTCCAGAAGAAGATGGACAAACTGAACTGATGTGATTTCTTACTTGGTTTGAAAGGGAAAAATAAAGTGTCCCAGTGACCCACAACACAGTGTAGAGAATTAAGGGCATGACAGGCCTAGGAAGTTGCGTCAGTCCCACCTTCTCCTATATGTATTATCTGTTCTTTATATAGCACAAGTACATATAATGTAATAAAATTCCCCAGAAGTTACTAGAGGTGCCAACATTACGTAGTTATTAGTCATGTATTAAAGAAGAGCAATTGCAGTGTGTTATACATCTCTGGCCAGCCACAACTCTTCAGCTCAATGAATAGGCTGTGTCTATCATGAGGCCCTTAAAAAGGTGGTTCACCTTCAACTTTTAGTTTGTTATAGAATAGCCAATTCTATGCAACTTTTCAACTGGTCTTTATTATTTATCATTTTTAAATTATTTACTGCCTTCTGACTTTTTTCAAATTTCAAATGGGGGTCACTGACACCATCTAAAAAAACAAATGCTCTGTAAGTCTATAAATGTATTGTTATTGCTGCTTTTTATTTCTCATCTTTCTATTCAGGCACTCTCCTTTTCATATTCCAGTCTCTTATTCAAATAAATGCATGGTTGCTCTGGCAGTTTGAACCTTAGCAACCAGATTGGTGAAATTGCAAACTGAATAAAAAGCTATATAACAATTCAAAAAATTAAAACCAATTGCAAGCTGTTTCAGAATATCACTCTCTACATACTAAAAGTTAACTCAAAGGTGAACAACATTTACCCATTGCAAATGGTTGTCTACTGAGATGTATGCTGAATGCAACAAACTGCATATGATTTCATGTATTTCTCTATTTTAGTATACTAATCTGAACACTTGTAGGTACAATAAGGCAGAATAAAATAGAATAAATGTAATCATGCACTTTTGTGCTCCCAGAACAAGGGCTCTAAAACATGTAAATGGATTAGCAGAACTTCTGAATGTCTGGGGGTAAAAAATAATTTCCAAAATTGTAATATTACTAAATTGATCACAATGTTGTATTTCCAATAAAATAGTTATACACCGCTGTAAACACAGGTTAACCGCATGCTATATAAAAATAACATTGTAATGAATTTATTTTTAATGGAAACCATTACGACACACACAACATCTGTTTCAGAGAGTGGTCAGCTTATACATAATGGTAAGATTTTATTTGTTTGACGACTCTCCAAGTCATTGTTCTGTTCTGTCTTTTGCCTGCATCAAGAGAAGTCTGTATGATACACATGTTTTCTGTTTACAATATGTACTGTAACAAGAAAAAAAATCTTATGCAGTACAGATAATACAATACAGTGAAGTCATTCTTCAGGTTTTAACGCTGTAATTGAAAAAAAGACAATTGTCCCTTTTCATTCACAGCCAAGCCAAAGATGCAAGAGAAAGAAAATGATCAGGTATAGACAATATTTTATTGTTGTTACCAAGGGTTTAGCCTGGAAAGCTGATTTGCATTACCAACTAACAAAATTGTTATTTGTAAAAAAGTAGACCAAGGGAAACCAAGGCCTACTCACAATATGCGTCAGGCCTTGGTTTTAATGAATGGAAAGCTGATTTACCAACATAGGTTTCAAACTACATAAGTGCAGGTGCCAAAGGCAACCAATCTGGCAACCATGCTGGCAATTGCACTTGTGCACAGGGCTGGATTTTGTATGCGGGTGCCCTGAGGCCGGCATCATCCTCTGCCCCCCAGTGCCTGCTCGTATCTGCACCTGTGCCTGCGCCCCTTCCATAGGATCATGTGTGTGCACGCGGGGGGGCAGTACATACATGCAGGCATCTTCTACTGTTCCATGCCCTTTCTGGATGTTGTGCAAGTGCGATCACTTGCAGCGGATCTGGAAACACACAGACCCGCGCTCCAATTCAGAGTGTCCCACTGCGACTGGACGGTATGCGCCCCTTTATCTGTGCCGCCCTAAGCCTTGCCACAAATCCGGGCCTGCATGTGCAATTTAGCACCTTTGTTAATAGTGATCTGCTGAAGAGAGAAAGAAGTGGAGATTCTTGCCTTAAAGGGGTTGTTTATTTAAATCTGTAGTCTTATAGAGCATGTGTTTTTAGATGGGGTCAGTGACCCCCATTTGAAAGCTGTAAAGGATCAAAAGACAAAGGCAAATAACTATTATATAAATAATGAAGACCAATTACAAAGTAGCTAGGAATAGGACATTCTATAACATACTAAAAGTTACCTCAAAGTTGATTCACCTCTTTAAGATTTGTTCCACAAAATATCATATGCTCATCGGGACTTCCGTGGCCTCCAATCCGTGGTTTCACCAAAAACTCACAGTGTGTGTTAAAAGTATGCAAACCTGCTCACAAGAATAGCCCAAGCAAAGTCATCTATAATGATATTGATTTAGGAAGCAGATCAAAATGTGAAAGAGCACATACAGTAAGTTCAGAAAAAATATGGAAAACTGAATCGGTACAGTCCTAGGCCTGCTGCACCCCAAGTAAGCCCTCAACATAAAATACATCATTTCTAGTCGAATACATTATCAGGCCTTGGTTACCACTTAACTAGCACAGGTATACTGTTTAATATCAGTGCAACAATAACATTGGTAGCTTAACTCATACGTATATAAAAGAACAAGGTTGTGCAACATCATCATAAATATATTCATCCCGTATGACTTGTGCTCACGCTATACTATAAGCTTTCATGGGCAGGATTCTGTGACCTCATGTCTTGTTTCCTTATTCTTGTTGCATTGCATATTTGTAATTGCTTATTTGTGATTGTCAGATTGTTTGTATTGTCTTTCAATATATTGTACAGCTCAGAAGAATATGTTGATCCTTTATGAATAATCTAAGCATAAGGCACATTATATATAAACAAATATATCTGCAATAATGTCTTAAACAGCACCAACAACAACAAACGTTAGTCTTAAAAACATGCTAGTATGACATAAGTGAGCAGATGGTATGTAATGATATAATATTCAATATTAAGTATAGTACATCATTGTCGACTGTGTCTCGTATAAAGCCATGGTACTGCGAAAAGAAAATAGTGAAAACTTTACAGAGCAATTTAGATATACTAATAGGTACTAATGACTAGTGATGAGTGAATTGTTTTGCCAAATTTCTTCGCAATAATGACACCCATGGGTGAAAAAAATTGTTGTGCATCCAAAAAAATTTGTTGTGCGTCACAACAATTTTGTCATCCATATGACTTCAATGTATTTCGCAAAATTCTTTCCATTTCACAAATTTTTTGGCAAAGCGAAATGGGTCAGATTCATAATGACAAGCTGAACAATTATCTGTACCAGGCAAAAAAATCAGACAGCACCTACAGAATTATAGGATGTCCTAAAAGCAATGACTATGGGGCAGATTTTGCAAAATGAGTTTAAAGCTTAATAAAAAAAACCTCACCCACATTTTATTAATTCCTATGGGATTTTTAGCATTATATTTATCAATGGATGAACATTAAAACTCACCATTTGTTAAATGGAACCGTATTAATCAAATGGTGAGTTTTAACATTCACCCATTGATAAATATAATTCTAAAAATGTAAGAAATCTGCCCCTTAATGTGTGCTGCTTGGAGACAGTAATCGTACTCTAGGATACATTCACTTAATAAACATACTATTACATGCATTTGCCGCATTTCAATTACTAAACTGTTTTAATAAAATATATTGGAAAATAAATGAAGAGTCAGATATTAAAATGCGTATTTTCCTGTAAACAAATGAAACAAGACCTGTGACTGCTATTTTTTTGATACAGTATTTATTTTGACCCTGTGCATCCGAAAATGGTATAAATAAATTGAATTGTAATATAAATAAATTGAATTTGTTCTTTGTTCACATTCCTAATGCAATTTCACTAATATGACACAGTTGAATACAGTAATACTCTGATTGGCTACTGATGTAAAAGCACTACTCCCAGGTACACAAATATAAAACATGTCGAAATGGCTGGAAAAGCACTGCTGTGGCTAGAAACTCTCTACACCCTGATGGTGATTGATGTGATGGTGAGTTGCAAAATCACTAGTAGGGGGCAAATGAAGGGAGACTAGGGTTATGGTGTTTTGCCCTTGAATTATCAATAGGGGTGTAATAGTAATATAATGCAATCTATTATGTTGCCCCTTGGCCAATAATGAAGCCAGAATACCCCTATCCACAGACTATACCTTCCTACGCCGTGTCTGTCATAAAATACTGCGGACCGCACTGCATCTGTTATGAAATGCGCAGTGCTAATTTTATTTTAATTGTAAGGGGCCACGCTGTGTCTGTCATGAAATTATAATGGGCCATGCTCTGTCTGTCATGAAAAGCTAAGGGGCCACTCTGAAGCTGCTGCTGCTGCCGTCCGTATTATTTCCCAATGGGAACTACATTTGCTAGTTCATATTCTATACTGTGATATAATACCCTCTTATATTAAACTGAGTCTATTATCAGCGTGGCTACATTTTTTCAAAATGCAAGGGTTAGCTAGATCTTGGTGTTTTCTTGCAAATAAGATATAACATACTAGAAACACATTGAGATTCTTTATTAAATCCATGCAATGGCAAGATGCCCATTTTAATGCCAAAATAAACCCCTTTTCAGATTGAGTGTTAAATTGCGATTCTTCTTTCCTACTTCTGTGATATCTCTGGAAACAGTACTGAGTGTATTTTTATCGCATTTGTTTTCCAACCATTTAGAAACAAGTTCTTGCAGGAAAAAGAAGCTAGGGCGAGGATTCAGAATATATTATTACATTCCTATAAATAAGACCACTCCCATACATTGCACCTACACACGTGGTTTTAGCCTGATTTCCACATAATTAAAAACAGAAATACTTAATGGAACAATAAGTAGAATACTATAAATTCAATTTAGTCCCAAATGGGCCCAAATGGCTCTTGGCAGCTACACATCAATTTATATTAGTATACCTTTTTTTTAAAGGTTGTTCCTGCTGATTTTAATGTGTTTATTGACATTTCTGGGAGAAAGAAGAGTTATTCAGTTCAAACATTATTTGTTTTGTTTGCATCACAAGGATTAACTGGTGATGGTGATGCCAGCTAGCAAAATGAATGAGAAATTTGTAAATTTCAATTTCATTAATATTTGAAAGTAAGTTCCAAAAGAAATCAAAGACCTTACTGTACATCTTCCCTGTGGTGTCTTAAAAATTTTACTATCACTTGGAGGGGTTTTCAGCTTAGTGTGGAAAATTGCATCTAATACTACCCAATTCTAGAAAGAATAACTAATGTGTTACAACTCTGAATTAATTCAATGTTAGTATAGTAGAATTATGGCATATATTATTCAGAAAGACAGGAAAGCCTTAGCATTAGGAGCCTCTGCTCCATCACACTTTAGTGTGACTGTCCATTTTTTTTCCCAGTCATGGTCTGGTTTAGAAGGGAAACATTGATTTATGATACAAGTTAAAGCTGGGTGCCTCAATGCCTCTCCTTATCTTACAGAATTTCGACGCAGTTCATTATGCATATGAAATCTAACAAGCTACTTTGTGCATTCATAAAACATGTAGATTGCCCTCTGAGAAATAAAAGTATTACAAACACGGAGGAATGAAGCACGTTTAGGGCTGAAATGGGGTTAAGCTCCCCATAGACGCGACGATTCTTCTTGCCGAACGACCGATTTTAGGGAAGTCCAACCAATCCTTTCGAAATTATCGTGCGGTTAGTGGGATGCGAACGATCGTACATCTTATGATTTTTCGGCCGATATCTGTCAGGAAATTGATCGGCCAGGTCAAAAAATCTTTGTCGGTCGCAGGCAGCTCCCCTTTGTTTTCCTGGCAAATTGGTCTTTTTAGTTGATGGTCAATTCGTACGATCGTACGATCGTTCCGAGAAAATAGTGGTCTCTCCATGAGGATCGGATCTTTTAGAAATCTCAACATCTATGGCCATCTTTAGGCGAGGCTCCTCTTCCCCCTCAGGTGTAGCCTAGCCTCCCCCCTCCCCAGCCCCCAGTTAAGAACAATGTAGGGGGCTAGCAGTTGCGAGAAAAAGAGAGGCGGTCTGGGGGAGGAGGCGAGGGGAGGAGTGTTGGTACGGCAGGGTTTTTAAGGGAATGGGTGGTCAGAGAGCTCAGACTTACTTGTTTTTTTGTTTTATTACAAACACTCATACTGTGATGGTTTATTCTGTGTGCCTGTGCAGTATTGTACACAATGGAACTAACTGTTATTGTACTTGTTTTCCTCTGTCTATAAGCAAATGTTTTATGATCTTCAAGGTATGTTCTGTCTTCCTTTGATCCCCTGGTGTTCTGTATCAATCTCATACTAAAAAAAACAGTTTTGCATATTAGATTATATTTTTGAAACCCAAAAGCCACATTTTTCTTCAGTTTCATACCAATTAAAAATTTGTCAATTTTAAGTTCTGGGAATCCATTTCCTTTACTTGAAAATGCACAACGGTGGGGTTTTCATATAATTAGTGTTATTTTCAGTATTCACATTAGAGTCAAAAAGCAGAAACCCATATGTATGAGACCTCGTATTTAGAAAATATTTTAATCTTTTGCCTTTTCTTGTTCTTAATGGGAACAAATCTGGCAAAAATCTATAAAAATCTCAAATCAAAAAATCTATATCTATTGGTGGTAAACCAGTCTTTAGTGCTTGAAACTGAACTTACCGTACAACTGTGTGGCTCTTAAGTGTATGTTTTCTAGATATCATCAAAGCATCTCTGGAAGGGAGGCTCAGTCTGAACAGGCCAGTTAGGGTGAGAAATGGGAGAATGGCCATTTGCTCAGGGCAATTTCTGGGGCTGCTGCTACCTGTGGCAGCAGCCCTGATTCCCATGCTAGTAGCAGGTCAAGGGGGCCTCATTTCAAAAAATGGCCCTGCATTTGTTCTGCTAGATACACCTGAAAGCCCAGTTTGTAGGAGTGTGGAGTGAGGTTTGGGATCAATATGTAATTGCTGTCCTAGATATTCTTGAAACTATGACTGAATGACTGAAACTTAGGGGCAGATTTATCACTGGTCGAATTGAAAATTTGAATTTCCAATTTTCTTATGGGCAGAACTGTCAAATTTGACTAGGGAATTGTTAAAACTCGATTTGAGTTTTTTAAAAAAAATTCTAATTCGATTTTCAAGATTTATCATACAATGGCCCTTAAAGAACTCAAATTCGGCTATTTGCCATCTAAAATCTGCCAAATTGCTGTTTTAGTCAATGGAAGACATCCTGGGATAAATTTGGAATTGTTTGCAGCCAAGAGCAAATTTATTTTCAGTATGTTATAGAATGGCCAATTCTAAACAACTTTATAATTGGTCTTCATTATTTATTTTTCATAGTTTTTTTTAACAAATGCTCTGAAAGGCTACAAATGTATTGTTATTACTACTTTTTATTACTCCTCTTTCTCTTCAGGCCCTCTCCTATCCATATTCCAATCAGTCTCATATACAAATCAGTGCTTGGTTGCTAGGGCAATTTGGACCCTAGCAACCAGGCTGCTGAAAGGGCAAACTGGAGAGCTGCTGAATAAAAAACTAAATAACTCAAAAACCACAAATAATAAAAAATGAAAACCAATTTCATATTGCCTTAGAATATCACTTTCTACATCATACTAAAAGTTACTCAAAGGTCAACAGCCCTTAATGCATTTGAAAAATAAGTCACTGAGACAAAAAAAATAAAAAATGTTGACGACTATTGACTTCAATGCGTTTTTTGCCATTTCGCAAATCACTACTGACACCATGTACTCATGCAACCTTGACCAAAGGTAGGATCTTCAAGTGGGCTTGGACAAACAAGTTTGACATCCACAGCCTTAGGGAGTAGTGCCTACTTTTGTGTGTAGTTGCATCAGTGTATTATATGCTAACAGTGTGGTCAAAGTAACACCATTCACATAACTGATTACGATTAAAACTTTCATTGCCATGATGCTGTACAGGGCCAGAACTAGGGGTAGGCAGAGTAGGCGCCCGCCTAGGGTGCAATCATGGGGTGGGCGCACTTTTAAGGAGAATTTATTTTATTTTTCTTTAACCCTGGTATGCTTGACCTTTAATAGTTTTTCAATTTTATAAACCGCCTCTTCCAACCCCCTCTTGCCCGTGATTCATACTGTAGGCAGAAGCACTCCCCACCTCCCTCTTGGCAGCTGCTGGCACAGGTACATATTTGGGGGCAATATGATGGATTTTTGGCTCCTGCTGGCACAAGTACATATTTGGAGGCAATATTGTGGATTTTTTGGTGGCTGCTGGCACAGGTACAGATTGAGGGCAATATGAGGGATTGGCTGCTGATGGCTCAGGTACATGGGGCAATATGCTGGTTGTTGGCACAGGTACACAGTTGTTTAAGATAATAGTGTGTTTTTTTGGCTCCTCCTTGCACAAGTAAATATTTGGAGGCAATATTGTTGATATTTTGGCTCCTGCTTGCACAAGTACATATTTGGTGGAAATACTTTTGGCTGTTGCTGGTACAGGTACAGATTAGGGGTAACAATATGATGTTTTGGATTATGCTGGCGCAGGTACCGATTGGGGCTTGGGGGCAATCTGAGGGATTGACTGCCATTGGCACAGGTACAAATGGGGGCAATTTGATATGTGCTGGGACAGGTACATGGGGCAACATGAATGGTAAGGTGGGAAATGGTAATGCAGGACCAGGTGGGGGGCACTGATTGAAGCCCTTGCCTAGGGTGCCAAAATGCCTTGGCCCGGCCCTGATACTGTAAATTTGAAGGGTAACATTGCCTTGTAGGTAAAAATGTTAATCTGCATGTATTTTTTGTTACACTTTGGTTGCTGCTTACTGATTTGAGAAGTATCTTGCAACTACTAAAACAAGTGCCAACTTGTGTGTCTAGGGTATGAGTGTAATCTCAAGGCTCATAGTAGTTTGTAATAAAAAAGAAAGCACTGGTGCTATAAGCACAGCATGACATGGGATCTGAATCACCAGCAGCCAGATTACACTAATTAATATTTAAAGACTGGCAGAATCAGATGCAGCTGTGATTTGGTGAGAAGGAATGAGTTAAAAAGGTTGTTCACCTTTAAATTAACAGTTAGTATAATGTAGAGAGTGATATTCTGAGACAATTTGCAATAGGTTTTCATTTTTTATTTGAGTTATTTAGCTTTTTATTCAGCAGCTCTCCGGTTTGCAATTTCAGCAGTCTGGTTGCTAGGGTCTAAATTACCCTAGCAACCATGCATTGATAGGAATAGGAGAGGTCTGAATAGAAAGATGAGAATTAAAAAGTAGCAATAACAATACATTTGTAGCCTTACAGAGCATTTGTTTTTTTTAGTTGGGGTCAGTGACCCCCATTTGAAAGCTGGAAAGAGTCAAACGAAGAAGGCAAATAATTAAAAAGACTACAAAAAATAAATATTGAAGGCCAATTGAAAAGTTGCTTAGAATTAGCCATTCTATAACATACAAAAGGTTAACGTAAAGGTGAACCACCCATTAAAGGCAGGGGAAAGCTGGGTTGGGGGTGTAGAAATAGAGGGATGTGATGTTAGGAGAAGAAGCAGTTCACTTCCTTATCTTCTGAGCAGGTAGAAACATGAGGCAGAGCTCTCTCTTTTATATAATGTTATTAGGTGCAGTATATACATACAGTACAGTGAAACCTCAATTTTACATCCACTGATTTTAAGTTTTCCCTCATTTTGCATTGTTGTTTTGTGGTCCTACCTATATAATATGCATAATACATTTCCCTGATTTTACATTTTTACCATTTTTTTCTGGTCTCCAAAAAAAAAAGGGGTTCTATTGTATTAACTACACAATCAGGGCTGGAACTAGGGGTAGGCAGAAGGTGCCTGTTCAAGATTCTTCACTCCCCTCTGCAGCTCTCGACTACCCCTTTGACCCTCGCCCCTCTTTGCCCCCTCGCCCTTCTGTACCTCCTTCCCCTGCCCTTACGCTTCCCCTTAGTTGCCCTCCCCTATGTTATGGCATATACATCCGGGGGAAGGGTTAGCCGTCTGGGTTGCCGAGGGTGCCCGGTTGGCTTGTCCTGGCCCTGTCCTCACTATACTACTGTATTTGGGGGTAGAACTATTTGGGCAGCTGCTTGTTAGTCTCTTGTTGTCTATTATCTGTTTTACAGCAGTTAATTTCACTATTGTCAGAATGGTCTGGGTCCAGAAAGCACTGCATTATATAGAAATCCAGGCTGTGACACTGAGCTGCTTCTACTGCAACTAATTAAAGTATACAGTTAGGTATACAATGAGGGTGGTGGGGCTCAGTCAGTAATAGATGCAAAGTCGATTTTAATACATTAACTTTCTTTGGCGTTGCTTTATTAAAGGAAAACTATACCCCCAAAATGAATACTTGAGCAACAGATATCAAATTAAGTGGCATATTAAAGAATCTTATCAAACTGGAATACATATTCAAGTAAATATTGCCTTTTACATCTCCTGCCTTGAACTACCATTTATTGATAGTCTAGTGTGCTGCCTCAGAGATCCCCTGACCAGAAATACTGCAGCTCTAACTGTAACAGGAAGAAGTGTGGAAGCAAAAGACAGAACTCTGTCTGTTAATTGGCTCATGTGACCTAACGAATGGTTTGTTTGTGTGCACCGTGAATCCTACAATCCCAGGGGGCGGTCCTAATTTTTTCTATTTTTGATTACCCAATGGCACATACTACTAAAAAAGTATATTATTATGAAAATGGTTTATTTACATGAAGCAGGGTTTTACAGGGTTTTATTTGATATGATATCTGCATATTGCACAGTATTTCTATCTATATATTTCCAGTACTTGATCCACCTGTTGGCGGATTCTGATCTTTAATTTTACTCTTATCTAATTTTTTCTCTATATACAGTACATGATTAATCCACACAGCTCTTGCTATATATATATATATATACACAGTATATGTGTGTGTGTGTGTACAGGAGCAGCATGGCAAAGTGGTTGGTTTGCCTTACCCTCTGAGCCAGGCATGTACAACTCAGTGTGGATGGGCTGCTATGGAAGCAACATAGCAAAGTGGTTGGTTGACCTTAACCTCTGAGCTGGACCCTATGGGTTGGGCATTGTACAGCTGAAGGTTTTCAGTTGGGTTCATTGTGGTGGTAGGACTGTGCCAGAGTACTGCACAGGAAATTTTAGAAGAGGGTGAAAGGAGGGTCTCTCCTGTGACTGCACAGTGGGTTGATTTATACAAATGCTACTACTGCTTGTACTAGGTGACAGTCTGCATGAATTTCCTGTAATCGAGACACTGCAGATTCAGGAGCTGCAGCAGGGCTGCTGAACTTCTTTCATGGTGGGAGATACAGCTCTGAGATTTTAGGGCCATCCTCTCTGTAGGTAGAGGCAGTCTAATATTCAGTTGGGAATATAATGACATTGTGCTGGTCTCAAGTCTTCAGTGAGTAATGGCAGAGCATAATAGCGATCTCTTGCTGTGCATACCTCCCAATATTTTGGAAATAAAAAGAGGGAAAAAAAGTTGCGTGGATAAATTTTTTTGACCGCACCCATTTGTTGGGCCACACCCCCTAATTAGCATGTTCATTTTACAACTTTTGGCAGGTTATTACAGTCTTGCTAATGAAGGTGAATTGCCCTTTAAGCTGTGAGTCTAATTTTTCCTAAGAGACCAGTTATCTTATCTTGTTACAATTACTTTTTTGTTTATTTCAAAATTGTTACAAAAGTATCTTATCTACAGCTGTGGCTGTTCTGGGCTCTCTGCCAAAAGGCAATTAAGTTAGAAACTTTATTTCTTTTTCTGGCTGTTCAGTGCAGAGAAAATAGTGACTTTCCAGTACAAACGAGGGACTGCGGGTTGAGCTGTCAAAAGCAGAAAAAGAGACAGTTGGGAGGTATGTGTGTCAAATAAACAAGTTACTGCATAGATGGTGAATACAGGTTTAAGTGAATCAACTAGATAGATAGAGAGACAGCATAGATGTTAATCGCTCTCCCCCAAGGACTAACTGTTCACTGACTAGTAACAGTTTATGGGAACCATTCCTTACAGGATAAGAACAGAGGTGTTCTATATCCCGTATTGTTTGGCCATAAACAAATAGCATGCAACCTTCTAGCAGGTTAGCTATTGACAATACACTGACACAGCAATTTACAAAGTTGTGTAACATGCTCCCTGTGCTATATCAGCAAGCAACATTCCCTAATCTAAATATATATATATATATATATATATATATATATATATATATATATATATATATAGATAGATAGATAGATATATATCTATATATATATATATATATATATATATATATATATATATATATATATATATATATATATATATATATATATACATAAATAAATAATAAAGGGCAGATGTAATATAAAGGTATGTCACTCACACACTCCCTACAGCATTTTTTAAAGGTAGTATGAGAAAATCCTTTTATGTGACATTACATTTTCCCCAACTAAAGCATTTGGAGCAGGCAGAAGTGATTACTTTAGGCTAATGGTTGTAAAAAAGCAACAGGCTGCAAACTGCTTGCTGCATCTGATATTTGGCTTTGTCTCTGTGACTCAGCATATCCCATCCCTCCTCCTGTCCCTACTGTCACACCAGAGCTGTCAGCTGATCTTCTCTCAGCCAGCTCTGCCCACATTCACACACACACACACACGAATAAAACACACCTAGAGTGTTTTGCACTGGCAGCCGCACAAGAACATACAGTAGAAACCACTACAGAAAGCAGTTCTTTATTTCATTTCCCTGTAACTAACAGAAAGTTTCAGAGCGTCCAGACTGGCCATGTCTTCTCATAAGGACACAGAGAAACAGAAGCAGCAAGCAGAAAATGAGGATGCCAATCAGACTTTTCATTATACAAGGAAGAGGGGCTACGAAATAACACGTGACCCACATCTGAACAAGGTACTACAGAGCAGTCCTACATAGAGATTGTACTGTTTCGCAGAGCACTGTAGGCCCCTGTTATCTTCCAGCAGATGCACAAGCTGTAACTGGACACCAGTATGAATTGACTCAGTCTATGTTTAAAAGAGGAACACGTTTAGGGGATGAGAAAATAGAAGGTAGAATGTCAGAATGTATAAAAGTCACATTGTCTTACTGATTTGTGTGTTCTGCATGCAGTGCTGGGACAGAAAGACTGGGGCTTTACAAACAACATGTTATGCTTCAGTACATACAATTAACGAGACATATTTGTAGTCCATTATTTTGAAGTGTTACCTATTCTGATATGCGCCACTATCTCTCTTTAGCTCTCTGAACTTTTTGCCCACCCACAAGCTCCATACTTTTTTTCTGACAAAAGGACTGCAAGGATTCGGGCTCATATTAAAGGCATTGTTCACCTTTGAGTTAATTGAGACACATTGCAATTGGTTTTCTTTTTTATTATTAGTGGTTTTTGAGTTATTTAACTTTTTTGTCAGTAGCTCTCCTGTTGGCAATTTCAGCAATCTGGTTGCTACAGTCCAAATTATCTTAGGAACCCTGCATTGACTGGAGAATGAATAGGAAAAGTGAACAACAACTTTAAAGTTACCAGAGGCTTTTGCGGCCCCTGGTAACTGTCTGCTCGCTTCCATCTGAAGCAAAGTTCACACCTTGCTTCATTGCAGGAGCAGCACTACATTTGCTCTGCTAGATAAACCTAAACGCCTAGTTTGTAGGTCAGTTGGGAGTGAGATTTGGGGTGAATATGTGTTTTGCTGTTTTTGATATTCTTGAAACTATGACAGAATGACTGACACCAATGTATATTTTCTTTCTGACATAAGGTCTTGACTGCAATCATTTGGGCTCATATACAAGTGGGTTGTTGCAAGAAAAAGTTCAGTGCTGTCCTAAAGTGTGTTGGTAGAGCTCCAGCATAGGGGCTTATTTACTATAGTGGAAAATCAAATGTGACAAACTTGCCATATGAAAATTTACCACAATATCAACAATTTACTATAATATGAGTATAAGAAAGTTGTATGCACATAAACAGACATACATCAGATGCGCTTATGCCACCGTAAAACTTTAAAAATACTTTTATATATCAACAGCAACAATGTATTTTTTCAGCAAATGAAATGTTACCAGGCCCAGGCTAGTGAACCACCATTCTGAAGATACTGCAGTTTGGCAAGTCTACAGCATACCCTTAATGCTAATATCTCACATGCATTATTGATTTATGGTGTTAATTCACCAGCATTATTATCCATTACAGTTGTTGGCTAATTACACAAAGTATTTATGGCAGCAACATTTTAGCACAGTGGGCTGTGCTCCTGCAATTTTAAGCGAATATTCAATGCTGCCACAAAAATACTGATGCATTGATGCAAATTTTTGACAGCGTAAGATGTGGGTTACATTTGAACCTTTGTAAATATGCTGCATGGCCTGCAACTCTGTACAGTAAGGAAATAACATCAACAGTCTCGTGCTCTAATGCAATGGGATCAGGTTAAGGTTATTCTATTTTATACTACAGAAGGGAGCACACTGAGACTGGCAGCTAGTCAAACCAATACGTTGTGTGTTGCATTCCCAAGGGGAAGTATGCATCTACATTTTAAGGGGAAGTTGACCTTTCACTTCCCCTGATCTTCTTGCTCAGCACAATTACTACGGCTTACACAATTTGGAAAGGAAGAAACCCCCCCCCCCGCCCCCATCCCACTCCTATCCACTATGAAAGAACAGACAATAAGTTAATACATTTGTCTTAGTTTTTTTTTTTTTTTAGATTAGATTCAACTTTATTGTCATTACACAAGTACAAGTACAAGGCAACGAAATGCAGTTTAGGTCTAACCAGTAGTGCAATAAGCAGTAAGTGCAGGATAAGGTATAAATTATAATTGGTATGTACAAGAATGAACTGGATAATATTTACAGAGTGATTACAGTCATATGAACATAATATACAGTTTGTAGTAACTATAATCAGTAGTTACAAGCAGATGAACAAATGTACAGGTTGCTGCAGTACAACAATATTGAATGTGCAATGGTAATGGGGATAGTGTAAGGTGGGGGGGGTTTAAAGGAGTCAGTAAGGTGCAGAGTTCAGTATGAAGACAGCTCTAGGAAAGAAACTGTTCCTCAGTCTGCTGGTTCTTGTCCGGTGTAACCTGAAACGCCTGCCTGAAGGCAGAAGAGAAAACAGTCTGTGGGCAGGGTGAGAGGAGTCCTTAAGAACACTCGACGAAGACAGTGCTTCTTCTGGATGTCCTCAATGGATGGAAGTGGAATTCCTGTGATGCGCTGGGCAGTTTTTACCACCCCCTGCAACGCCTTGCGCTCAGGAACAGGGCAGCTCCCATACCACACTGTGACACAGCTGGTCAGGATGCTCTCTATTGTGCAGCGATAAAAGTTCACTAGGATGGCTGAGGACAGCTGGTTTTTCTTTAGTATTCTTAAGAAGAAGAGGCGCTGGTGAGCTTTCTTGACCAGGCTGGAGGTGTTGGTAGTCCAGGACAGGTCCTCCGAGATGTGGGTTCCCAGGAACTTGAAGGATGACACAGGTTCAACAGCCATCCCGTTTATGTGGATGGGATCATGGGAGCCACTTCTCTTCTTCTTCCTGAAGTCCACAATGAGCTCCTTGGTCTTGGTGGTGTTAAGGAGCAAATTATTGTCCGTGCACCAAGTGGCTAGATGCTGGACCTCTTCCCTGTAGGCAGTCTCATCATTGTTGCTGATGAGACCAATCACCGTGGTATCGTCTGCAAACTTAATAATGGTGTTAGATCCATTTACAGGTCTGCAGTCGTGGGTTAAGAGGGAGTAGAGGAAGGGGCTCAGCACACAGCCCTGTGGTACACCAGTGTTGAGTGTGATGTTAGTGGAGCAGATGTGGCCTGACCTGACATGCTGTGGTCTGTTGGTCAGAAAGTCCATAATCCAGTTGCAAAATGAGGAATTAATGTCCAGGGCTCTAAGTTTAGTGATTAACTTAGAGGGTATGTCAGTATTGAATGCTGAGCTAAAGTCAACAAACAGCATCCGTGCATAAGTGTTTTTATTGTCCAAGTGTGAGAGCACAGAGTGCAATGCTAAAGAGACTGCATCTTCTGTGCTCCTATTGCTGCGATAAGCAAACTGGTGAGGGTCCAGAGTTGATGGGAGAGAGTCTTTCAGATGTGACAATACTAACCGCTCGAAGCACTTCATGATAATGGGTGTGAGTGCTACAGGGCGGTAGTCGTTTAGGCACGATGGGCTAGAGTGTTTTGGCACTGGCACAATGGAGGTGGACTTAAAGCATGTTGTAACAGCTGCCTGGGCAAGAGACATGTTAAAAATGTCTGTGAATACCCAGGCGAGCTGCTCTGCACACGCTCTAAGTACGCGTCCAGGGATACCGTCTGGTCCAGCAGCCTTGCACGCGTTGATCCGGCTCAGTGCAGTACAAACATCTGAAGAGGCCAGTATGATGGTTGAGTGGTCGGTTGAGGGAGAAATCCTGGTAGCTGGATGGTTGTTGTCTCTTTCAAAGCGAGCGTAAAAGTCATTAAGCTCATTCAGAAAGCCGATTAGTGGTTGTGGTGGAGTTGCTGGGTTTGTAGTCTGTAATGGCCTGAATGCCCTGCCACATGCGTCGAGGGTCAGCGTTGGAAAAGTGATCCTCTAGCTTTAATTTGTAGCAGTGCTTGGCCTTTTTGATGCCCCTCTTCAAATTTGCCCTGGAAGTCCTGTAGGCCTGTGCATCACCTGACCTGAAGGCAGTGTTACGTGCCTTTAGCAAGAGACGCACCGCCTTGTTCATCCAAGGCTTCTGATTTGGGTATATAGTGATCTGTTTCTGGGTAGTAACACTGTCAATGGTGGAGTTAATGTAGACCAGAACAGAGGAAGTGTAGTTATTTATGTCCGTATGAGAGCCACAGGTGGCCTGGGAAGCAAACATACTCCAATCTGTGTGTTGAAACCTGTCCTGGAGTGTGATGTCAGCCTCCGCTGGCCACACTTTGATGGTCCTCACTAATGGCTTCTCACGGTTGATGAGGGGGGAGTACTTGGGGGTGAGGAACAAAGAAAGGTGATCTGATTGACCCAAGTGGGGGAGGGGGGTCACAGCATAGGCTTCAGCCATGTTTGTGTATACATGATCCAAAGTTTTGTTTCCTCTGGTGTGACAAGAAATGTTTTGATGAAATTTGGGGAGTACTGTCTTTAGATTGGAGTGATTAAAATCCCCCGCAACAATAAATGCAGCCTCTGGGTGAGCAGTCTGTTGTTTACTGATGGCTGCATGAAGTTCCTTCATAGCAAGCTTGGCATCAGCATCGGGGGGAATGTAAGCAGCTGTTATGATGGTGGATGTGAACTCCCACGGCAGATAAAATGGTCTACACTTAACCATGAGAAACTCTAGGTTAACTGAGCAGTGTCTCCCAGCGATAACAGAGTTCGTGCACCAAGCTTTGTTAACATAAATGCACAATCCTCCCCCTCTGGTCTTACCGGAGTCGACTGCCGTTCTGTCTGACCGGAAAGTGTGGAGCTCAGCTAGAGCAATAGCATTGTCCGGTATTCCACTGTTTAGCCATGTTTCGGTGAAAATCATAACATTACAATTCCAGAGTTTCTTGCTGTGGTTAATCCGGAGTCGAATCTCATCCATTTTGTTCACCAGTGATCGTACATTGGCGAGAAAAATGCTGGGCAAAGAGAGCCGGTGTGGTGTTAGCTTTAGCTTAGCTCTTAGCCCTCCGCGTTTCCCCCGTCTTTGTTTGCGGTCTCGCAGCCGCCTTCGAGCACTTCCGCCCAGTCGGGTGGAGTGCGCGGCCTCAGGTGTTCTGGCGATCTCAGGGACGAGTCGAAGGTTACTGATAAAACTGTCAGAAGTGCAAAAACCAATATCCAGAAGCTCTTGTCGGGTGTACGATGTTAAAGCATGACTATTCTGTACGAACAGCACCGAAATGAGCAGGAAAAATACCGCAAAACTACAGAAACTGGAGAGACGCTGAGCCTCGCGATGTGTACGCGCCGCCATCTTAGAGTATATCTTAGTACTGATAGTATGACATTAAATAAACCACCACATCTTCTAGTTACTTACACCGTGTCATGTCAGCACAGCTATGGGGTGATAGAACAATAGTAGACATTGTGGCTAGATTGTTTCAAGGAAGCCGTTATCATATAAGTTATTATTTGTATATTAAACAGCCATATGTTCACATTTACATAGTGTTATATCACACAGATATTTAGATTTCAAATTTCGTTATCTGGAAACCCGTTATTCAGGAAGCTGCGAATTATGGAAAGGCTTTCAGTTCATAGTAACTGACAGCATATGAGCTAATGGACTATCCTCTGCCATTCTTCTTAAGATTAATCTCTCATTATAGCTTTGTTAGCATTTGTAATAGCTCTGGACCTTTTGTACTTTAATGTGGGGATGCACCGAATCCAGGATTTGGTTCGGGATTCGGCCAAGATTCTGCTTTTTTCAGCAGGATTCGGATTTGGCTGAATCCTTGTGCCTGGCCGAACCGAATCCAAATCCTAATTTGCATATGGCGGGATTTCACGTGACTTTTTGTTACAAAACAAGGAAGCAGACCAATTTTTTCCCACTTATTCCTTTCCCGTCCCTAATTTGCATATGCAAATTCAGATTCGGTTCAGTATTCAGGCGAATCTTCCAAGATGGATTCGGGGATTCGGCCAAATCCAAAATAATGGATTCGGTGCATCCCTACTTTAATGTTTGTGAAAAAATGAACATTGTTAAAGCTCAGTTATCTGCTATTAATAGTGGGCTGCATACACTCAAATAATTGGTTAAACAGTATTATTGTGAATTGAATCCATTCATTATGTGCAGGCCAACTGGACCTGATCTTGCCTCAGAGCAAATGGATAAAAACAAATGAACATCATTCAGTGAGCCATCTGCCTTGCATCTGCATAGCTCACTTGGATTGGCATAGTCTTAGCCCAACAGCAGACATGCTTTTTTTGATTGCTGCAGAAAGGACTGTGTTGATCACAATTCATTTATCTGTTGAAAGCAGGGAATTACACTTGGATTATCTTTTGGGAATACCGCTGTTTCACCTGTGGCTATTGTAGGCTTCATGTTCTTGGTTTATCTTGCCTCTGGTAAATTAGCCACCCTTAATAATATTGGCAGGCAAATCCCCAGTGTTATAGATTATATTGGTGCCTAATGGGGACCTATTTCATTATTCTGCTTTAAAGGATTAGTTCAGTGTGAAAATAAAAACTGTGCAAATAGATAGGCTGTGCAAATTAAAAAATGTTTCTAATATAGTTAGTTAGCCAAAAATGTAATATATAAAGGCTGGAGTGAACAGATGTCTAATAAAACAGCCAGAATCCAACTTCCTACTTTTCAGCTCTATAACTCTGAGTTAGTCAGCGACTTGAAGGGGGGCCACATGGTATATTTCTGTTCAGTGAGTTTGTGATTGACCCTAAGCATTCAGCTCAGATTCAAAAGCAACAGATATGACCCATGTGGCCCCCGCTCAAGTCTCTGATTGGTTACTCTCTGGTAGCCAGGGTAACCAGTCAGTGTAAACCAAGACAGCTGAAAAGCAGGAAGTAGTGTTCTGACTGACATGTTAGACATCCAGTCACTCCAGCCTTTATACATTACATTTTTGCCTAACTAACTATATTAGAAACATTTTTTATTTTGCACAGTCTATCTATTTACCCAGTTTTTATTTTTACACTGAAAAATTCCTTTAAGCTAAGCCCCTGGAGTTCCAAAGTGACCAGTAGATGGCACTATGCTATAGTATAAAGGTCTAGGTAACCATGTGCTTGAGGTCCTTTGCTTAGCCCTTACCTGAGTGAGCAGGAATGGAATGGGTAGTGGAACCTAGGTACATTAGGCTTAGTAAAGGATAAGCTATACTCTGTAATAGGTCACTCTAGGAGTGACAGACAGGTTATTTAGTTGAGCAGTCTAAGGCTCCGACAGGGAGAGTCATAGGGATTAAGATCCCAGGTACTAATTACCCAGAAGTAGGGACTAAGTGTATAGATTTAGGAATGTAGAGATTCCCCTGGGTTCCATTTAGGGAAAAGGCTGAAAGCTGGGTGTACCTTCAATTGCTCCTGTGTATGTTCACCTGCCTGCAGAGACTATGCTGATCATTGGTGCTTGTGAGTATATACTATCCTCTGTTACTTTATTTTCCTGTTGATTTCTATGAACTCTTATGTGGATGAAGTTGTTTAATAAAATATGTTTTCTGGTTAAGCATAAAGAACCACTGGCGCCCAATTATTGTGCATATATATATATATATATATATTACAGTATATATATGTATATGTGTAGGACTAATTCTGATGTACCAATCAGAATACGTATAAACACACACTTGTGGATTAACTGGTTGCAATTAGTGATTCCATCAGGAAATCAGCAACATGCAAATGAAACATTAATCAGATTGTTTATACATAATGTTGCTTAAAATAAGGCACATGCTCACAGAAATGTTTAAAGAGAACATTTTCTTGAAATCAGCTGACATCTTTCTTTGGTTCATTTCCAGCTTTGTGTTAGAAGAGAAATGTGAAACATATTTCACACAAGACTTGAATATCCCACAGCAATGAGTGCAATGTACCACTGTCATAGTAGCTGCTGATCAATCCCACGATCACAGCAGCCCTTTGATGCTAACCCCCATATGTAATTATAAAGTCTGTCCAGGTGCAATGACTCATAGCAACTAATAAGGTGTTTGCTTTAAGTCAAGTGATCAATACATTCTACCTGTTGGTTGGTTGCTGAAGATGACTAGACTCATAGCAAGCGTTGCACCCTTTATTAAATACTAACTAAATTATTATTTGAGAGCCCAATGCAATAATGGCATGCCACAGAGGTATAGAGGCTCTAGATCAAGGGCAACATTATTTGGGCTTCTGCACACAAGTTTTCAAAGAGCAGTATATTCCATTTTCAACATGAGTTTCATGAATAGGTCCTCTGCTAAACATATTTTTTGCATATTTTTTTAAACATTTTATAATGTTTTTTGTTATTTCTTGAGCTAAACATGGTTAACATGGAAACTACAGCTACCCCATGTTCGGTCCTTGTGAGACAGAAATGAGATTGGAATATAAGCAGTAGTCAGTTATATAAGGGGGTTACTCAAGTTTTGTGTCCTTTTTCAACAAAATATGAATGTTTATATTTACAATGTCTAACAATGTCTTGGTGTATTATGCACAATTCATGCACAGTAATTCCTTAAAGGAGTGTCACAGTCAGGTCTATCATTTAAGTTAAATCACCCTCCCACATGTCTGCTCTTTGTTATTAGCAGCATTTTTCTCATTTACTCTACTGAAAGCTATGAATACATGCTTTTATCTTAGAAACAAATATGTACAGTTTTGCTGCTATAATTGGCCTTACACTTGCTGGGCAAAGTCTTGTGTGCAAATTACATAACTGCCATCTCAGGTTTGTAGTGCTGACTCCAGTGTATGTTATCCAGTATATCTTGAGGTCAGTAACAGGGTTCAGCAGACAAGTATTTCAGTAATTTCTTGCATTGCTATTTGCAGACAGAAGACTTTCTAAATCTAATGTGATGGAGCAAAAAAAAAACAACAAGCAAACAAACAGACATGTGCTTTGTTGTGAGATTTTATATTGGTGTTGGTGTATATTTCTGATAGGGTACTAGGTTTTACTGGCATATCATGCTTTATATAATATAGGTATGCAATCCGTTATCTGGAAACCCGTTATTCAGAAAGCTCTGAAATACGGGAAGGCAGTCTCCATTTTTTAAAAATGATTTCCTTTTTCTCTGTTATAATAAAACAGTAGTTTGTTCTTGATCCTAACTAAGATATAATTTATCCTTATTGGAACCAAACAATCCTATTGGGTTTAAAGGACTTTCTTGTAGAGCTAAACTATGGAGATCCAAATTACATAAACCCCAGGTCCCAAACATTCTGAATAACAGGTCCCATACCTGTATAATAACTTTTGTTGTTCAACCCATCTAAATTAAACATGTTAGTAGATCCCATGCTGGACCATACACCAGTTGTACAACGAGGGAGGCCCACTTTGCTGGAAAATAAATATGAACCTTTCTATATTTTTAAATTTCTTCCCTATTAATCTAAATGCCTCTCTACTTAAGAGCAATAACTGATCTTTTGATCACCTGCTCTGCATACAGTATGCACCAAAGGTCAGTCTACACCCTTGTTCTGGGCTAAACACTGAACATACCTATGCATTCGTATCCATGTCTGTAACACAGACGCTTACATCTGTGATGGGACATGTGTGTGGTGACATGTTTTTCATGTAGTCCTTAGAATTTATCAGTTTGTCAATTTCAAACACAAACTCTGGAGATCTCAGTATCAATTGGGGTGGTTCCATTTCTGTTCCTGTTGTTTGATGACTCTTTACTGATTTTGCAAATACATTTTGTAAGGTGTACACTGGCATGTTTTTTAACGGATAAAACCTCATTTGTATTGGACTAAGAGTAAATATTAGTATCATTATTCTTTTATATTAGTATATTCTAGTATGGCTAATTCTAAGCAACTTTTCAATTGACCTTCATTTTTTCTTTTTTTTTGCTACCTTCTTCTAACTCTTTCCAGCTTTCAAAAGGGGTCAGTGACTCCGTCTAAAAAAACAAATGCTCTGTAAGGCTGCAAATTTATTGTTGTTGTCTCCTATTCATATTCTAGTCTCTTATTCAAATCAATGCATGGTTGCTAGGGTAATTTGGACCCTAGCAACCAGATAGCTAAAATTGCAAACTGGAGAGATGTTGAATAAAATGCTAAATAACTCAAAACTCACAAATAATAAAAAGTGCAAACTAGTTTCAAACTATCTTAGAATATCTACTTCATTCTAAAAGAAAATATAAGGGTGAACAACCCCTTTATAGACAGCACTTTTGTTCCTGCATTTATAATACTTCCTTTTTTGGCTTTCATACTACAGTAGTAGTAAAGTAGTACCGCTGTGGGAATTGGCATACATACAGCAAACATACCATTTAGTGAGTATTCACACTAAGGGGCATATTTATCAAGGGTCGTACTTCGAATCTGAACATTTTTGAATTCAAAAAGAACAACCAAAATTTAAGTCGAAGGTTTTTTTTGGCCAAATATGTCTGTATTACTCTGAATTCGAATTGTACAAATCGAAGTAATAGTCAGCGCCGGATTTCAATGTGGGGCGCCCCTAGGGCGCGCGGTCCGACCAGGCGGCCGCGCGGTCCTAGTGCCCACCTCACCTCCCCTTCCCAGCGCGCCGGCTCAGCTGCTGTAATTGAATGGGGACGCACGCGTCCCAATAGTGCGGCTGGGCGGCATGCCGCCCCTATTTTTTTGCCGCACTAGGCCCGGGCCTATGCGGCCCTGCCGCAAATCCGGGCCTGGTAAAAGTGCATTCAATTGAATTCCAAAAAAAAACTTTGATTTTTTAAAGTCATCCAATTGACTCCAAATAGGTTCTAGGAGGTCCTCCACAGGCTAAAACAGCAATTCAGCAGTTTTTAGATGGAAAATGGTCAAATTCAAATTTTACAGTACATGATAAATTTTGATATTTGAATTTTCAAATTTGAATCGAATTTGGACTATTCCCTAGTCGAAGTACACAAAAAATAGCTTGAAGTTCAAATTTTTTATAATTCGAAAATTCACCTCGACCTTTGATGCCTCTCCCCCTAAGAATTGCTTGAATACTAAAATAGAGGATTTAAATATATATATATATATATATATATATATATATATATATATCTTCTGAATATGAAATAAGTATTAAATTAGAAATGTAGTAGTGAAACGTATCTTAATGTGTTGTATGATGTACCATAGATAAATACAACATATGGGGTTATGTAATAAAAGGCAGTAAGTTTGCACATGGGCAGTAACCCACAGCAATCAGCAGGCAGAATTTACCCATCACTTCTTTAAATTCCAGCATCTTATTGGTTGCTATGGGTTACTGCTCCTGGCAAAACTTAGTGCCTTATATTGACAATGGGTGATAGACTTTATTTATCAATCACACGGGTGCAAACTTTTTTAGGTAAAATCCTAAAACACAGGTAATGATAGAATGACTCCCTGCAGCATCCTCCCAGCCCAGTCCAGGAGTTGTAATTCTGTAGCAGCTGGAGTGCTTTCCTTGTGCATCTGGCTAGATTGTGTGTTTGTGCTAAAATGCTAAATATTTTATAAAAATCAACTTGATTTAGGAACTGTTTAGACTTTTGGTGATTAAATACCACTTACAGTTCACCATCCCAACAAATAAATAGCATGCAAAATTCTTTCTTGATGAAAGCATAAGGTAGACTTTATAATGAATCAGTTTTAGCTGCACAGTACAGCTCTTTGCATCCTTGTGTTTGATCTGTACCTGACTGGGGGGAACACAGCCTGTAAGATCCTTCTTCTAAAAAAAGGCTTCAGAAAGTGTTGGTCAAAGGAAATACGTCAGGAAAATAGGAAATTAATACAAAAACAAAAACAGTGGCAAACGCTGAAAGAGTATCCTGCAGAGTGAAATGATGCCTTTGTGGGGGAAATATCAGGCTCCACATCAGGAGGAGACGAGTTTAACTCCGGACTTGTGACTAACAGTGTGTGTTTTATTATTTCCGTACAACAAATCAGTTGAGTGTGTAACTCCAAGTTGGGCACCTAGGAGAGAAGGGATTTTTATGCTTTAGGATATTTTATCTTGACCTCCTGTTTAATGTACAGGCACCTGAACTGGGCTTTGAGTATGGTTTGTACTGTATGTTATGATCCATATCATGTTCCCTTTAAGACTAATTAAGCAGTTTAATTTGGACACATCTATCTTTCTCTTCTAAAGTGATAATGCTCTCTTAAACTGAAGGGTCTGTTTCTGCAGAACATTTGCTCCTCGAGGAATAACAGGGCTGTGTCTAGCATTACAAAGACTCCCATTTATTCATAGCCTGGTTTCTACTGCTCAAATGGCAGGTACTGAGCTGCCATTATTTTATCTTTTTCTTTTCTCCTTCAATGCTCTGACCTTCAGGTATTCGTTTACATCTTATCATCACGCAGTGTACGGTAAATACATTTTACACAATATCATGCCATCTAATCTTTTCAGTACAGTGCCATTACAACGAGCAAATTAGTTAACTTAAGCTGGAAATGGCAGAATACTTTGTTTCTGACACTACGTAGAAAAAACATTAAAAGTTACATTAGGTTGCTTCCTTTCTATGAAACTCTATGGGGCAGATTATTAATGATTTACTGCAATCGATCAGTGAGAAATGAAGAAATGTCCCTAATTATATTTTGCCTTTGTTAATGCCATAAAACCCATCTAGAAAGGCAGTTATGAAGCCTACCCTTTTGTGACTCAATTATGCATTCATTATTTTTCCCTTGAACTGTGCTTCACAAAGCTTTTGGTTGCAAAAAAGATTTCTATACACTTTAGGAAATGTTTAACATAACCAGAGCAGAACAGGATTCTATGCAATGCTAGTGTGAAAAATTACACATAGCAGGGGAAATAATTTGGTGTAAAACAAATACTGGATGTTGTGGTAGATTTTTCAGGACTTTGCTTTAAAAGGTTCTTAAAAAGTATCCATAACAGTAGGCAGTTCCTTAGTCAAGGTTAAGTGTATACCCAATGCTCGCAGAATCAGGAGAACAGGTTTCATTAGGTATGGTCTAAGAGAAAGACTGGCAGAAATAATGTTTTGCATTAAAATAGATATCCAGCAAATGATAATTCTCATTGGTTGCTATTAGTAATTAAACAGAGCAAACGTCAAATGTTTACAATATAACCCCTTGTAATTTGGTTGTGGTCACCAACATATTTTTTTCTATTTTAGAATACTTAAAGGAACAGTAACATCAAAAATCGAAAATGATTTAAAGTTATAAAAATAAAATGCAGTGTTGCCCTGCACTGGTAAAATTAATGTTTATATAAATAATAGATAGCAGATAGGTTCTGTAGAACATAATGGTGTTATCTGTTAGCCACTAATTGAGCAGCCAGACAATACTTGCTTTCAATCAGGTAGCCACAAAATGTTTGCTTTGAAATAAGTGACCAGCAAAAGCCACAAACTATGAGTTTACAAGCCTGCTGTAAACGTCTCAGCTTTTTAATGCTGTTGGGATATACAGCCATTGGCACTCAATTGTGGTCATATCCAGTTGTGCTGGTGGACTCAGGTCTGAAACGCTGACCTACCTTTACAATACACAAAACATTACAATAAATCCCTTACTGTGGTTCCTATGTATTTACCTCTAGTCATATTTCATAGGCTGGCACTTTGCTGAGACCAGTCACTTGTGAATTTATGCACTTACTAACTGAATTTAATGTGTGAACAATGCAGGGGCAGTTCATCGCAGTACTGATACATTTTAAAGCTTACACAAGGTAAGCAATCACAACAGGAGGTTGGACACCACTCTAATATTAGAGACTGTGTAAACTACTGAGAGAACTGGGTAAGCTATACTATTGATTGTAAATAAAGCTATTACTTACTTATGCAAGACTCTTTGGTCCTCCAGTTAATATACAGCTCCCAAGTCTTCCTTTTGCCTATAATGGTGGCATTTACACAGAAGGGTTAATTTGGCCACTATTCCTATAGTTTATTAAGGCCCAACTGTCACCCCAGTACAAGCGGGCACTAAGGAATAGGAAGCTCAAACTATATTCCAATAACATGGAATCAGATGAGTCAGGGACAAGCACCATGCAGAAACATGCCAGCATTCAATAAATGGAAGACATGATAATATAGAGTATACTTAGGAATTTAGCAAGCCCTGTAATCCAGGTCCAGCCGCTGAGAACATCACAATATATAAATGCTGTGTATCAGTAACTGTGTAATGGTGCTTTGATGGCACTGGGAGATCACTGTGGCTTGTCTCCTGTATCATTTGAAGACACAAAGCATTGAGTAGATGACAGTCTTGGCAGATGCCTGATACTTATATCTTGCCATAAGTAGGGCTTTCTGACAGTTTGATGGTTGTTTTTACATGCTACCTGTGGTTACTTAATTTTTTGAAGTTGAAGTTCTGCAGTTGGTCTTTATTTTTTGTGTATTTTTGAATTTGTTAGAAATGTAGAATCTTGTAGGGGTAGGGTGCTTATTAGAGATGCACTTAAACCAGAATGTTGCCTGAACCATTAGTGCTCATCACAACCATATCCAAACCCTTTTAGGTTATGCAACTTCAAAGCTCTATATGGCTTAAGGCAACAATTATAAAATAATTATGGATTTTTGGCTCAAATTTAAACATGAGTAGTCTGTATCCAGTTAAATCCAAAAATCAGTTCAAAAGTTCAGAGAAGGACCAAGTGAAAGAGGGTTTAGTTGCTTATTAAGTCTGGTCCTGTAATCGTTTGCTCTAGGGGTGACATATGGTAGCAGATTAGCTATCTGAGCAGTCTGACAAGGGAGGTAAAGGACCTAGGCAATTTCCACAGTAGCAGTGCAGGTGAGAGGGATTAGGTTAATAATAATCCCTAAATAACTTAAATAGGCGAGTACCAGATAAGGACACGAACAAGTAGGGAAAAAAACCCTTGGTAGTCAAAGTACTTGGAGAAGAGTTAACCAGAAGATGGTGACACCTAGAAGCGGAATAAGACAATTTATTATTATACTGTAACTAAAAGTCATTGTTATAGCTTAAGCAACTTTGACCATTTGTTGCACATAGTTGGACAAATACCCAACTAATATGTTATAACACAAAGACATTTTTTCTAGTCATCAACAAATCAAAGTTCAAATTATGTATAAGAAAATTCTAATTATAAGTAAGTACAAGTCAATTCATTTAATTCCATAAGATGAATGATGTATTTTTACAGTACTGAAATATTTAGTGTTATAAGCATTTAGACTTCAGGTAATTTTAAAAGATCAAAAATGAAGTAACTAGAAGTTCATGATGCCAAGCCTTTTAACTCTATGATGGGAGAAGTCTCTGGATTAGAGGTTTAACGTTTCCAATGTTATGCTATGGATCCTATAAGAAAGATTAACTATATTCATATGTTTTAGCAGAAACATCAGATTGGAAAAGATTGCTGGTTGCTTCAGGACAGGCTTTGAAAAATCTTGAGTGTCTGCATATGAAATGCCCTAATGTCCAGTGCATTTCTTTGTTTTAAATGATGTCAGTCGTAAGAAATGAATGCATATACCATATTGGCTTGCTGATAGCTTGTTAATCAGATATGACCTACAGTAGGCAAGGAATGTGGATGTAACATTTTAAACATCTTCTAGCATATAAAATGTATTAAGTGCTTATAGACACACTGCATTCCTTTCCTTTTATAGATTCATTCTTGAACCGATAATGCCTTTTTTTCCCCTTGCAGTCAGTAGCACGTATTAAATAAAAGCAACATAGAAATGAAAATGTTGTACAGACACATTAGGATTTTATTGGCATTTGTTAAACAAGTTTAAAATGTAATATGTAAAGGACTTACTGGGTGTGACTGAAACACTAACAGATAAAAGGAATAGACCTTATAGTAAATCAATCCATGTGTGAACATGCTGATGTAATCGGCGAAATAGAATGATCGTTGAGTAGAATTTTTTTTTTATTGATTTCAAAGCAATTACATGTCATATCAGACAAGGGCAGTTACTCAGCGAGCCCCCATGACTTTTTTGTCATATATTGTTTGCTGTGTTTAACATTCATTGACCTATATATAAGAGTGCAATTCTAGCTACACATGTAACAAGTAACAGCTATGTCAGGTATGGGACCCGTTATCTGGAAACCCGTTATCCAGAAAGTTCCAAATGATAGAAAGGCCATCTCCTATAGACTCCATTATAATCAAATAATTTAAATTTCTAAAAATGATTTCCTTTTTCTCTGTAATAATAAAACAGTACCTTGTACTTGATCCAACTTAAAATAAAATTAATCCTTATTGGAAGCAAAACAAGCCTATTGGTTTTATTTAATGTTAAGATGTGAAGATCCAAATTACGGAAAGACCCATTATCATGAAAGCCCCAGGTCCTGAGCATTCTGGATAATAGATCCCATACCTGTATAAGGGTCCAATGTTGAAGGCAATCAAATTATCACTGCAGAGAAAGCGCAGAGGAGCTAGTGGGTGCCATCTTCCGGATCTTTGGAATTCTTCGGGTACTCTTCAGCAATTTGTGTACTCCAGCAATTTGGGTCCTCTTCAGCAATTTCCGGCACATGCAAAGTCGGTACAAACCGAAAGACTGCTCCAACTGCGCATGCGCTCTATTACAGATGAAGATGGCGCCCACAAGCTCCGCTGCGCTTACTCTGCACTGATATATTTTAGGGACATTTTCAGGGCTTTTGAAGTATGCAGGGAGGGGGAAGCAGGGATGGGGAACTATCTAGGTTAGTAGGAAGGGGCTTTTCTTAATTGGGGGGGTTCAGTTATCCTTTAAGAATGTGAATTTAAATGATAGAATGATCCCTTATCTGAAAACTCCAGGTCCTGATATATTTTAATACCAGATATATTATTAATACCAGATATAGGGGGTAATGTATAAAAAGGCACTAAGTTTGCCCAGGAGCAGTAACCCATAGCAACCAATCAGAAGGCAGTATTACTGGTCACCTGTTTAAAAGCAAACATCCTATTGGTTTTTAAGGGTTACTGCTCCTGGGCAAACTTAGTGCCTTTTATTACATAACCCCCTAAATCTCTATTGAAGAAACACAAGTTATCCAGAATGCTCTGAAATGCTCTGAGTTGAATGTCAGTGGGGTTTACTGGAGAACAGTTTGTCTAAACTTTACACATTACATAACTAAACCACACACCACAATCCACGCTTTTATAGTGACCTTTTTTATTTCAACAAAAATCTTATAAATACATTTTACAAAGATGCATGTATCCACTCACTTCTGTAAGATACCACTGGAAAGAAATGTAGTACTAACTGGTGATGAGTCTTCTAGGATGGAGCTTCACCAACATCTTTACAAACCCCTTGACAAAGACACTAGGGGCATTTATTTTAGTCATTTAGTTATGTCAGTGAGATGTTGAAATGTAAACTTTTGCCTCGGTTTCATTTTCTGTTTCATCGGCAGGAATGTCTTCAAGTTGTCTGTTCTATGCGGATAAAGTCTTAAGTGATGTGGAAGATGTTTTTATGATACATCTCTGATGTATAGGTTCTGATTAGGAGCAGAAAGTGTGCATGAAATAGTATGTGCTGAGAGAACATGGTGCATCAGAAGAACATGGTAGAAGCATTTTTGGTAAGAGCTGTAACAAAAGGTGGAGTGAGAATTAGATATAGACATGAAAACATGTTGACCCTGACTACTGTGCTGGAGAGTCTTGTGAAGAGAAGCTTTTTAAAAATGTTAATTATTTGTTTAAAATGGAGTCTATGGGAGATAGCCTTCCCATAACTTGGAGCTTTCTGCATAACAGGGTTCCAAATAACGGATCCTATACTTTTAATGGATTTGATGCATCGCTAGTAAATACCATTAATAGAGATGCTTAAGAAATGATGGACGATGTTTTAAGCAAAATCAGAGATTGGGACTTGGACATTTCTGTTTTATAGAAGGGAAGACCATATATCCGATATATAATTAGCAGCTTGAGTCATATCTTAAAAGTTGGAATTCCAGACCAATAGGGGTCATGCACAGTGTGCAAAGTGCTATTTTGGACACAAGTACAACTTCTAGCAATCAGGACTGAAATTACTACTGCCACTGTCATCCTCCAGGGTTGAATGAAAGTATAGATTTGATGGTTTTAAGAAATATTTTATAATGAATTATACTGCTGTGAATGTACGATGAAATTACATGTAATTAATTCAATAGAAATAGTTATCCTCAAAATATATAATGAATGCACACATCAGAGACATATATATTTTTTAAGAAAGAGCTTATAATGATTATGCTGCTGTGTATTTAAAGTTAAAAGCGAATTGACATGGAATGGATGTTATGTGCGATTATCCCTGATAGGTTTAAGAGTGGGAGGAAATACGTCAGGTGTGACGCCTACTCCCAGTACCTTTTTAATCAAGGATTTGTATGTTTTAACTTTGCCTATGAGTACGTGTGATGACACACGAAACGTGTTAAATGAATTGTTAGGGAAATAAAGCCTTTTAAAACCACCGCTGTCTGCTGATCCGTGAAAGTGCGCGCTGTATTGGATTTTCCAGACCAATAGGGGTCATGTACAGTGTGCAAAGGGCTATTTTGGACACAATTACAAGTTCCGGCATTCAGGACTGAAATTACTACTGCCAACTTTGAGTCTTCCTCCAGGGTTCTTCTGTATTAATAGGTGCAATTGTGCATGATTTTAAGAATGAACAAAAAAGCACAGAATGCAGAGGTACAGAGAGGCTTAAGTACTTTTAATGAATTATTTTTTCATGCAACAACCGCAGCACTTATGGGTTGTAAATGATTCTTTAAAATGGTAAGCTGGATATAACAAATTATTCAGCCGCTATAGACCTTATTTTGTCCCATTTAGCTTTACTGATAAGTTCATAAAAAATATCAGTGAAAAATGTATGAAATGCATTGAAGTCGCAATCTTTTTTCGCAGCACTGGGCACGGTCCAATAGACCTTTTTTGCATTTTTTGTTGCAGCTAAAATTTTTACAGCAAATCCATGCCTACCGAAAAATCTTGCTCATCACAAATTTTTACCCATAATGCAACATTTTCTCACGTAATTCCAGTTTAATTGCCATTGCACTACAAGTTGCATCTGCCACAATTGTGCCTCATACTTGAAAACAGATGCATTTGCCTGCTTGAGGCTTACCCTCACCTGCATGATTTTCCTGTGCAGGGGTCCAGGGGGGAGGATGCTGCATCACTGGAGCACTGTGAAAAGGTTGTCACTTCTGTTGATGCATAAAAAGGATTTTGGCCACTTATTTCCAGTGCTTTAAACAGTGGGGGTTCTCTGCTACATCGCTCATTTCTCAGAATGTCATTGTGGGAGCTGTTTTGATGAGATCCTTCTGTAACCCTAGTTTAGTGAGAAATATGTTATAATGCATTCCCTAATCTTAATTTTTAAATTGGGAAAAATCTAAGTTAATCATTATCTCTATAAATATTAAGCCATTTTTGTGTTGGCTACAGTATAGAGAAAAACATGCTTTGATCATTTCTTTTTCCCTGGTCTTAAAATTAGTTTTTTTGCCTTTCTGTGTAGGGTCTCATGTTTATTTTGGATGCAGAGAAACATGTCATCTGTTTAACTGGGATTTTTTTTTCTTTTAGAGAGCAGCAGTATTTAGATTTACACAGGCTTTATCTTTAGCTGTTGACAATGGCATGTAGTTTTAATGTGATATCCTATACCATTATTATACCTTTGAATATGAATATATGCATAAAAGAATTATTGTTTAAGTTTTATATAGTGTTAATCAAGAATTTCAGCAATGTTACCCCTCACTTTGAAACTTAAAGAAAGAAAAAGAAAGCTTTACACAAACCAGCACTAGGGACACTTAAGCACTATCCCAATGCAACCTCTATAGTGTATCCAAGGAAAGAAATGTGCTTTACTCCACACACAATCAGAACATGCATGAAAAGACATATGAATCTAATCATAAAAATCTTACCTTCCAAGGGAGAGCATGCAAAAGTTTCAAATGTATCTGGTTGAAGGTGGTATTGCAAGACCTTTGCATTTGTTTAGGTACCCCTGCCATTAAGGTGTCACCCAGCAGAATGGCTATAGCAGGGGTGCCCAAAAGGTAGATTGGGATCTACCAGTAGTTCTTTAGCTGGTGATCAGTAGATCTCAAGACACTGTCAACAAACAGTTTGACTAAATCACCCTCCTGTTTAATTTTTTCATTCAGATATTAATTCTGTTATGGTTTCATAAGAAATAGTTGTTATTTTAAATGTAGCAATACAAATGCTCTCCTAACTCAATATCATATTTAAATAATATTTTCCATGGAACAGAATGCTAACAATGCTATAATGGATGTAGATCATAATGGGGCAACACCACTCAAAGTAGTCCTCACATTAGTATGGGCACTTCTGGGCTAAAAGGTTCATATAGGACCATTTACTGTATGTGTTATTTAAGTAACTAATTCCACCATCCTCCCCATACCAAAGCCAATGAAGAGGTAAAATAGGAGGGGGACAGCCTAAATCATCCCTAATCTGGAGGAATTATGTTTTTTTTTTCCATCACCTGTTTAAAATATAAATTGGTTTCTTTCCAGTTATCCTGTTGGAAAAAAGATTAATAGGAGTAGGCACACAGAGTAATGACAGTCCAGAGGAAAGGCAGATACAACTATTATGCAAAATAATACAATTTTACCCCTCTGAATTGTGTCTGTATGTTACCCTCCCATTTAGACTGTAAACCCTACGGGGTAGGGTCCTCTAGCCTTTTGTTTTCTTGACACTGAGCACTTAATCTGCATTGTAATTATAGTTTATATTTATGTGAATTGTATTCTAATAATGCACTTATTGTTACTTTTTATTCCAATGACCCCTTGTTTGTTACAACTAATTTATTGTTTTGTTGTACAGTGCTTTGCCCTCAAGGAGCGCTTTACAAATTAAAATATACATACATACATACATACAATTTTAAGCATCTAGGAAATGTTTCCTGTAAGACAGTAGTTTTGTAAGGCACTTTATAAGGTGTGTGGGTTGTATAAGCTGTTCCACTCAAAGCAAAAATAAAATACTTTAACAACCCAGGATAAACAAAAATATCCCTAGTACAGAGAATGAATGTCTCTCAGGGTACATAAGTATTTGTGACCATATCCAGAGATAAAGAAATACCTATTTCTATTAAAGAATAACAACAAAATCTAGTTTGTGCACAAAAGGATATCATTATATTAAAATTCTATAAAAAATGAAAGCCCAGTTTCACAAAACTGATAAAATATCCATTCTGTGAAACAATACTGTAAGTCAACTTATTGAACCAATAAGAACAAAGTTTATAACAATCAAGATGAAACATTGCTAGCTTTGTTCCACATGACTGCTTCATCCCTAATGCATAGGATACCAGCTAGCCTTCTATAGAGGGTGCCATGTAATGTCCCCTGTGCTGCATAGCAATAAACAGGAACACAGAATAAGCTACTGTAAAAAAAAACTATGGGGCCTATTTATCAAACCTCAAAGTTTTCATTTTTTTATTATACCCTGAAGCTGCTAAAAATCCAAATCAGAAAATACTCCAGCTAAATCCTGTTGAAATCATAAAATTGTAAATTTGACTGTTACCTTCAAACCAATGCAGGATATAGATTATCAGACAATATTCTTGTGTAGCACCTCTGCCGTGGATGCGATAGTAATATCCATTGAAAGTGAAGATCACAAGGCAGTATTACAGATTTAACTGCTCAAACTTTTGTGTTTATTGCCAACACAACATGTGTCGAGCCCTGTGAGGCTCTTTGTCGAAGTCATGTACAAGTCAATGGCAGATTGGCGATTATTGGGCGACAGCTTTAAAAAGTCGCACAATTCAAGCATCAAATTAAAAAAAGTTGTACGATAAGGGAACCTAACAGCCCTGCATATTGTTTAACACAAGCCCCAATTCCAAAACATCACAAACTGATTAATAAACTTTTATCCATAAGTGATAAAACAAACATGCAAAATATTACAGTATTTCAACAAATGTAATTGCTGTAGAGGCCTTGTGCACTGCTGCCCAGAAGTGATTGGTTTTCATTTGTTTTATACGTATCCAAATTGACATTGAAATACAGCATACTGTATGGAAACAATAATGGATGTAAGCTGGACCTAAACATCCCTGTTATTTTTAATATAAAAAAAATTCAAAGCAATTAGCCATTAACTGTTCTGTAATGTAGCTTGTTTTCATTTCCAAGAGGCTCTTATTTTTTTTTTTTGGGGAAGCCTTAGAGAAACTGATATTCATTATAAACTAAATGAATGTGCATTTTTCAGCAGAGAAATTAAGCAGAGTCTAGTTTTTCTCACACAGGAAATGAATAAGAAGGTCTCAGTGCTGGAGCTATAGAATGGACCTATTGCCAGATATCGACTTACTTCCTAATCACCTTTAAAATCCCATTGTAGCGTACAGCTCAGAAATGCCCAAAGGCATTCCCATAGAATAACCATATCATACTAGAAGCATTCTGAAGCTGATTTGATGGTATTAATTTAGTTTTGAAGTTCAACTTTAAAGGTCATCAAGGGTTATTCTCAAAGGAGATGCTGATTTAAGAATAGTGAAAGCACAGAAAATGACATACCATAACTCTTCATTTAGTTGACCTTTTATAAAAACCCATATGATTTTTTTTGAAATCATATCTTTAGCTTAAATTCAATGTAAGCAAATATGCATGTTTTAATTGAAAGTTTTATACCTTGACTATATTTCCACGCGTAGAGTTTTATACATAAATTGTCTTAAAAACTGTATTTTAATGAATTCAATAACCGACTTTCCATATAGCAGTGGAGTTGGAGTGCGTATTGTTTGTTAAACAGTAAATAATGAATTATTTTCTTGATATCTGACAAATGTCTAATGTCAAGTGAGTACTGAGAGCCTTAAAAATGCTGAACAAGATATATCAGTAAGAGGCAAACCTCTAGAATGAGAGAGTATGATATCATAAAGGTTTTCCATTCAGCATATAGCATGGGTTTGTTTCCCCAATAATACATCTTTATAAATGATAAACGTTAAATAAACTTGTCATGCTCTTCATCTCAGTGCACTTAATAACAATACAAACCTTTGTGATTTATATGTTTTTCTCATGAAGTTTAGAATTAAGTATTTGAATGTCACTGTTTTTACTTGTACAAGTAATATTTAAGAGGGTTTCATGTAGAATTCCCCTTTCTCTTAGTTACTGGGCTTTGAAAAGATTGTTTGTGGGGGAACGTAAGCTACTTGGAAAAATGTCAGTGTGGTTGCCACAACTGTCTAGAAACAAGTCTTAAACTCTGCTAACGCTGTATGATATTATACAGATGACTGACCACTTTTTCCTTCATATTAGAGATCAGTGGGTGATGTTTAAACCAACCTTCCCACGCAGAATAAAAAAGGTCAATCCTGACATAAGAAAAATCCACTTTAAATCCCCAAAGCAATCGGCAGAGATTCCCCTTCCTGAACTAAAATTAGTACAGGTAATTGGGCTATTAGTGTTTTTACTAAGCATTTTAATCATTACTGCTCTTAGTTCAACCAACTAACTGCTTGGGAACTTAAATCTTTATCAAAGGCATTTATAATCCATGTAGTCCCTTTGTAAATAGTCTAACCCTATATCCTATCTGTGGCTTGGTATATCATGCTATAATCTTAAGAAAATAGAACAACATATAAGTGTTCTATTTATTAAAGGCAGTTTTGGGTCAGCACAGCTGCAATTTCCCATGAATACTCAAAGTAATGGATAGCACACCCAATTTCAAAAAATAATAGAAAAATTTATTACAAAAAAGTAAAGAAAATGCAAAAAATTATGCAAAAATAATAAATAATATAACAGTGAGCCCAACGCGTTTCGACCTTAAAGGACAAGGAAAGGCAAAAAAATAAAATCCAATTTTTACTTTCTTTAATGAAAAAGAAACCTACTTCCAATATACTTTAATTAAAAAATGTGTACCGTTTTTATAAGAAACCTGACTGTATGCAGGGAAATTCTCCCTTCATTTACTGCTGTGGATAGGAATTGTCAGATGGTCCCTAACAATCATACTTATGAACAGCATGGGGAGCCCCCGCCTTACTTCCCAGCAATGCAGAACTCAAGCAGCTTTGTTTATGACGATCCCTAAGCAGCACAGACCACACTGAGCATGTGCACAGTCTTAGTCTTGCAAAGATGTTTAACAAAGTTACAAGATGACAGCCCCCTGTGGCCAACTTTGAAAGCATAAATCATTTGTTTGATTAGGCTTTGTGGTGCAGTAAGTTCATTCTTATGTTTAGTATACAAAATACAGCATTTCTAGCATTATTCTATTTTTGACTTTCCTTGTCCTTTAAGGGTCTTCCTTAGGGGCACAAATAGACAAAAAAACAAAAAGGCAGGCCTTTTTTTTTTTGTCTATTTGTGCCCCTGAGGAAGACCCTTAAGGTCGAAACGCGTTGGGCTCACTGTTATATTATTTATTATTTTTGCATAATTTTTTGCATTTTCTTTACTTTTTTGTTATAAATGTTTCTATTATTTTTTTAAATTGGGTGTGCTATCCATTACTTTGAGTATTTGAGACCCTTATGGGGAGTCCCCTATGGATTAGCACCCCTCACTTTACTTTAATGGGTGTGCGCCTTCTCTCTATATTTTGTTCATGCAATTTCCCATGAAGCTTGCATTATGCTGTACCTGAATGTAGTTGGATTTATAATTATGTATATTTTGCCCCAGGTCTGATTATCAAGGCAGAGGAAGAAAATAATTTTTAATATGTAATTTTATCTGTGTTCCCTGGGTGATGTGGTTTTCCAACTAGGTGAATCATGCTGACCGATTTAAGTTCTGCATGTCTTGAGTCAGAATAGAACCAAACAAATGAGTAATGTCTCAGTTAGAAAAGAAAATCAGCTGAGATCTGCAGAAAAGCGCAGTTCATTTAGGAAGAATGTATGTGTTGGCCTTTTGGGGTTTTAATAAATCTTGCGATGTTTATAGATGGCTTTCTTATTCATTCAGTAATTCATTTCTCTTATTGCCAGTAACAGCACTCCTTCATGGATGTGTGCGCCTATCCAGGACAGTGATACAGATTTTATCTTAAAAGTAGACCTAATTGTCTGTTTAACATTTAAATCAGTGTGACAAAAGTCTTATGTTATATAGCAGCAATAAACATTAGCTAGATCATGTCAGTATCCTACACACACGTTATTCTTCCCTGGCCTTATGGTCCCCCAGCTGTTAGCTGTGGGTCTGAGTATTCAGCTGGTGGAGAAGGTGAAATAATTCATGGTATCTGTAGGTCCATAAGCTTATTCTCTGCTCAGTCTAAAAGCAGTGATTTTTCTATGGGCTCTGTATTTGAAGGTATAACATGCAATTATCTAGTAATATTTCAGATTAGACCAGTTTCAGCCTTCATTTGCAATGCAAACTTTGTATATGAAGCAGTGTGCATGGAGTGCATAATGAACTCACATTGGGCATAAAACACGTATGAGGTTTCATTACATGTTCCTGCCTTTAGAGAAAGTTATGAAACCTCTGCTGTCCATTTTATTGTGTATTTCTGCGACTAGACAACCTGTGTAGAACCTGTGCATTATGGGACCAATGAGCAGTTCATGCAACTGTCATTGTATATTGTGAACTTACAAATCTTGTTCTTTTCCGGTTTATGATTTTAAATACTATTTTAAATATTTTCTGAATAAGCCTATAAAAGATTTCAAATAAATATTCTTCATACACACCAGTTAAATGTTTTACAGTTAGATAGCAATAATGCCCTGATTGGGTCTCCTCACCCCAACGAATCATTTGTACCTCAATATGACAAATATATCTTTAGTCAATTATTTGTAAACTTTTGGACTTTTTTCTGCAAAAGCATTCTATATTTTGGTACAAAGCTATTTATTCTGCACACATGCATACATAGAAATTGCCAGGCCACTCCACACATTTTAGGTAAACCTTCCATGTGATTGTATCAACCCAACACTTGTTCCTTTAATGGTGTTCTTATGTTTTGATCATTAACAGTGCCGGATTTCCCTGGCAGGCGCACCTAGGCCGCACGTTCCTGTTGTCCAACCACACTACCCCCGCAGGCACTTGCGCACATGCTCGCAAGCGCCGGAGCTGCGCATCCCCAGTGCTCCCGTAGAGCAGCTGGGTGGCATGCAACCCCGAACGTGTTATTGCACTTCGCAATAAACACGCAAGGTAGCTTGCTTGCAATTATCCTGTGTGCCTTGGGATTCTTTCTGCTGGACTGTTTGGGCGGTGGCCGATCCTGTACCTTCGTGCACCAGGTGTCGTTACTCTAATTTACTAAGGGTGTGCGAGAGCCATAGTTGAACTAACCCCGAACAATTTGCCACCCTAGGCCCGGACCTTTGTGGCATTGCCTCAAATCCGGGCCTGATCATTAAGCTGATGTCATGTCTCAACATTAATCTACATAAAAATGTTAAAACATTGTCCTCATATAAAGAGAGTAAAGGAAACAGAAAAAAAGGAAAGGAATGATAATATAAGAAGCATGAAAATGGCATGCAATTAAGCATGCTGTATTATTTACTGTAATAACGGCATTACAGCACTTCTTTGTGAATGGAACCAACTCTCTTGGGAAAAACAAGATACATTTCAGATAGATAGATTTGGCATATTACAGCACAAAGCAAAGGAGATTCTAGACAACTAGTTTACTATTCAAAACTACTTTACTGTCAGGTTTAATTTATCTCTTAATTTTCACTGTTCTTGCTTGTTATATTTTTAAACATTTCTGCTGTTTTGTTGCACTTTTATCCCCACAATTTTTCAAGTAAAGACCAAAATCTCTGCCAATAACAAATCTGTTTCTTATCCACTTTGGAACATGGAAAACTTTACAGTCCATGCATCATACAGTAAGAATCCAAATGAGCTTGTACTTGATGTTCTCAGTATAATACTGCAATATGGTGAGTAAAACATGCATCTACTATATCTATAATATAAGTACATATATATATATATATATATATATACAGGTATCGACATGTTATCCAGAATTCTCGGGCCCTGGGGTTTTCCAGATAAGGGATCTTTCTGTAATTTAGATCTATATGCCTTACATCTAGTAAAAAAATATTTAAACATGAATTAAATCCAATAGAATAGTCCTGTGAGTGCCTTGATTTACATGAAATTCTATATGACCTTTTTGCAGTGTGCACCCAGGCTTTTTCTCCAGTAAGCGAGTGCATCTCTCTCTCTCTCTCTCTCTCTCTCTCTATATATATATATACTGTATATACAAGCCAAGGGCAGCACTCCACTCCAATATTATCCTTGGGTGCACGGTAAATGTTTTAAATAATACAAAAAAGACCAGTAAAAACTGAGATTTTTCATTTAATGTAGGTGTCTATGCTGCTGACTGGTGCAATGTTACTGAAGGGTGTGTTCCTTTAGAGAACATAATCTCTAGTATGTGAGTTAGGGAATCAATATACATATACTGAATTAGTATGCTGAAGAAAGTGACCTGACTGTGTTGTTTTATACTAATTAAAAGCCTATGGGGTTATGTTACAAAATACACAAAGTTTGCTCCAGGCCTACAAACCCAATAAATGGCCTGTATATATTATGTCATTGGTCGTTATGGGTTACTAGATCTTGTGCCTCCTGCCTTTTATAACATTACTTTCTATGTAACTGTCTAGTTTATTCTTAAAGGACCCCTCTGATTATCAGACATTGACACTAATCCAGAAGCAAGTCCAACCTTAAACCTTTACTACAAAAACAAATATAATAATTCCTTCTTAATGTGTTACTCACACACAGCAGCACCTAGAAAAACATTTAGGTAATTTGGGTACAGAACATGCATTGATCCACTGAAACTGTCCTTATTTCTAGTTTGTGCTTAAATGAACCAAATGCATGTATACTACTTAATCCTCTCTAAACAGGAACATTGAATATCCTCTTTCATTGGATGCCACAAAATATGATCAAAATTTTTATAAAACTTACTTTTCTGTTATTCCAACTGGCAAGTAGAAAACTCACCATATATTCAGTAATTGTTGTTTGCACTTGATACGGGTCTCTTATAGTATCTACTAAAGAGACATAGTTCATCAATGCCAGCAAATCTGTTGATATACTGTATGTCTGTTTATCTTACATATCCTTTATGCGTAAAAGCCAAGCTATACTGTGGCAACATTTTCTTTCCTTAATAGTTTTTAATATTTTACACTGGTTTCTAAGTTTCACTTCATTTACTATTACAAAAACTGTTTTTTCTGTGTGTATTAATGAGTGAGATTTTTAAATTGACAGGGTAGGAAACTGTGGTTTCAAGAAACCTATTTTACAATTCTTTAAGCATATAATTCTGATGTTGGTGGATTACAGTTAATTATGACTGCAGCGCAAAGGTGCTTTGTTGCAATAGCCAAAGATCTTTAAATGCTTAATTAGTGAATTAGGATGAGAACTCGTGTTTTCATACATGTGTAACCTTGTTATTAGCTAAAGTGAAGTCCTGACCAAAGTCAACCCTCCAGTTGAAATGATTTGGCAAGCACTTGTATTAAATTAATTGGGAAAATGTAATACAGGTATGGGATACATTATCCAGAAACCCGTTACCCAGAAAGCTCGGAAAGGCTGTCTACCATAGACTCTATTTTATCCAAACAATCCAAATATTTTTCTAAAAATGTCCCTTTTCTCTGTAATAATAAAACAGTACCTTGTTCTTGATCCAAACTGAAATATAATTCCTTATTGGAAGAAAAACAAGCCTTTTGGTGTATAATGTTTTAGTAGTAGACTTTCTAAGGTATGGAGATCCAAATTATGGAAAGATCCTTTATCCGGAAAACCCCAGGTTCCAAGCATTCTGAATAACAGGTCCCATACCTGTAAAAGTCATTAACAAGGAAAACTGAATAGAAAGAAGAACAAATATTAGCATGTAATGTCAGTTATCTACAGTCATTACAATTCACATACTATATTTTTAAAACCTGCATGAAGGCAGTATATTTTTGGCACAAATAAAATGACTTTTTCAGTAAGCCGTTTTATTACATAGACCATGGACTAGTGCAAATTCTCTAATATTTGTTTTTCTACTGTCAGATGGGTTGATAAATGCTTGTGCACAAATTCTATATGAAATTCACATAAAGAGAAAAAATTGCGTTGCTCATATCCTTCAGGTCACAGTTTTTATTACTTTCCCCCAGTGACTACAGGTGAGAGACTTTTCAAGGGAGCTTCCAGCCCACCAACCTGACTACAATTCTCAGTATGCAAGGGGGAAACTGATGAACAACTCTCGCAATGTAAACATAGATTTTATCACAGATCTTATATTGTACTGGAACAATTGATCTTATTATGCCAGGTGCTGGGACAAAGCCAGGTGGAACAGAGTACTGCCATTCTTTCTACTATATAATTTCCTGCCATAGGCTTCTGTTTCAGGAGGTACTTGTTTGGGACATTATTGTGTGTTTGTTTTGTCATATAAAAGACGTATAATAGTTTCAGGGGCTGTGTATTTTGAGCCTCTAAAATGTGACACAAATATGCCATAAATCTGATCTGAGACTATAATAATATAATAGTAATTTACTTTACAGGTATGAGTTTTTATTAAATAATAGTGCTATTTCAAGTAAAGGCAAATAGACATTTATATTTGCAAAGAAGAGAATTTGAACATAGCAATCTTTTTTGCTAACTACAAACGGGCTCATTTTGTAAGGCAAGTGCAGGAGCATTAGGTGGGAAAAGTGGATCAATGCAGACGCTCTTTATCTTGCACCAGTTTAACACTGTAGCAACTAAATGTAGAGCACAGCTCTGTTGGGCACTCCTTAGCCTGATCATGTGATTGCAGCACAATCCAGGGAATTCCAAGGGATGCCATGTACCACCAAGCCTCTGTGACCACAGTGCTATTAAAAATAGCCCCTGGGGCAACACTAAAAGTGCATTGTGCAAAAACATGTACAGAGCCTCTGATATTCAATCTAGAGTTCTACTGTTTTAATTCTAATGTGAAATTTAGAAGATGTTTCAGTATTATGTTTGAGTATACTGTATATTCAGCCTCCATGCTAAGGGGCTGATTTACATTCAGATTTCCATTTTTTTAAACAAATTATATTTTTCTCTAAAAATCCAAGTTTTTGTATTTTTCTAAAACTGTAAAAAATTTAAAATTGAGTTTAAAAAACATAAAAAAAACTTTCATACAAAACTTTGGCAAGTAAATGCAGTCGGGGTCCTCTAGATGCCCATGGGTGCTGCACTGATCCTACTGGACATTTTTTTTAGTCATTCAGACTTTTAGAGGTTTTCGGATTTTTTCTCACTAGTAAATGCCTGAAAAACTATTTTCTGATTTTGTTGTGCATCGTTCCGCATTTTTTTTTATTTGTACTTTAATAATGGGATCTTTTAATAAATTTCATGTAATGCGTACTTTTAGAATAAATGAGTAAAATCATGGTTTCAAAAAGCTCTAATATCACTAAAATTCAATCTTTGATAAATGGGCCTCTATTTGTTAACAGATTCTTTGTGTCATGGAGTCATTTAGCAGTGCTTAGTGCCTCTCCCATATAGCCCTATTTGTTGGTTCTTGCAGTTGTATTAAAATAACATCTGTATAAAATAAATTCCCTTTCTCCAGTGTCTCCTAGAAAGATGTCTATCCCACCTCAGATATTCTAAATGTCAAACAGCCATATTTGTACTTTTCCATTAAGGTCAGCTAATCCCTCCCTTTAGTCTACAACTTAATCCAAACCACCTGAAAGTTCTGTCCTCATTTCTTCCCATGCAGCTGTGCCTTGAAAACTCTGTGGTTGAAAAATGTTGTTTGCATAGATGCTTTGTTCCCCACAGCAAAGATCTAAAAACCAAAGCTCTTTTGATTTTTGGAAATAGAATAAGATGTTCTATGGCTCATGGTACAGGCTTTATTATACTATACTATTCTCATAAGGACTATAATCAGCTGCTGTAGGAATGCTTTGTTCATTCAAGGTGTCTCACAGAATTATTCCTTATTAAGATCTGACCTCATTTATTAATATGGCATTTGCACACTTTTTAAACTTGAAAACTGAGTGCAATATAAATAGTCCTTGGTCAGTTTAATGAACATGCTGACTAAATCTCACCATTTGAAAAGTTTGGATTGCTGTTTGTATATATTTATATACACAAACTGTTCACAAAGCCACATTCCAGCTGTTGGAATTTTCAATACCAATGCCAATTTTTTGCAACAGATGATACATGTTGAGTTTAAACATATCACTAATAATTTGGCTTTCTGTAACCCCCTTGGAAACAGCTGCACCATGCAGAATGCTGTAATAAAGTACATGGGGATCCGAAAACCTGTTATCCAGAAAGCTCACAATTATGGGAATGTCATCTCCCATAACTCCGTTAAAATCAAATAACCAACATTTTAAAAAATTATTTCCTTTTTCTCTGTAATAATAAAACCGTACCTTGTACTTGATCCCAACTAAGATACAATTCATCCTTATTGGAAGAAAAACAATCCTACCAGGCTTATTTAATATTTAAATTATTTTTAAGTAGACTTAAGGTATGGGGATAAAATTTTTGGAAATATCTCTTATCCAGAAAACCCTAGGTCCTGAGCATTCTGGATAACAGGTCCCATACCTGTCTACCCTGACATAGTAATGCACAGCCATAATAGAGGCTACAGGAACAAATTTCTGTTAGATGCATTGCTAAACATTATGAAATTCAAGACCATTCAACATGTTGAACTGGGTGTATCAGCTGTTACATCTTCTGGCTACAGAGATGGCCCTGCTCATGTAATGCATAGCATATTATTATTATCTGTCAGCTAAGGCTTTGTCATCAGAAGGGTGACAAATATGGCAATATCTTTTCTTGTTAATTGAACACTATAGGGAAGATAGTTGTGATAAATGTTGTGTTTTTACTGTGAACATTTGAGATATTATTATGAAACTTCAATTGCATGCAGTTTTTCAAAATCATGTATTTACAACTTTTTCCTTTTTTCGTTTCCGTTTTTTTTTTTTCTCCTAGAAGTATTTGCCAACTCTGAAGTGGCAAATATCATTTCAATCTGTAAAAAATGTTGAAAATCTGAGATAATACTATTACAATATTGATTCAAACATTTTCATTCAGGGTTAAAATTCTTGTATGTATTTGGGGAGAGTGTTGGATGAGTAACAACAACAGTAAAAAATTCAAATTCTACTAGGTGAGAAAATTATTAAAGAATTTCAGTAAACCTGACCCTAGGTTATACTGTGCGGAGATGTGTTTTATTAACATCTGGTTAATTTTTTAAAGGTGTTTTGTTGAATGTGATTGCACCAGAATGTTCTGATGTTTGTTTATAAAAGGTGATTTTCGCTGGATAAAGCATTTACTGTATGTGCAGTTCTATTGATAACCTTTCTTCCAGCTGTAAACAATTTCACTTGGTATACTGTGCTGATTAACATAGACAAACATGTTATCTTTGATGAAAGAAAGGTAATAATTGCAGCTTTGCTTTGACATACAACAATATAAATGCTCCTTTATAATCTTTAAAAAGCAGCTGAAATACATTTTGTCTGATTTAGTTATTCATATTCGGTTGCAAACTGCACTGATTTATATCAATTCCAGACAGTTCTTTTTTTATTATTATTTTGTATAAATGCCACATTCACAGCAGGCTGTATAATGTGTTCCCATCATACACTTGTGCTTTGTGACCAACTTGTATTTGGTTACATACAATTGCTAAATATTAGCAAGCCAAGCTTTTTCTATTGTTTAATTTTATAAAAGTCGGCTTCTTTGCTGATTTCAGACGCCCTTAGGCTTAGCAGGTGGCTGAGTTACAAGTCAGATATTTCAAAGCCTTCATGTCATTTGATGCTTTTAAACTCTTGTTTTAATATACTTTATACATTTTTAATGCATAATCTAATAGTTTGTACTAAAGGCAGAGTCGACATCTTATTGGCCCGTGTGTGGGGCCATCCGACGGGCCTACACGATCGATATCTGGCCGAAAGTCTGGCAGATCTCTATCGGGCAGGTTAAAAAATCGTGTATGCGGTCCCGTCGCCAAATGAGCGGCTCTCTACGTCTATGGTCACCTTAAGATTTCTATTAATATCATTGCAAATGTACTACAGTATTCTTAAATACATTCACTTATTTGTAATGGACTTGTACATAGATTTGTCTAGTTTTCTGTCATATTTAAAGCATTTCAGGGCTTTGTTTCCTGCTACATATAAATATATACAGGTGTGGGACCTGTTACCAAGAATGCTTGGGACCTGGGGTTTTTCCCGGATAATGGGTCTTTCTGTAATTTGAATATTCATAGAAAATCATGTAAACATTAAACAGTCTCATTAATATCATAGTTTGCATCAAGTACAAGGAACTTTTACATTATTACAGAGAAAAATGAAATCATTTTAAAAATCTGGATTATTTTTATAAAATGGAGCCTAGGGAGATGGCCTTTCCGTAATTCAGAGCTTTCTGAATAATGTGTTTCCGGATAACGCACCCCATACCTTTGTGTATGTGTGTTTACAGATATATATATATATATATATATATATATATATTTTTTTTTTTTTTTAAATCCTCTGCTTGTTACTTGTAAAGAGATTGACACTACAAGAGGGCTGAGAGAGGAGACTATGAAGGCTGTGACCATGCAGTGAAAAATGCAAGCATGCACAATGCTGGAACTGCAATCTTTATCAGCAACACCTTCATGGAAACCAATGAAAACAAAACTAAAAAATAAAACTTAAAATAAAAAAAGAGATATTATATAATTCCCCTTTAGAAGTGAACACATTCCTCTGCAATAGTGTTGCCCCTTTTCCCCCTTCACCAGTGCCAAACTACTCGAATTGTTCTTTTATAGTGCAGAGGGGAGAATATATTATACATTGCATAGAACTGCTGTACTTGGGAAAAATAAAGCAATTCTAGGAATTACTAAAAACTAAAGAATCTTGTGGCTTATTGTTAAATATGGGTTGCAGTTTATACATAGAATATGAGAAGCCTACTGAAAGGACATTATAACTGTGTTATTGAACAACCGTCCAATATCAAAACATTATAACTTTATAATGTTACAAAACCCAGCGACCTATATAGTTTAAATGAAAAAAGTACATCTCAGGTTCTAGTGAAACCAGTGAAATAACTGAGCATATGCTAATAATAAAAAAAAGTTTGTTACGTCATTGCTAAAAAGTGTGTAACCCGTGCCTGGCACAGCTTGCAGGTGCTTACAGTCTATCCATTCCCTCAACATTCTGACAGATATCCACATTACACCTTCAGAATCTTGTAGGGAAAAAAACGAAGGGAAAACTTGTTTGTGTATATTTCTGGCTATGTATGTTTTATTTTCTTCACTTTTATTCCTTCAAAAATGGCATGTTATTAGATGTGCCCAAGCATTATTATGTCTGACAAAGTGCATAAAATTTGTTTTGGGTGTATAGAGTACCATGGGGAAGCTTGATGACTAGTAATCTTTAGAGGTCTTTTTACCCAGTGTTTGTTCTGACCCTTTTCACATTCTCTTTGCCCCTGTATTTTCAGGATCTCCTTTACCCCACCCTGGAGTAAATTTAGGAATGGAGCTACAGGGTTTGCCAGGATTAAGACCATACCTGGGCCATGGCAGCTAAGGTCGCCCATTGGTACAAATACTTGAACAGAGACAAAAGCAAAAGATTTTTTAAATGAAAAAAACAAATGCATTTGTTAAGGGAAATGGGAAGATAGTGGGAGTAAGGTTAAAGGGAAAATATACCTCTTATTAACATAAACTCATTCAGTTTGGCATATGTAGAAATGTTCCTATCTGAACATCCACAAATAAGTATAAATATGTTTTAGGGGGCTCCCTATCAGATTTTTAGAGCTAATTCAAATAACCAACTGCAGTACAAACAAAAGTTAACAAAATAACTGACTCTCGCAAACCCTTCACACATAAGAAAAATGATTTCCATCAGAGCTTGTTATTTTGTAAGAGTGAGCTCTTATACATCTTCTAGGCAAAGGGTGAACCCCCCCCCCCCAAAGGACCTAGTGGTCAAAAATTGACTCCTACTACTCATGAAGAGAATAGAAAGAGTGAAAGGTTGGGAGAGTGAAGAGTAACTTGATTATCACATAAATGGTACAGAATGATTGATTATATTTTGAAAGTTTCCTATTTCAGTGAGATTAAGCTAATATGAAATTTTTATTTTTGCAATAGATCTCCTTCAATATCCAACAATTCTTCATCTTCAGATGATGCTTCTTTTGCTCTATCCTGCACAAACAAAACAATGTATATTTCCAAATGTAGAAATTATGCCATTATTGGGAGTCCAGTTATGCTTTAGCCATGTCTCTTGCTATAACAACACTTTGTGGCCTTTAAAAAAACTCAGACATGACATATAGATGAGCAGGAACTGATATACTGTATTTATTCATATCCTATAGCAATATCGTGCCTGCTCAAAAAATAAGCGAACATATAAATATATTTGTATATATATATTTATATATATATATATATATATATATATATATATATATATATATATATATTTACACACACTGTATAATTAGTTATAATGAGCTTTGGAAAGAGAATTCAATCAAAAGCTCAATATCTCAAACATACCAAAATATATATTGAATTTCAAACTATAATTTTCTTTTACAATTAGAGTACCTACACTTTATCCAGAATAGGGCAGAGGAATTATCCCTCTGTTTTCTCCATCTTTCGTATTAAGCTTTGTATTATTCTAACTTTAACAAACCCGTATCTTGTAGCAAATATTGCGTATTGCGTTTGAATGGAATTTATGAAGGCATATTATTTCCCCAAGTATATATACAGTGATTAAATCCAGAGAGATTTCTTTTGCTAAATTTGTGATAAAATATATTTTTTTCTACAATGAAAATTCTTTGCTGAAGCCAGCCTAACCTCCCTGGAGGAAATTGGGATTGGATACTCAAATATGGAAGAATGGGTACGTTGTATTCTAGAGTGAATAGAAATGCATTTGAGCCTACGCTCCTGTGTTTCCATGGCCAGTTGAAAGAAAGTTCATTATTAAAGTTGACTGCAATAGAAATGTTATGTGAAAGGAAAACTGTGCTATGAAATAGTAAGAATTAAGGGTTTAATAGATGCATTACCGATCATTCTCACAATACACATCCATTTAAGGGTATAGTGGTGAGTTGTCTACATCCTATATATGCAGCTGTTTTTCAGGAACGAATACTAATCATTTTAAAATTGCTTCCTATAATAACTAGAGGGAATTGCCCAACTGATAGCACATGAGCAGTTATCACCAAATTTTTTGTGCATTATTATGTACAGCAGATTCCATTTTATTGCAAACAGTGACCCATGTGGCCAGTGGCACAAATACAGATTACAGTTTTTTTTCACTATGCAGGTCACTTGCTATTTTTATGGCGGGGGGGAAAACATTGCACTGAAAATTGTGCTCAATCCATTCACAACCTGAAATAGTTTTTATAGCCAAATCGTAAGCCTACAACCAGTGATTCCATCTTCTACCCTACCACGTTTTATTGCAATATAAAACATGAAAAGAAAGAAAATTATTATTATTATGACTGTAAATGCTCCATGTAATTCAGGTATCTGATCCCTTTCCCAGAAACCTGTTATCCAGAAAGATCCAAATTACGGGTAGGCCATCTCCCTTAGAGTTCAATTAAATTTTTATTTTTCTCTGTAATAACAAAACAGTAGTTGTACTTGATGATAACTAAGCAGCGTGAATCCATATTGGTGGCAAAACAATCCTATTGGGTTTATTTCATGTTTAAATTTTTAGCAGACTAAAGGTATGCTGATCCAAATTATGTACAGATCCCTTACCTGGAAAACCCCAGGTTCCGAGCATTCTGTATAATAGATCCAATACCTGTATAATGAAATTACTGTACTGAGTTTCAGCAACCCTATAATTATAATGATCTAGGCCTTGAAAGATGCACACAACAGCTTCCAATTTTGTGATCTTTGTGGCAATGACCCTCCACGTGCTCATATGCTCTGCGTTGCTGCTGAAAGGCCTAACATAAGGGTTGCTGGAAATCATTAAAACATTAACAGACGTGACTTTGCATTTGTCATAAAGCTGATTCTACAGGCCTGATTAATCATTAGTTCTGAATACACTGGCTCTCAAGAAGTATGGAATGGTACCTGAATGTCCCAGTTCCTCCCAAATGCATATATGGTCAAAGAACTGTTGACATTACATGGAATTGGCCGGCAATTATCTGTACTGTGACAACAACTCCCATGATAAAGGGAGCTATCTCCAAACATGTAACGCTCACAATAAAGGTGATTGCAGGTTAAGACTAGTATACACGGACAAATTCGGGGAGATTTAGTCGCCTGGCGACTAATCGCCTCTTCTTCTGGGTGACAATCTCCCCGAACTGCCTTTGCGTGTCTTCCCGTCCACTATAATGAAAAGTCGCCTGCGCTAAAGCACACGTGCCGCTTTGTTTTTCCAAAGTCGCCCGAAGTTTACTAGTGAGGCAACTTCGGGCGACTTCAGAAAACGAAGCGCCGCATGTGTTTTAGCGCAGGCGACTTTTCATTATGACGGACGGGAAGACACGCGAGGCGACCAAATCTCCCAGAATCTGCCCGTGTGTCACAAGCCTAAGGCTGGTGGCAGACATGGCGATTCTGGGGAGATTAGTTGCCCGAAGAAGAGGAGATTTGTCGCTGGGGTGACTAATCTCCCTGAATCGGACCACCTGTCACCACCCTTAACTGCATAATGTTAACAGTTTTTTTTAACCATATATGCATTTGGAGGCAGAATATACTGGTTTATTTGTTGACATATGTATCTGAAATCGAATCTAATATCTAATAACATGTGCATGCAATTATTGCAGCCAGCAGCTCTTTTGTATCTGTTGGAGATGTTTGTTGAGAAACATAGCTTTGCCCTTAAATAAACATACTATAAAATATAATATTGTAATAGTGTAAGACAATTTGTGCAACAAAACATATTTAACCCCACCAATAGCTGACTGGATTTCTTTGCCACAAAGAAAACTTCACTTCACTTTTTCTTCTTTAGTGTGCTAGATTTCACATTCCAAAATAAATTTTTTTATTGTTGAGTAGCGTTACTGCCAATGTAAACAACCTTGATGTTTCTGATGTATGGATAGACAGCACTATCAATTGATTCGATAAGTAAATAGTTATACAGCCTGCATTACTTTTGGGGAAAAAATGTGTTTTCCATGAGTTGGTTAATCCCAGCTACAATCACAGTTACTATATTTGGTTTCCTGCTTGAAATTTGCAATTCAGTTTACAGTTAATTACTTTTGTAAACTGTGCATCGACAGAACTGACTTTACTAGAATCTAAAGAGACATGTTGCTTTTTCATGATGAATATGACAGTGGTGTTGGGATGCAGATTTCATAATTTGCAAAAATGTAAGCTTGCAACTGTTGATGCATTTGAGTACTGTGCTCTTTACCTCCATTATTTAGCACTGGCTTATACAGACAGCAAATCATACACAGAGAGGTCAAGTCAAGTGTGAGTTTGTCATTTCATCATATACGTTTGTACAGTACACAGTGAAATGAAACAGAGTTACTCTAGGAAAATGGTGCTACACACAACATAGAAGTACCAGACAACAGACAAAAAGTGCAAGTGCAAAACTATGCAACTCCTGCAAGACAGGACAGCATAATGCAGGGACAGGACAAGACATCATCAGATGTAATATGTTAAGTAAAGCTGAAACACTCTGTGCTCCCTTGTGGTAGTGCAAAGAATTATCCCAAGATAGTAGACAAACATGTGTGCAAAGTGGAGCTCCGATCGCAAAAAAAGAGCTGTCTCCCTGGGTTGAGTACCTCCTAATGTCTGGACCAATCCAGAGGTGGCTCTGACGTGGAGAACATTATGGCTGTGATGGCTGTTGAAAGTAGGTATTGCCACAATCCAAGTGTGTGCCTCCTCAAGTGTAGCAAAGAAGTAAGTACAAGTATTTGCAACCACTTGAAGGCGAGCCGTGAATAGCACAGAGTAGGGAACTTGACGTCTGTGCAGGTTTTCCTTAATGGAGGTAACTTCATCTTTTTGTCCTCCAGGGAAAAGTCAGGGTAAAAGGAAATTCTTTGATTCTCATGCAAAATGTTTCCAACTTTCCTTACTTCTTGGAGAATTTTATCTCTGTCATGGAAGTTTAGCAAGTGAGCAATAAAAGGTCATGGGGTGCCCCAGGTGGAGGTGACTTGAGTTTGTTCTATTGGAAAAGCTTAAGCAGCCATTGCTCCAAAAATATTTCCACCTGTTTCCCTTCAGCCCTTTCTGGAAGGCCAATAATACAAACATTATTCTATCTAAAATGGTTTTCAAGGTCATCTACCTGTGCCTCAAAGGCTGCCAGTCTGTGGGCTGTATCCTCCAATTGTGTGGGAATAGGATGTACCAAATCATTCAAGTCAGAAACCCATTTTTCAACTTCTAATGTGCAGTCTCTAATGTTCTGTATATCTTGTATGACCAGGTTAAAGTAAATTTTTAACTCATCCATCTGTCTATTGAGTACAGTACAGAAAGTCCCAAGGTTACATATGAGTTCTGTAAGTTTGTTCTTAAGTTGAATTTGTATGTAAGTTGGAACAGTTACATTTACCTATTAAATGCAGCTTAGACAGATTTGTCCTAACAGTATTTTAATGTTTTTAAACAATAACAACAAAACATAACATGGTTCAGAGCCAAAGTTCCATTGCAAGTACATATCATTCCAAGATCTCAGTGTACGAGGGTACAGTAACACACATAATATGTCCAATATGCATTGCTGTCACTGCATCTTACAACTGTACAGAAAGAAAGCGTTATAGTGCAAAGGGGGTTAAGCCATGCCCTGCCAAATAAAGTTACTAATCAGGGATTAGATTTATGTCTAGCCATGGATTCCATATTCTTTTGCAGGGCACCCCATGGCTATATACTTGAGTTTGATAGATTGTAAGGTTTTATTTAGTAAGTTATTTATTAAGTTGACCCAGGCATTTATTGTTGGAGCGCTATTTCCCATCCAAATATAGTATTTATTTTTACCTTTCTGTGCTCCACAGTAGATACATGCCAGAAAGGGGTTGGGGCAGGTGGTTTATTAAAGCTAAATGCTAATAAGGGCTAGTCCACACGGGGAGATAGCGACGCGTTTGCGGTCGCGGCGACAAAGCGCCGCGACAGTCGCCGCGACCGGCGCAGGCGACAGTTTTGTATGGGCGCCTATGTAAAAACGCCTGTGCTAACCACACGAGGCGATGCGCTTTTCAACAGTCGCCTGAAAAAGCCTGGCGAGGCATTTTCAGGCGACTGTTGAAAAGCGCATCGCCTCGTGTGGTTAGCACAGGCGTTTTTACATAGGCGCCCATACAAAACTGTCGCCTGCGCCGGTCGCGGCGACTGTCGCGGCGCTTTGTCGCCGCGACCGCAAACGCGTCGCTATCTCCCCGTGTGGACTAGCCCTAAAAGTCAAGCAAACCACAGTACATTACTGTAATAGTCTCCGTTTGTTAGTGTGAGTTGTATGTCAGTCAGATCTTTGTAACTCAGGAATTCCATGTAGTACGATTTTGCCCCAGTAATTGCATTATCTCTAACAAAGTGAGCTCCACAGATATTTGTATTGTATCTGTGTCAGCAGTGGGCTTAAACTCCTGCATTCCTGGTGAGGAGGGATTTTCAGCGGTCTGTGTAATCGCCAGGGGGTTCTAGGAAATTTGCTTAAACTCTTCTGCGCAGCAAGACTTCCAGAGTGTGCCATTGATGATTTCAGGTTCCGATGAGGAGTCCTGGTCAACCCATGACATGGCGCCATCTTGCCCAGGGTGAGGTGCTGGATTCGCCTTGCACATAGTTGGTTACTTCCATGTTTTCCCATCCGGAACTGCAAGAAAAGCACCAGACAGTAGCCAAACCGGGAGATGTCTGGTTCCTGTAGGCAGTAAAAAAACATGGAGGTAATATCAGGATATTAGGTGGAGCTCTCACAGTCACATCCTATTCAATGCGCATCTAGGCCAAGCCCCAGTGCAATGAATTATAATAGAGGGCATCAACCAAATAGCATTCCCAGCATCCTGTGGGTGAATTATGAAGATGTAAATTACCATCTGTGTTGTTTTTGTTTCTATTTTTCTAAATGGGTGTGTTACATAAATTCTAGTGTGGAAATGCTCACAAAGGCTACTTTGAAGAACGAATTAGGAATGATGTGTGTCAAATAATGTATGTAAAAATGTTTGTCATGGTTTTTTGTTTCCCTTGCATAATTTGCCTTTATCTTGTATTATTTAGGGCATGGCATTCTCACTGGAGGAGAGGCTGCAACTGGGTATACATGGATTATTGCCTCCTTGTTTTCTCAGTCAAGATGTCCAAGTCCTGAGAGTTCTTAGGAACTATGAGCGGCAGAAGTGTGACCTTGACAGGTAAAAAATAGGCTTGTGAGAAACACAACAACAATAACAAGAACACATATGGAGATAATAAAGAAACATTTGTAAGCCTTAGGATTGCATTTACCATATACAAACATTCTGCTGTCTTAATTACTTCTGTTAGCTAATTGACACATTGCCAGTAGGTGCCACTTGATCATTAGTTCAGGTATCAAAGAAAAACCCCTTTCTGTGGATGGTTTAAAAGACTGTCATTCCCTGTCTCTGGGGAAGGAATGAAGTCTTTCAAAGTATTAAGGGAAAAGAAGAGGCGTTGTACTTCATTTTTGGCTGCATATGGGATAAGATTGTCATTGGAATCCTCCCTTAGGTCTTGGCCAGCTTGTGTTTTAGGAATGGGTCAGCACCCACTTATTGCCAGTCAGGGTAGCTGAGCAGCACAAAGCTCCAACAGAATGTTAGTGGGTTAATACCGTATTTATACACAGGTATACGCCTAGAAACCCAGCATAGAGGCCTCATGGTAAGGAGGGTATTTCTCTGTAGAGAGATTCTTCATTCTAAAAGCAGTGTCCATCAGCTGATCTGATTAGATTATACTATAGAGCATTGCTCATATTTTTTGTTAAAGGTTATATTGAATTATTTCCTGATTTTTTATGATCATTATGCTCATATGACAGCATTATCACTGTTACTCAGCCAGCCTAGGTGACTTGTTCCCCTTCAGTTTGGCATAAATACATATACATAGTAACATAGTAAGTTAGGTTGAAAAAACCTTTTACCTTTTAACTTTTTTTTAACCTGCCTAACTGCCTTCCTTCCAAAGGAAGGCAAAAAACCCCATCTGAAGCCTCTCCAATTTTCCTCAGATGGGGAAAAATTCCTTCTTGACTCCAAAATTGGACCAGTCCCTGGATCCACTTGTACTATGAGCTATCTTCCATAACCCTGTATTCCCTCACTTGCTAAAAAGCCATTCAACCCATTTTTAAAGCTATCTAATGTATCAGCCTATACGACTGATCATCGGCATAGCTCTCACTGGAAAAAACTCATTCCAAATATTTAGAACCTCCTTTCTTCTAATCGAATGGGTGACCTGGTGTCAGCTGGAAAGACCTACAGGTAAATAAATGATCCCCTTATATATTTATACATAGTTATCATATCACCCCTTAAGCACACTCTTAAGAATTCCTGGGGCCTATTAAACACCACAATACTTTGGGTAACCCTCTTCCCACAAACAGAAGGCCCACCCTAAGCAAAAGTCCCTGGTATGGTCAATGCTGTACCCTAGCCTGGCATACAAAGTATTAACAGCCTTCTGGTCTTATACTAGTCTAATAGTGCTACACTTACATTAGTCTATTGCTGACAGTAGTTTTATAGTTGTGCACTGTAGCAATGTATAAGTAACATATACAAACACAAACAACCATGTCAAATTGTTAATTTTTAGCCCTCTACCGTTCAGCCAGTTCTACTGAACTGAGGAAACTTAAGGTCGTCTCCTGATGCTGCTTTCACTCAAAGTGAGATGTCTCTGTTAATGGAAGCAACAAACATTTGAGTGGTTGCACAAACTGACACCATTCATTAAAGGTACTTGTGTCCAAGGGACCCTTGAAAAACTGCTAAAATGCCCCCTAATCTGTATAGAGGAATTGCAAGCAGCTGACAAGGGGAGCCCCCAGATACTGCCACCACAAAGGTTGTGGGATCTACAGGTTTCTCATGGACACTGTGTCAAAACAAGCAACAACTATTTCATCTTGCTTAGAAAAATACAGAATGAGCAAGTGGAAGAACCCTTTTAAAGCACCACATTATAAACAGGTGCACTAAAGGCAAGATTTCATTTTACTTACATATAAAAGGAATCTGTCTAGTTGGGGGCCCACAACCTCAATGCATTCTGAATGCAGAACTCCAGACAAGTAAAGAAATTACATTACTTAACTACTCCCGTCTTCATTTCCCTAATAGGAAAACATTTTAGTTCATTGATGTATTTAATTTAGCATGGCAGTGAAATTAGTAGCATTCTATATAACTTACTGCCTTCCTTTTATTGTGACTAATAATATATACGTTTTATGGTGTGTTGGATGCTTTCCTGATGTAGTAATACAATTAATGATTGTATTTTTGGAGCAGAGGATAATGCATGTGCCAAAAACAGTAAATTAAAAGAAAATGATGAGCTTACCAGGATCTATAGATCTGTTTTTTATATTGCTAAATACATGGTATTATACAAATGCATCCAGGAAGTTAATAAGGATTATCTTTTAGACTATGCTTATTTTTAGCAAACCACTGAAATGTATATGTTTTGCTTCTTTTTTGAAAGACATTAGCTCCAAAGTTAATTTTGAAATAGTTATATATTGATTACATCTTCTAAACAAGAGGAACCCCCTCCCCAAAGGCTATATTAGACCTAACTGTCAACCAGAATCTGACTCCCGACTCCTGCATGAAGACAGAATTAAAAGAGGCAGATCCTTTTTTTATTAGACTGTGTAGAAAATGTCTTATTTTAGTATGATGAAGCTTATATTATATTTTAATTATTGCAGTAGTTCCGCTTTAAAATTTTGGTGCATGTGTGAGTTGTAGTACAGCAAATTTAGGTAAAGTTCATTTGATTTCAATTTAGACGCCCTTCCTTTAAAAAGGCTAATGGGCACAGTATGGTCTGTCAATCCAGTAACAGAAGGTGGGTAACTTTGGGGTGTGTGGAGTCTTGGAGGATTATTTAGTTGTGAAGTCAGGGATAAGGGAAATCACTTCTTACCATGCATGTCCCAGACTCGCCTTGCCCATTAAATGCCCCTAAAATAGCATGAGGGTTTTTTTATATGATTTACATATTGTGGCTAGGGGACTGATTAAGGAACTGTTCCCATTACAATCCTCTTTATTTGAGTATATGCCAAATGGACATAACATTTTTTATTGATATAACATTTCCAATCTTCCATTTAGCCTAATTTTTGCTCACCCAGGGACTGTTTCTATTTACATAACTGGAATTAAGAAACTAGTAAGGCCACACAAGTCTTGAGAAATAAACTAGTCAGTGACAGAAAAAATGAGAACTTAATATATTCTCTCAAACAGCTCAACATCCCAAATATCTACAAAATTATACTAAAGATAGACCTATTTATGTGTGTATTATTTTCATTTTGTATTTTTTGTCTTCCTTGGAATATAAAATGCAATCTGTAATGGGGTGGGGTCATTAACACCAGCAACCAAGAAAACTGCTTCTCTGTGAAGCTACATTTTTACTATTATTCTTATTACAATGTATATTTAATTATTTGACATCTTCTTTTACATGGAGCCCTGTTCTATTCAACTTCCTTGATGACTTTCATACCGCTGCCCTATTAGTAAGTTAGCAACCAAGTAACCACTTATATGCCAAACTGGAAAGGTGCAGAATTTTTTTTTTTTAAAAAAAAAAGTAATACTAAAAAAGTTTTTAAATTACAAAATGTCTCTAATATATACTTTTAAAGAGAGATTGACACGAGAATGTTTTTTTACATTTATCATAACATTGTCTTTACAGGCTATTTATAATATTTCCATAAAAGTATTTGTCTGATGCTTTTTATTACCTAGCGAATACCCCATATTCCTCTATGAGGGGGCTGCCATATTTGTGCAGCAGTAGTCAGTTACATTAGAAACTCTAACTGGCAGGTTGAGAAAGGACAGTCAGGTTAGCAAAAGTCAGGTTTAGGAATGTCAACTAACCATTACTTACAAAAGCTGACAAAAAACAACCAAAATCACCTATACGTAACTTTTAATGTACATTAAAAGTGTAGTTTTACTGTATGTTTATTTTTGGACACCCTTAACAGTCATATTAAACTTTTTTTTTTTTAATGCATGTGTCAGATGCCACAAAAAGTACAATATTATTTCAAACTTTGAAAAATAAAAACCCTATATTAAATTTATAGTGAGAAGACCTTAGTTTGTGGGAATAAATGTCTCTAGTCAGCAACAGACTTAATGACAATATAGGGACTCAAGTTGTATATTAATCTCTTATGAAGCTGTGAATTCACCATACACTGTTTCTGTATGGGGATAACTATATATATATATATATATATATATATATATATATATATATATATATATATATATGCTCCCCCTGGAAGACCAATCATTTCTGCGGTGGGCTCCCTGTACCAGACCGTCTCAACTTTCATTGATCAATACCTACAGCCCTTGTTGCATGCTATGTTCTCATACACACAGGATTCTGGACACGTCATTAGAAGACTGAAGGAGCTGCCACCTATTCCGCAGAACAGTATATTGGTCACCATGGACGTTAAAAGCCTCTACACGGTGATCCCCCACGATCAGGGGATACAAGCCTGTAGGAGAGCTCTGCAGGCCTCCCCTCCTGGCGATGTGCCTATTGAGTTCCTGGTCCATATCCTGGAACTCACGGTATCCAGGAACTTCTTCAGATTCGAACAGTCATTTTATCTACAAATGGCGGGCACGACGATGGGTAGTGCATTAGCACCCTCCTATGCCAACATTTACATGCTTGAATTTGAGACCATTAACATACTTCCTCACTGGGGCCAATCGATACTTACATACTTCCGCTATATAGATGATCTCTTTATGATTTGGACGGACACGGAAGAAGTGCTACAGTCATTCCATCAGGTTTTGAATACGGGAGACAGTCCAATTAAACTTTCCCTTAATTATAGTAAGGTGAACATTGATTTCCTGGACTTGAACATCTTCCTTGAGGGCTCAGGAGTTGGCACCAGACTCTTTAGAAAACCAACTGACCGCAATTCAATTTTGCATGCAGCAAGCAACCATCCTCCCAGCACTATCCAGGGGATTCCATATTCGCAATTCCTAAGGGTAATACGCAATAACAGCTCTAGGGAGACAGCCGAAACGCAACTCCGCGAAATGTTTGACAGATTTCTCAATAGAGGATACCTACAGGAATCTCTTTATAAGCAACTAGAAAGGGCTCTCCACCACACTCAATCTGATCTCCTGTTGACAACACCAAAGGGCAAGGAGGGTTCTAAGAACCCCTTGATTTTTACTACTACCTATTCAACAGCATCCCGTCATATATCAGCCAGTATCAACAAACACTGGCCCATGCTGAGCTTGGACGATTCCTTAAGTCTTCACACCTCTAAGAGACCAATGATGGGCTACAGAAGGGGCAGAAACCTCAGAGACCTGCTGGTGAGAACCGACTTTAAGGGGGTCACCACTACAGAATCCGGCTGGCTAGCCACCCAGAGAAAATTAGGTTGCTACAAGTGCCCGGACTGTGTGACATGCCGTTGTTTGATTACGGGCCCGGACTTTCCCCACCCACACAAGGGCAAAAGATTTAAAATCTTGCACAGACTGGGGTGCTGCTCTTCCTATATTGTCTATATCATTACGTGCCCCTGTGGTATGTACTACGTTGGCAAAACATGCACAACTCTGAAGGAGCGGATTGGGTATCACCGCTCTTCTATTAACAAAGCATTGAAAGAAGGCAAAGCGCTGCAGCCTGTAGCTAAACATTTCCTGACCAAAGGGCATACACTCCCCACTTTCAGGTGTATGGCGATTGACCACCAACCCCCCCTGGCTAGGGGTGGCAACAGGGACCAGGCACTACTCAGAAGAGAATCCAGGTGGATTCACAAATTGGACACTGTGGCCCCCCCGAGGACTTAATGAATTATTGCCCTTGGGATGTTTTATCTGAGTTATGTGATTATCTATACCCTGTGTTGTTAAAATCGCTATCATTACATCCCCGTTAATGCATGTTTCAAGTCTTATCTGGTCTGACAATTGTCACAGTTTATATGCTGCAACATTGTTGCTTGTTCTTCAGACCCATGACTCACTACACTCGATTGGCTGTGCATCTGACTAACTATTAGGAACCATAGAAAGTGGAGCGGAAGGGTCGGCTCCTCCCACACGAGCAACTGGACGTTCCTGATATGTGGGTCTACAAGCGAGGTGGTATGGCGAACAAGTAGGCACAGGTGCTAACACATGGCTCAGTCTCCTCCATATTTACAGGCCTGGACTAAATGTAGAGAGGTGTGCAGAACCGCACCTATGTGCGGTGCTGCCACTATACTACAGTGTCCAAGCCTCTTGAATGGTTGATGCCGTTGCGCATTGCTAGGAGTGAAGAGCTAACCTACCTATGGGCGTTCCTACTATGCGCATCAGCACGCACCGCCCCACTGAAGCCTGAGTGGCGTTGAACACACCCACCTCTACAGGACCTTATATGGGATGCGCGACATGCCCCCATGCTCCGTGGGTTACACACTGTGCGGCTATGGTTCCCTGTCAGTATTTTTGTGCTATCGATGTGAAGAGGTCTGTCCTTGAGCTTCATGCCACTGTTTGTTTTTAATCTCCTAGTATTTTCCCCACACGGTTGGGGCCCCGTGGTGTTTCTCACTTTGTTTACTGTTGCCTAGCAACCCTGCTTGGCGCCAAAATGTTGTTTTAAGCGTCTCACTGTGCACTGTGTTCTGTATTCCCTGAATAAAGTTCCTGTGAGGAACTGAAACGTCGGATTCAATAAACCTACCTATTTTTTGACACTTTATCTCATCTTTTAAATCCTTGGAGTGCTGTCACTTTACATTTGTTAACATTTGTGTATATATATATATATATATATATATATATATATATATATATATATATATATATATATATATATATACATACATATATATATATATATAGATATAGATATATATAGATATACACAATACACTAAAATATGTATTCATTCTATGTTTTAACTATGAAATCTAAACACACGTTAACACCGAGTAGCCTCAGATTTAAATACATAAATACATTTGGCAAGTGATAAAATGACTGGCAGCTTGTTCTCTTATTGGATGAAATTAGTGGCAAAATTAATTTTTAATTTGAAGCAGCTGTACACTAATTAACATTAATATTCTCTTTAGTTAATATAGCTATGAGAAATATAAAACCAGGCATTGCAAAGCAACACATTTCCGGGGCTCTCAGTGATAGTGGTTGAATTATGTAAGAGTTTTATTAGATGTGTTTACATATTTCACAGTTTTGTGGTAGACTGCGATATCCTGAAGCACATTCAAAATTCTAGTTATTTGTCATAGTAGAAATACCACAATCAAGGGATAATGGGAAATGCAGCTTGATCCTCATGGTATTTGAGTGCCGAAAGGTGACAAAACAGTATAACATCACTGAATGTATGCTAAATTGTACACTTTCGATGTTGTTGCAGGTATATTTTGTTGATGGGACTTCAAGATCGAAATGAGAAGCTTTTCTATAAAGTTTTGACTTCAGACATTGAAAGATTCATGCCAGTTGTTTACACTCCAACAGTGGGCTTGGCCTGCCAGCAGTATGGACTAGCATTTCGAAGGCCAAGGTACAGTGCTCAATAATGTCACCTATTATGTTTTATGACAATATTATTTCTGTTTGTTAACAACTTTATAAAACTGAGTTGTCATAATTACGACATTTTTAACTTGTCATTTATTTTGACTATTGCTGGGACGTTTTGGCCTGCATTAACTATAGACGTAGACACGGATTGTAAGACAACTGTTTCACTTACTCATTACAAACTACAGAGAACCCAAAACTATGCTCTAGAATAGCTAGTATTGCTAATAAAGCTGTGTATTGCAATATACTCAATATAATTTTTTATTGCAATATACTTGCCACCTTGTTGCTAAAGATTCAAATGGTTCCCAAACAGCTTGCTGTCCATAGCATAATAAATTCTTCTATAGGTGTTTTTCAAGCTTACATAAGCTTACATAAGGTTGGCACAAGATTTAAAAGGAAAAGAGAAATAGCAAGAATTTCAATGAACTTCTTTAAAAGACAATGCATAATATGGTAGCAATAACTAGATTGGCCTGCCAGCTGATATAAATAGATACGTTGCCTAATCATCTATCTACTTAAAATACTTCAAATTCCATTAAACTATACACACATATTTTAACTCTCACAATGACATCATCAAGATGATATCAGTGGGTGAATAAAAATTAGAATGATGAGATATGCAGCCCACCTTGGGTATACTATACAAGTTCAGAAACCGTGTGTGCTGCTTACTTCTAAGCCTGATAGTTAGGGAACAACTACCAGCAATGTATTTCATGGAGTTCTTTAAATCTGGTGAAAAGCCTCTGACAGTTTAGGCAAATAAGTAGCAAATTAGTGATTTCTTCAAAACTTATCCCAGTCATATTACTTCTGGTGAAATCAGAACTATCGTTTTCATGAACTAGCTCAAATTCATCCCAGACATGTTCCTTCTGAAGACATCAGAACTCGACTCATAAATAAGTAGCACATTAATACAGCATAAGTATCATATAATTTCACAATTGAACTTACACTCTTGATCTGTCCTAGCTGGAGGTGGTAGTTTGTGCCTTAGTGCCAGGCCCCAGTGTAGTCTGGTCTCACCATGGTCCCTTGTTCTAGAAATCTAACTTATTGGGGTATACTTGTCAAAGAGTCAAGGTTCAGATCACCACAGTCCACTAATGTGAAAATCCACCACTCTTCATTCATTTCTATGGATTTTTTAAAGGCATAGGTATCAGTGTGAACTTTCACTTTCTCCAGTTGATAAATACTCTTTTTAAAATCCCATAGAAATGAATGGAGAATGGCAGAATTTCATTCTTGTGGACTATGGGGATCTGTAACTTCAATCTTTGATAAATATGCCCCATTGTTTCCCTGAAACCCAACCACTTGAGTACTAACTCCACTATTCCCCTTGTTGGAGCCTTGAGCTTGTTAGCTAACTAAAATCCTGCCTGTCTCTCACTCCTGGATGGTTAAAACAAAGCTAACTTACCGGCTCCTACCCAGACCCAATCCTGTACTCCCCTTCCCACTTACTGAGATCCAGGAAGAGAACCCTGGGCATACGTGTGCTCTCCCTTTTATATGCTTAAACACTGCCATCTTCTGTGCAAACACTGCTATTACATCACATTGACCCTGGAAAAGGAAATACTCACCTAGGACTTTCTGAGGACCACTTTAGGTGGCCAAACTGCCTGAGCAAAATGCAGCTAACTCTCAGGGTTTCAGATAGTAAATATGACAGACAAACAACCAACAGGAAAGGAAATACAGATACACAGATAGATTAAAAGATATAAAGATTGATGGATACATACAATACATAGATACCCCCACAAATTGATACATTTGTGTATTGGTTGCTAGTGATTTTAATTTACCAGCAGTTCCTTTGAACCTTGGCTAAAGGCATTCTGCCCTCTGCAAAAACACATAGCTTTCATTGATTAAAAGTGAAATATCTCTGTATTCAAAGAACATCAGTTTTCCTAACAGCTGCCCTCTTATTTGCTGATTTTTCTGTTTTATTAATGTCCTACGTTGGATGTAACTTTTAACAAGGACATTTGTGTGTTTTGGGAGGGGGCAGAAGGGCATTTGAAACAAGTAAAAAGCAAATAATAAATACAAATATATACAGAGGCCTGATGACAATGAAATCATGAGCATGGGCAGACATGGGACATGAAGGAAGGGGAAGGAGATGGCACAAGTGGAATGCAGACTGTGACCACAGTCCATATCATGAAACAGAATAGCTTTTTCTAGAACTGCCTTGCATAGAATACGCAAAAATACGGGGGAAAAAATACTGTTCATTTTTCATTTATATTTACAGGCTTTCTATCTGGCTGCTAGTAATGTTTAACATGCCTTGTCCTTTAACCAATGTATAGTTTGCTGGAAAGGGTGATGTGCATTCCAGTAACACCTGGGAACTATGTGCTACATAGCAATGATTTCCAACCCCATGGTTCTCCATATGTTGCTAATTAAAAATGCCAGCAGCCAAGGTCTGTCTGACCAATACGTGCCAATTCCTCCTACACTGCCCAAAATAATTTCCTTGAAATAAATTGCCAGATGCCCCAGCATCAGTTCCACACTTGCCAAACTCTTGCACTACAGAAATAAACAGCTGAGCTCAGTAACAAAACAAAAACCCAAAGACATGGCAGGTTGCACTAGACTCGAGCTGTGCAAATAAATCAGTGATTTCAGACTGTGAGCTAAATTTATATTATAGCCAATTATTTGGGAAAATAGAATGTTTCTGTAATGTTATTCTGTGTGAATAAACCATACAGAGTTCAGTGTTCCATGAATCACTTCCACAAAATGGAACAGTGCCACTTGAGATAGCATCAGTGATTGAAGGATAGATACACAATTTCTTTCCTTAAACATCTGGGAAAATACATTTGTTCATATGGGATTTTTGGCTAATATTCAGAATATTTTTATATTCAGAATATCATTGCATCTACCCTTATTGCACACTACAAAAAGCCATGTGTGCTGTGTATCTGGTATCATGGTGGACGACTGGCTGAAAGAAAGCTGCAAGTGCTGAGACTGCCTAGAACAGAGCTACAGTAGACAGAAGATAAACAAATGAAGTAGGTAAAAGATGTAAAGGGAAAGTGTTCAGAAGACACAAAATTATCTTACCCACACATGTAAAGTATTGGTGAAATAAGACTTCATATAATGCATGATGTTAGCTATGTTATTTCCTGGGGAATACAGCAGGCTATCTGAAATTGTCCCATTTTTTAGTAGGGAGCAATCCTGAGATTTACAAACAGTTCGCAATAGGGAAAACTCAAAACTTTCGTCTTCCTTCTGACACTTTCTATACAGTCTCTCTGTTATATCAAAAACATTATCCAATAATGATCAGCGTCCTAAGGCTGGAGAAGGAGTACAAAAAAGGGAAGCAATAGAAAATAATATATAGTGTAGTATTTACTGTATGTTTAAACTTAATCACCACTTGTGCTACTTAAAGTGGAGTGTGTCACCAGACTTTTGGGTTTACCGTATATACTCGGGTATAAGCCGAGTTTTTCAGCATCCAAGATGTGCTGAAAAAGTCTACCTCGGCTTATACTAGAGTCAGTGGGCAGTAGCTGAGATTGCAGTCACTTTTAATCATTCCTATACCAACAGTTCGCTTGGGGAGAGACTGCAATATCACTCAGCGCCCTCTGTTGGTTATATGAAAGAATAACAGTGCACCCTCTGTTGGTTATATGAAAGAAAAACAGTTACTGCAATATCACACAGCACCCTCTGTTGGTTATATGAAAGATTAACAGTGACTGCAATATCACACAGCACCCTCTGTTGGTTATATGAAAGAAAAACAGTGACTGCAATATCACACAGCGCCCTCTGTTGGTTATATGAAAGAAAAACAGTGACTGCAATATCACACAGCGCCCTCTGTTAGTTATATGAAGGATTAACAGTGATGGCAATATCACACAGCGCCCTCTGTTGGTTATACGAAAGATTAACAGTGATGGCAATATCACACAGCACCCTCTGCACATGGTAGTGGGACAGTGGGACAATGCACACAGTAATCCGTTTGGCATTTCTCTCTCACCATCAACTTTGCAAAGAAGTCCGGTTGATCGATGGGGTGGTCGCTTTGGCGGAATGTGCGCTGCTGGGAGACAGGGCTGTAGTTGTGTCTAGGCTTATACTCGAGTCAATAAGTTTTCCCAGTATTCATAGGTAAAATTAGGTATCTCGGCTTATACTTTGGTCGGCTTATACTCGAGTATATACGGTAGTTGTGTTTTCAACACACAGACCATGAACATTAGTGTATACGGATTAGTTAATGTTTTGTCTCACAGCTGTAATTTTTTGTATGTGTTCATTATGTTCATAAAATTCTATCTATCGTTTATGTATTACTAGCTTACAAACACAGCACAACTAATAAACCCAATCACCAACAGATACCTGGGTGCTCAAATTCCAATTGCTCAAATCCCATTGCTTAAAATCTTAACTTTTAGTATGGCGTAGAGAGTGATATTCTGAGACAATCTGCAATTAGTTTTAATTTTTTATTATTTGTGGTTTTTGAGTTATTTAACTTTTTATTCAGTAGCCCTTCAGTCTGCAGTTTCAGCAATCTGGTTGCTAGGGTCTGAATTACCTTAGCAACCATAAATTGATTTGAACAAGAGACTGGAAAATGAATTGGCGAAGACCTGAATAGAAAGATGATTACTAAAAAGTACCAATAACAAAAATGTGTAGCTTTAGAGAGCATTTGTTTTTAGATGGGGTCAGTGACCCACATTTGAAAGCTGGAAAAACTCTAAAACATAAATAATGAAGACCAATTTAAAAGTTGCTTAGAATTGTCCATTCTATGGCATACTAAAAGTTAACTTAAAGGTGAACCACCCCTTTAAATGTGAAAGGAGAAGGGAGGAGAATATGGTGTAAAACTGACCCCACCGTAAATCATTTCACAGAAACTCAGAAATTTGCAGCAAAACCAAAAATTCACTCATGTACAACTATCTTTATTCATTCCACTCTGTGGTTGGATTAAGTCTTTTCCTACAAGGTTCTGTCCAAGTGTATTATCTTTGTTTTATTAACCTGATTTCTGTTGTGAACTTTCATAAAAAAAATCAGGCATATACACTTGTTGCATTTCCAGATCTCTAATTAATACCCTTAACTATGGTTAATTAGGGAGCAGGTACAATTCTCTTGTAAAAATGCATGGACATAATTTCTGACAACAAGTAATAAGATCAGGGTTGTCAAAGTTCTAAAACTTTAATACTAAGGGGCAGATTTAGCAAAATGTGAGTTTAGATTTTATAAATAAAACTCGCCCACATTCTGTTCATTCCTATGGGACTTTTGGAAGCCTATGTATCAAATGGTGATTTCTAACTTTCACCCATTGATAAATCTGCCCCTCAATTACATGCTTCTTATACCCTGTCATTAGACTTCCTATTGTAAATCTAATCTGTGAAAACACTGGAAACCCAAAGTACAGCCTGAAGAAATAGAAACAAATAATAGAGTTGCCAGACTCTGTAACACTTGAAGATGAATCCCTTGGCTCCCTTGAAGTGCCAGATCTATAACAGTTCATGATTAATTTCATTTGCTGTTTCACAGCACATATTTAACAGTGACATAACTAATTCAGCAGGACAGCCTCAGCTTATAAATTATACGATGCACAGTGTCTCACTTTCATGGACATCAGGGTTTGTTACAGACCTTTGCAATACATACACATAATTCATTTTACAGGAGCTCATGGCTGTAGGCGCAATTTATAATTGATACTGATTTTTTCCAGATTATGGTACTGTACCACAGAAATGTATTTCCTGGGATATGCTTTTTGTGTTAGTTATTTTACCTTCTGTGAATTGAGAGAGTCTAAATCTAAGAAAAAGAAAGGGGGAATAAAACCAGAAAATGAAACAAAACTTAACAGAGTAATTCAATTTTTAATGTTTTGTATGTTATGATAACAAGGAGATACATTCATCATGGTGGAAATGTCACCCTTTTCCTTTCTTTTCCAATTTAATTATTGAAACAATATGTATGGTAAATTGTCCCACTATCATCATGGATCTACTACAATCTGGTTACTGTAACAGACCTTACAAAATTTGCAAATGGTCTAATGGTTTGGTGCTAAATTTGAAGGTCACTCCGTATCCAAAATTTCTGTTCTTCTAATTGCAAGTACTTGTACTTGCACACAAACCTGTTGATTGACAGCACCCTGCCTGAAATATGTCTAAATGACAGAACTAGATTACTATGTGTTCAGTAGTTTGATACATTTGAACTGCTAACCAATATGAACCCAGTGCAGTATTTGAGCTGCTGACATGGGTATCATATGTCTGCATACAAAAATTATGTAATTGCAAAATGTCAAGTCAAAACATTTCTTATTCGAAAAGGTTAGAATGTTCAGCAGTGCTTTATGTCCTTTCCACCACCCGAGAGCAGCTTAAAGGGGTGGATCAACTTTGAATTAACTTTTATTATGTTATAGAACGAACAAATCTAAGCAACTTTTCAATTGGTTTTCATTATTTTTTTGTTTTATAGTTATTTGCCTTTTTCTTCTGATTCTTTGCAGCTTTCAAATGGGCGTCGCTGTCCCCTTCTAAAAAAAACAAATGCTCTGTAAGGCTACAAATGTATTGTTATTGTTACTTTTTATTACTGATCCTTCTATTCAGACGCTCTCCTATTCATGTTTAGGGATGTAGCGAACGTCGGAAAAAAGTTCGCGAACATATTCGCGAACTTGCGTCAAAAATGCGAACGGTTCGCGAACGTCGCGAACCCCATAGACTTCAATGGGAAGGCGAATTTTAAAAGCTAGAAAAGACATTTCTGGCCAGAAAAATGATTTTAAAGTTGTTTAAAGGGTGCAAGGACCTGGACAGTGGCATGCCAGAGGGGGATCAAGGGCAAAAATGTATCTGAAAAATACATTGTTGACACAGCGCTGCGTTTTGTGCTGTAAAGGGCAGAAATCACACTACGTCACTCAGGTGATGTTTCTGGACACGGAATGTGAAAAAGCTCACACAGCTAGGTGGCACTTGGTTAAAGACTGGGCAAACAATGCCTGCAAGGGCAACGTATACAGTAGTGGATACGGAATATATTATTGCTGCTGTAAAAACATCACTCAGGTGATGTTTACGGACACGGAATTATTATTGTTATTTAGACAGAATGTGAAAAAGCTCACACAGCTAGGTGGCACTTGCATACCTCCCAACTGTCCCTCTTTTGACTACTCAACCCCCTGTCCCTCTTTTGTACTGGAAAGTCCCTCTTTTCTCTGCACTGAACAGCCAGAAAAAAACCAGTTTCTAACTTAATTGGCTTTTGGCAGAGAGCTCAGAACAGCTAACAGGTGCAAATAAGATACTTTGTAACAATTTTTACTCTGGTTGGTGCTGGTGGTGGTGAACTACTAGGAGGAGCAGCACACCAGTCCCTCTTTTCTCTGCACTGAACAGCCAGAAAAAAAACAGTTTCTAACTTAATTAGCTTTTGGCAGAGAGCTCAGAACAGCTAACAGGTGCAAATAAGATACTTTGTAACAATTTTGACTCTGGTTGGTGCTGGTAGTGGTGAACTACTAGGAGGAGCAGCACACCAGTCCCACTCCCCAACACAGCTAGACTAATAGCACTGGGCTCTTACAGTAGCAAAGTAAAAAAACAAAAAAGAAAATAAAAGCAGTCCTTACAAGGACTATTGGGTTACAGGCAGCAGTCAGCAGATGAGAGATCAGAAGCAGTGCCCACAGCAGCTACATACAGAGCACTGCAGTAGAAGGTAGATTACTAGTCAGCAAAGCTACCTAACCTAAAATGTCCCTCAAATCCCTGCAGAGTTCTGTCCCTACAATACAGAGCAGTATCAAGTAGATTACTAGCCAGCAAAGTTACTATCAACTGTCCCTCAAATCACTAACAGCTCTCTCCCTACACTAGCTCTTCCAAGCACACACAGGCAGAATGAAAAAACGCTGCAGGGCTTCAGTTTATATATGGAAGGGGAGTGGTCCAGGGGGTGTGGGGGTGGTCCAGGAGGGAGAGCTTCCTGATAGGCTGCCATGTATCTGCTGGTCTGGGGGAGAAATGGCAAAAAAAAACGCCAGCTAAGGCGAACCCAAATTGGCGAACGTCGCGCGACGTTCGCGAACATTCGGCGAACGCGAACAAGTTCGCAGGCGAACAGTCCGCGACATCCCTATTCATGTTCCAGTTTCTTATTCAAATCAACGCATGGTAATTTGGGCCCTAGTTACCAGATTGCTTAAAATGCGAATTGAAGAGCTGCTGAATAAAAAGCAAAATAACTCAAAAACGTTCAATAATAGATTAAATAAATGAATGTAATAAGAAGCTAGCACAGGGAAGCATCTCTGGGCTAGGAAGGAAGGTCAATTTTCGCATACTGTATGTCAAATTTAAGCCATCTACGGAATATAATAGGTGGAAAGATTTGGCTTACCACCAAAACAGCGATCAGCTATTTCATAAACAAAGCATAATGCTCTTCTCAAAAGAAAAAACAGATCCTCCCTCAGCTTTAACATGGACACAGTTTATTCTTTCCAAAGACAGTAAAATGCTCATGCATTCATATTTATATTATGAGATTCAGTAACCATACTGATTTCTCTATCAGGGCAGAAAAAGGCTACAAAAAAGTGTTCCTAGTGGCCAAATTAACATTGAAAATCATAGAGCTCTTTTGTAAAGTTATTAATTATTGGTGGTTTTGTATGTAAATCTGTATGTTCACCCATTTACTATACAGCACTGTGGAAAATGCTGGCACTTTATAAATACGTAGTAATAATAATAGAATGATTTCTCCACTTGTAACTTGGAGTATATTATATTATATATTATAAACACTTCCCAAGATTCTGTTGTGAGGGGCAGCAACTTCAAACCAGGGGTAGAGCCTGGACATGTTACTGCCCTTTACAGTCTACTACCATTTATTGCATGGAGTTAGACTACTCACTGACAGTAGGAGGCTGGGTTGGGCTTGTATTTGTAAACCAGCACAGTAATAAATGAAGTAAGACAGATTGATGCACTAGCAGGCATTCTAGGATGGCCTATATAAAAAGTGAAATAATCAAAAAACATTCTTCTTCAAACTTAATTAGTGACCCTAGAAAGTAAAAATAAAAGGGCCTCTACCCCCTCACTGAGAACACCACTAGCGAACCTTAGGACAGAGTTGGACTTGCACCTTTCAGTTAAAACAGCTTCCAGATTGCAATGGAGATCACAGAAATACTACGCATTAAGTAACCAACCAGCTAAAAATAGACCTCAAACCCAACTCCGTCACCCTTTAGAATTAGAACATTTCAGGTCGACGTCTCAGGAAATCCAGTTAAAATCTTGGAGGAGTTTAATAAGCTTTATCAATTTATTTTCTCTTCCAATCTGATTCTTGATGGATGGAAAAGGCAGTTACCCAGGAATAGGTCCGTTGGACGATCAAACAATTTAAAGTATCAAAAGCACCAGGGCCAGATGGTTTCGCTGCCTTATATTATAAAAAGTTTGCTAAAATCCTGATACCACACATAACAAAAATGTGGTCAGGTCCCCTGGTTATATCAATTATGAATATAAATGTTAAGATCCTAGCAAATATTTTAGCTGAATGGCTAAATTCCTTTTTGCCCACCATAAGAGATAGACAAGTTGGGTTTGCCCCAAATGACAGGCATCAGACAACATTAGGAGAGCCTTAACCTTTCTACATAAAATCCAATCCAGAGCTACCTGTGGCTTATTGCTGTAAAATTACTCGAGAAAGGTATTTGATTCAATTTCATGGTGCTACCTTCACTATATTCTTAGAAAAATGGGGTTTCAAGCAAAAGTTTTGCCATGTGATCAAAGCTCTATACAATTATCCACAGGCATACGTAAGATGGAGCCCTTCCTTTTCAGAACCTTTCTCTTTGTTAGGTGGTACAAGACAGGGCTGCCCCTGTACCCCATACTCTTCATTCTAGCTCTCGAGCCCTTGGCAGCACTGATCTGAGAAGACACCAATATCATAGGCTTAAACCTAGGCTCGGATCACTACAAACTATGTCTATTCGCAGATGATATCCTAATGCTAATAACATAACTATTTACCCAATCTGCTCCATACATTAATTAATTTGTGGTACTTTCAGGGCTGAAGATTTATTATGATAAAACCAATGCTCTGAACATCAACCTCCCACTCTCAACAGTTAAACTCCTTAAATCAAACTTTGACTTTCAATGGCAATCTCAGCACCTCTTTAAAGAGGAATCTTGTTTCCTTTAGTCTGGGAATTCATAATTATAGCAAGCAGGCAGGAGCCATTGCATCATCTCAGTCTTGTTTGTGCACCAAAATGGGGGACCCGATGTCCATCCCCATGCCCTGGCTACACAATTAAATGGTGAAGAGAACTGGGGAATGTGGGGAGAGCAGTGACTTCTAGGAAGTGCTGAATGGAAAATGAAAGTAATTATCTGCCCCGCCTCTATATCCAAGGCATAGGGGGGGGCAGACAATATTTGATTGACAGCTGAGATTTTTAAATGAGCTTACAACAGCTATATATGCTTTAATAAAAAATAGAAATTGGATTTCATGTTTAACTTTTTTTTTGTAATACTTTTATTATACATCTTTTTGTGTCTGGGTGACAGATCCACTTTAAGCTACACAGTAGAGCAAATTGGTCCTAAATATAAAGGGTCCTTTACAACCACAATTGAAGTATATAAAGTGCTGTTCAGTGTCGGACTGGGACACCAGGGGTCCACCCAAAAACCTTAGACCAGAGGCCCACCATAAAACCTTATACCAGGGGCCCACTCTCAGTACTAATATTCTTCATCTCCTCAATCAACCTCACTTCTCTTAGTTTGTTTTATTTACTTACTATAATCTATTATTCCATCTATTTAGCCTCTTTTTTCTCATAGAATAGGGAATGGCCATAAAATAGGCCAAAAGTTTAGCAGCATGAGGGCCACTGAAACCTGGGCCCACTGGGAGTTTTCCTGGTATTCCGGTGGGCCAGTCCGACACTGATGCTGTTTCAGATGCAAATCACCATTTTTCTGCTTATCCTGCAATGTTATTTCCATAATTCCAATAATTGCAGATACACAGGGAATTGCATCCACCTTAATTGCGCCTGATGAATCAAAATTAACAGAACGGTGCCTGTAGCCTGAAGTTGTGGCTAACATGTTTAGAGCTGGTATTGTGTCATTACCTGTGAACTGACGTTAGTAAGTGATTCATTTGGTTCAAGTCTAATGTGCCTATTGATGCAATCTCTGTGGAAAACTTGGAATTAATGTCTCATTCAGGGTGGTGATAGCTGCAAGTTTCAGTTGATCAATAGTCACACAATTCAGCAGCAGAGGACTGGCATAATGGCACTAGACACAACTATATGGAAGCGCAGGTAGTGTGCAATACATTTAATGAATGGCATCTATAGTTATGGCTGTAATTGCAGTTGCGCTGCATTCGTAAATGGCCCACATAGTTTGTAACCTGTCCCACATATACAAGTATACTTTCCCGAAAATGTATAATCCTATAGAGGGGTAAAATACTGAAATCTTGACATTATACATCTCAAAACCCCACTATTCTTTCTTGTTTTTATACAGCCCCAATCCCAAGGGGCTAGTGATGTGCGGGTCGACAAATAGTCGATGCACGCCTGACCCTAATCCGGCGCACCTCCAGGAACGAGATTATAAAATGCACACAGTGGATGCGGAAGTGAGCACAGTAAGTACCCGATGATGGTGTATGGAAGTCGGCCCGACCCCACCCAACCCGCCGTTGTTGGGTTAGCCCGCACTTCACTACAAGGGTCATTGTTGGTGATGATTGAATGAGAAACTGGCCCATAATGCTTGTAAATATTATACTGGCCTGATATCTGGTGGCTGATATCATTATTATGTTCATTAAACAGTCCAATGACATTGAGCCCTGATGGATTGTCAACTGTGATCCCTCTTTTTGGAAGAAATGCATAGTTTTTCATTTAATTCCATTTAGCTTTTTTCAAAGCAAACAAATATAAAATATTCCAGTCCATCAGGGCCTTTACTACACACACTGTAGAGTGTCCCAGGCACAAAGTGCAGAGGGCAGTGTTGGAGGCAGCAGGCCAGTCACTATGGCAGGCAGTAAGGACAGGGCCCCATTGCAGACAGCATCCTCTGCTGCTCCCTAACCTACATGTCTCAAATACACAAAATTAGATATCAATTGGTATCAGTAGGGGTGTTATGGGGATGCTTACATGGATGCCAAACTCAAGCAGTTCAGTATACATGGGGCAAGCCACAGAGACCTGTGGCAATTTTGTGATTTTACCGTTTACACCTGTATTTATTTACTCTCAGTCTCTTCAGGAAAATATTGATAGGTTGCTGTGTTTTTCTACTTGTACCTGTTTAAATTTGTAGGGTATTCACTGCTTTGAGTTTTACTGCAGCCGAGCTAGAAGTGTTATACATTGTCAAACTCTGCACCGAGTTTTAAAGGTAAAATTGCAACCGCTGGTCGTCACAAACGACTGGCTCTTTAAAATTAGCTTCGGTTATTCAAGCATTGATGATAAGAGTTGAAGAGCACTTTAGATTAGTTTACAGACTCTTCCTCTAGACCACCTACATTGGGGAAAAGGTTTGGCCATTCTATAGGAAATGATAAGATCACAGGTACAAAGAACACGTTGTAAAAAAGGTACTCTTCCATGCCTAGCTGATTTCACAGTCTTTATTCTTTGCAGTAAGTATGCACATATTTAATTGACCAGGGCAAGTATTTTCATTTTGTAATTCAATCGTTGCTTGCATGTAATGTATACTAGCACCCAACCACCTTCTCACTTTGATTACTGAAAAAAAAAGACTTATAGTGCGTTTTGAAGAATAGCACTGGTCTGAAACAGAAGGGTGATTTTTCTTAATTATAAACTCAGTGACACTTAAGAGATGGAATCTCGCAAAAGAAAAACGACTGCTCACATCTGGCCACACACAGAGTAACAATACTGGAGAAGTGTGTGTATATCACAGTTATCTTACCTCAGTGCATTGTGCTTGGCAACAGATGTACATTTCTGTTTGGTTGGAACTATCATGTTAAATATAATGTTGACGATTCACTAACACAAGTGCTGCACTGGACCAATACAATTACCCATTAATCATTCAGCAATTTGTTCTGACACTACTATTACAAATTGGGATACAAAACTAAATACAAAACTAAACATTTGCTTGGCTGTTATGAGCAACTGCACTGGTGCAAATAACCACTTGTCTTAGCAAACTAGATCCAAAGGGGCAAATTCACTAAGCCGCGAAGCGCCGAACGCTAGCGTTAATTCGCTAGCGTTTGGCATTTTCGCTACTGCGCAAATTCACTAACGATCGCTGGCGTAGTTTCGCTAGTGTTACTTCGCAACCTTACGCCAGGCGGATTTTCGCTAGCGACGAAACTACGCAAATTCACTAACTTGCGCAGTGTACCGAACGCTACCTTTTACGCTAGACTTCCTTCGCCACCTCAGACCTGGCGAAGCGCAATAGAGTAGATAGGGATTGTTTAAAAAAAAGTCCTCCCCCCTACATTTCCTGACTCATGGCAATTTACCTAGACAGTGGGCACATGTGTAGGGCAAAATAAAAATTTTATTTGCTGATTTGAAGGTTTTCTAGGCATTTGTAGTGCAGATACGTGTTCCTCCATTGAAATTTGAATTTCGCACCGTATGCAAATTAGCCTTCGCTAGCGTAACTTCGCTTTATATAGCGAATCAACGCTAGCGCAACTCCGCAACCTCACGCTACCCCTGTGCGCAACTTCGGATTTTAGTGAATTTGCGGAGCCCTGGCGAAACTACGCCTGGCGAAGTGCGGCGAAGTGCGGCGAAATTGCGCCTCAAAGTGCATCAAAGTGTGAACATTTTTCACCTACTGACTTTAAGGATCCATGTTTATTTTAAAGATGCTTTTTTTTAAAGATGATTCATAGGTGAAATGATTCCTAGGTGAAAATTGAGATGTAGAGCTTCCCTAATAGTAATCTGTGTAGAGCCTCTGGGGCACTCCTCTATGCTACCCGAGGTGTCAAATCCATTGACACCACCCTCCCGCGCTCAACCTCTCACCATTTTTGTGACAAAAATGCCCCTGGAGCCCCTCTCTTACTAGAATAGTTTGCCTTACAGGTGTCTTTTTTGTTCTGCAAATCCCTAGCCTTCCCCCTTTTTAAGCTGGTTGGATGCTCTACTTTGTCTTGCTCTCCCCACTAGTTATATCTAAGCGATATGTACAGAGTATTCTGAGAAGTTAATTGCTCTGTTGTTGCCATCTGGCGAGACTGACCAGATCACACCAGTCAATGAATTTAAATGACTTGACTGCAGAGGACCTTGCTATTTGTACCTTCATATTTCCTTCAAAGTCCTTTTATAGTATATTATCAGACCTAACAGTTGATACTATTACATATACAGTATTTCAAATCAGTGATGCCCTAGAGTCAGCCTTGGTAGTAACAATTACATTATTGACAAGTTAGTACTGCCTCCTTTGTGTATGATGTCAGTTTCCTAAAATAAAGTGGAAGTACTTGACTGTTTCTGCCTTTAACTTATATGAATGCCTATGGGATGAATTGGAATGCTAATTGGAAGTGGTCTGCTCCCAAACATCAGTTCCCAACACCACTAAGTCTCTTATGACTGAATAGAAGCAAATCCCACCAACATTGATACAAAATCTATTGGAAAGCTTTCCCATAAGAATAGGGGCTGTTATAAAAGCAAATATAGGATTGACTTCATATTAATACGCTTGCATTCTGCATGGGATGTTGGACAGGCCATATAGTGCAAATATGTTCCAAACAATGGAAACAGCAACACATTGTTTTATTAACCTGAAGCTGTAAAACACCATAGATAGTTTTGAGCTAGTTAGGGTAGGGGCACACTGTCTTGCGCCGGCTATAATGAAAAGTCGCCTGCAACATGCCACACTCATTGATTCATATTCCGAAGTCACCCGAAGTTGCCTCACGAGAAAACTTCAGGCCACTTCGGAATACGAAGTGCCGCGTGTGCCATGCCGCAGGTGACTTTTCATTATAGCTGGCGCAAGAAAGAGGGAAGGCATTTGGGGAGATTGCCACCTGGCGATTAGTTGCCAGGTGGCTAAATCTCCCCGAATAGCCCAGTGTGACCCTACCCTTTGAGTAACGGGTTGCTATGAGTTACAGACTAGGTGCAAATTAGCACAATGTTAATAATTGAGCCCAACGTATTTTGAAGCGATGGTGAATGTTATAAATTCATTTTTTTCAAGTTATGCTCAGCAAGATAAAGGTATTCATGCGCTGTAATGAAATACAAATATACTTGAAGAAAAAAGACTGAATGTAGTGGAGAGAATGAAAAGCCTGAGATTTGGCTGGCTAGGCTTAATTATTCTAAAAATGAAATACCAAAGATAACAATTTCTTATTTGAATGAAAGACACATGTCACTACCCCACACTGTCCAGCCATAAACATTATACCTGGGCCAAGTTTTTGTTCATAATTCACAAGCTGTTTTGCTGGTAGCGTATTATTCTGACCGTGAAGAAGTGGCATGTTTGAAAGTGAGCTATATCAGATTAGAAAACTATCTAGGACTTTGCTACTTGGCAGAAAAAGTTTACACTCAGATTACTGCATGAAAGAATGACATGGTCCCATGCAATGAGGTCATTTGTTTAAAGAGAAGGAAAAGTACAAGAATATTATTTTCTCTATGAGTTAGGTTCATTTTTGTTGACATCAAGCCAGACAGATTCCAGCTGTCTAATGCTTTCGAATGTTACCTTAGGATACGATCCAGTTTTACTCTTCAATTTCCATAGATGCTTACCACGCTTTTAGTCAACACATTTCCATTTAATTAGCGCAGATTCCCTCCGAATAAAACTGTGATTGCCTTTTCAGGGCACAGTTTATTGTTGCCTTTTGTACAGAGACTTGGTGATTGAATCAGCTTTGAGTGAAAGCAATTTAGGGACAGTTTTAAGATTTTGTGGGTTATCGGAAAAGTATTCGTTTTGGGTTTCATTGGGTGTTATAAAATGTTAAAAAAAGAACTAAAAATAATTGCATGCACCGTGTAAGGCAGCATTCTTGAATGAAGGATATACTCAGCCATCATGTTAAAATTCATAACTGTTAATAGGGAAGTTAACACACTCAATTCTTAGAATATCCATGCCACCATAATACACCACGTAAAGAAAACCCTATACATTAAATGCAAACTTATCCTAGAACCTATACAGCTTTATAATACACTATGGGTTGCGGCTGCCACCTGGCTGCTATTTTACCAGCCAGCATGGAATCAAATCTAAAACCCAGTGCTCCATTGAAGTCGTTGTCTACATTTTATTTTGTTGCATATATTATTGTTGATGTACTCTAGTTATCATTATAACAGAACAAGATTTTGCCATGCTTTCCTAATTTAAACTGAGACCAAACCCATGCCCTTAAACATTCCACTCTATAAACACAGTCAGCATTGTGTGGTGTTCTGCAATCTTTGTAGTTCTGCATCAATTGTATTTGTCATCCATTTAATTGGATTGTTACAAGGAATTCACCTGTTGTGGGTCTGCAGACATTTCAGCTTACCTTGCATTGCTGATTTTAAAATATGTTCTTATTTATAGAGAAACCATGCAATCAAAGGCCTTTACTTCAAATTTAAAATCACTCACCTATGTCAAAACAAGTTACTAATCTTGTACAGTACACTAAGCACTTGTGCCCATACCCATAGCTAGTGATACTGTAGTGTGTTGCAATGAATGTTAAGTAGACCCTGGCACAACAAGTAAGAGTGTGCCAGCGGACTCCCACTTCCCACCAATGTGCCCTGCCTCCAGTATACTAAGATACTAACAGATGGTAACATATAAAGGTAAGTGATTTTTTTTGCCTGGAATTGCTAAAAGCACCTTAACCACAACTTTTCCACTTTCCAACTTTCTTTACTTTCCCACTCCTAGTGACTTTCCCAGTGATTTTCCTTGCTTTTGCAAACTTTTACATGAAGCAAAACACTTAACAAAAGCTGTCACTATTACTGTAGATTTCTGTTACATCTGAGAATTACAATTTCCAGTCTTATCTGTCGCTTGCTTTTAAGCTTAACCTTTGATTGGCTGTAGATTCTCTTTAAGTTTTCCTGTGCACTGACCCAACTCAAGACTAAGCTTTATTGTTTTTTTAAAAGTAGTCACAAAATAGAACAGGATTTTTGCAAGCCAGACATTAAAGGAACAGTAACACCAACAAATTTAAGTGTTTTAAAGTAATGAAAATATCATGTACTGTTGCCCTGCACTGGTAAAACTGATCTGTTTGCTTCAGAAACACTACTATAGTTCATATAAACAAGCTGCTGTGGAGCAATGGCGGAAATTGAAAAACGGCTATATGGCACAGGTTAACGAATGGATAACAGATAACAACATTAGACAGACAGAGCTTATCTTCTATCTGCTGTGTAACCTGAGCCTTTTCTCCTTTGAATGGCTGCCCCTATTGCTACACAGCAGCTTATTTATATAAACTATAGTAGTGTTTCTAAAGCAAACACAGCAGTTTTACCAGTGCAACACTGCATTATATTTTCATTACTTTAAAACACTTTTATTTTTTGACGTTACTGTTCCTTTAAATAAAAAATGATGAAAACAGACATGGCATTACCACTCTTTAGCTTCCAAAAGTAGTTTTTGTTTCCATTAGCTTACCCAATGTACACAATGTCTGGTTATAACAAAACCATATAATTAAGCAATATTAATAAAATGAAATTATGTGATGTATGTGCTGAAATATTTCCTTGCAAATAGACCCGTTTATATTATATTGTAATATTTAGGAAAATATGGTTAACATTGGCCATGCCTTATTTGCAGAACTTGTAGAACCTTGGTTGAACTCTGACTGTAAATTAAATCTCTAATTACGCTGTAGTTGTTCAGCTATTACTTAAAACTGGCACACATAAGGCATGTTGGTGGGATTTCATTTCTTGAACAAATAAGCATAGAAGCAGTAGTGTTACAGAATAATAAAACACAAGCACTAACTAGCGTTAACTATAGTTCAGAAATGGAAATAGACTTTGTTTAGTAATGTGATAACTTTGCATGATGAAGAAATGTACACTTTTAATTGTAAATCTTAAAATCTTTATTTTTTTTTAATATAAATCAGTCAGCCAATAAAGAATGCTATGTTACCATAGAAACATAACACGTACAGGTTATAGGTATCGGTCCCATTCGTGCCTGCTATTGAATTGTTCACAACACACTGCACAATTGTTCATTCAGCAGTTGGTAGATATACAGCTGGAACAGTGCAGTCAAGGAAAAGGCAGGAGCAATGTCAATGACAAGGTGGACTTTAAAATCGGATAATGCCTGTATTTGACTACAAAAAGAGGAACTTGGCATACAGGGATGTTTCTGAGTCTACATAATTAGGGAATGTACCCCAGATGATATGAACAGTACCCAATGTGTGATAGTCTATTTATCATGCAGAGAACCGGAGTGGCAAGGGGAGATATTAGTACCGTACATGAAAAACTCATGACCAGATTTCAAGCAAAGATCACACCCTCATATTATTCATAATAGACTATACTGGGAAGCCATCTTTGATATTTCTCCAAGTTTTGCAATGATTTCTTATGTGTTAAAACATTGCAACCATTTCCTCTTTATACATTTTTAATAATCAATCTATAAAACATGGTTACACAAGGAAATAGGAAACCACTGAGCGAATGTATGTCATTTCCCAGGGCCCATTTCAAGCATGCTTTCAGATATAAGGCAAGCAGTTTCTATGAGGCAAATAATCTGAGGAATTTAAGCTTTAATGGCAGAGTTGTTTTTGCTCCAAGTCCTTCTGGAAACCCTTTCAGTGTATAAAATAATGCTTTCCTTTTCTGTGGTCTGATTCCCAATAAGCTGGGAAGCATTTTGTAAATTGTGCATGTGTTCCATTTAATTTCTACTCTGTTTTCTTTTTGTCCCGCTGGCCCCAGCTAATATCAGGACTGTTATTCTTGAGGGCTGCAAAACTAGCAACCAATTATCATACCTTTATCAATGCACCCTCAGAAACATAGAAATGCCCAGGAAGCAGTAATATGAATGGGCTCATTTGAAATGTAACTTTTAATAATTAACAGTAAATCATTTCAGAATCCTAGTTGTGTATTTTCAGTAGAGATGACAAGATAAAAAGTGGTGGTATAATTGAATAATTCATTATGAAGATGAAAAGCAAGCAAACAACATTAGTGCTCAATAGGATCTGTGTAAGGCCACAACAAACTAGGCTTTGATTCAGTGCTAAACCTTTCTCATGGTTGTGTTACAGATGTCAGAGTTGATTATTTGGTTTCTTTAAAGCAAGACCAAGTGGAAGGATAAATGTAAACAGGTTGGATAATTTCCACTTAGGTTAAGAGTAGTGAAACCTAACTTTAGGGCAAGAGTATTGCTGCATTGGGTAATCACTTATGAAAATTGAATTACAATTGCTGTAAAGGAGACCTGTTACCCAAACTAAGCAAAAGACTAAAAGCTGTTTAATAAAAGTCCTTTGCAAATTAAACATGTCATGTATTTCAAAATCTCAGCTGTCAATCATATATTGCCTTCTGCGCCTTTATGCATCAGGCATAGAGGAGGGGCAGGCAATTATTTTCATTTTCATTCTGTGCTTCCTAGGTGTTACTGCACAAGCCCCCTCCACCCTCACTGTCTATTATTATGTATCCTGTGCAAGGGCATAGGCATCAGGTCTCCATGCCCTGCAAATGTTTTATGTTAAATGCTTTTATTTCAGCATGCATCTGCTGCAATTGCGTGCAGTACATCTTTATAGATGTATAGACTACGCTACTTCCAGCATACCCATTAAAAGCTGCTCAGTGCAATAATGCAGTAGTGCAAAGAATGTGTTTTATATATAACTATATAATTATAACTAATAGCATTCATGCATCCAGTTTAGGGCATTACCTCATTTGGTTGTAGTCGTAATTTATATTTAGGGGTTCAATTGTCATCCAGCTTCAAGGTGTTCTGGCTCCGTATGGCATCAGACTAAACATTTGTGTTTTCAGGCCATTAAAATACATATCAGTCTTGGCATAAAAGACCTCAAACACTGCAGCACTGCAATAATCGTTGTACCTATAGCATGCTGTAAAGCATACTGCTGTCCCTTGCACATTAACATCCAGAATCAGTCCAGAAGTGATGCAGATCTGCACAAAGAATGGTTCCTGGCGCCATTTTATTCTGTATGGGAAGCGATGACTGATTTATCTACAACATATGACAGCAAAAACTGTGGCATCACTGTATACCTTGTGGCATTGAGCAAAGAAATCCCTTGTGGACTAAATAGAATGTCATACTTCTTGAATGTTTGTCTTCCATAAATAAATATAAGTATAATATGTAGGATGTATTGTAGGGCATAAGTTATGAGTTGTACACCTTAGTTCAGTTCTTTAAAATGGGTTCTACATTATTCTACCTGCTTCTGACATACATTAGTAAAACATTAGGAAAGGATCCCAGATATTAATATTAAATAAATCAGATAGATTTGTGTGCAACAGTTCTAATATTATCAGACTTTAAAAAGCAATGAAAAGTGTCTTCTTATAAAGCTACTGTATATCACCTTGTTAGAAAACACTCTTAATATAAAACATGCTATTTCCTTAGCATGGCCACACCTGACTAGTTTATGATTTGACTACTGGAGAATTCCTAAAAGGGAGCTCCTAAAATTCAGCTCTGGCACTGGTGCATATGAAATTTATAGACATTTAAGGTTACTGTTACAGTAAGAGAAAATTATACTTTTTTCCATTTAAAATTAGTCACACAATTAGTTAAGTGCAAGCCACCATTCTGGTTTATACCATTTCATATGAATTCTGTCCTGATGACATCAATGGTATGTATTCTAACCAGTAATTTGCTGCTGGAAAGGAAATCATACTAACATTTTATTATTTAGATAGTTTTGGTATGAGTCGTTATATACAGAAAACTGAGCAAAAAATCTAGTAATATTGTATGTATGTATGTATATTTTTATTTGTATAGCGCTCCTTGAGTGCAAAGCACTGTACATCAAAACAATAAATTAGGAACATATAGAGAAACAAGAGATGAGATGTAGTTAGGTGCAGAGGAATGAAGGGCTTTGAAGGTTATGAGGAGGAGTTTATAAATTATTCTTTGTTTTAATATAAAGCAAACATGTTTACTTTTATTTTTTTTAAACCCTAATATTTTTTGAAGTATTGTTAATGGTGAGATCTTAAAACCGTCATGCCTATGTTGCGAATTATGTTCTTGTATTTTTTGCGTGGTATGATAATTTAGCTTTTTCGTTGATCTTACCATTGATAACAACAAAGGAGGAGGTGATTCAGTACTTAAACATCAGCTCCACATTGCACACATACCATTAGGAAATATAAATATAAAATAATATGGCTCTGTTGCATACATACAAAGAGAGGTTTCAGTTTATTGATGAGCTGTTATTGTTGTGTAATACTGCATTAGTTGAAGACACTTACATTGAACATTATCTATTTAAAAAATCTGCAAAATCCTGCAGATAATATATATTTGTTAGGGTCTGGTTTAGTTGCATAGTTACTAGTAATAGTAATTTGGGTTGAAAAAGACAAAAATCCATCATGTTCAATCCCTCCAAATGCATATATAAATGCACATACATACAGTATAAAAATCTATCTATACACTTAGGGGGTATTTACAAAACCTTGAGTTTTTCTAAGTTTTATATTAAAACAAAGTCGACCTAACTCCCATCCACAAATTTAACTCATTTATCAATTGGCACCCCCGAAAAACTCGACTTCATCAAATTGTCATTGCAAGAACGCGACCAGCGCAGATCACGATGTCAAGAAACTTTATCTGCTATTGACTTCTACATGACCTCCACAGGTTTGAGATGGTGTATTTTCAGATTCGGATTTTTATCAGCTTTGGGGTATGATAAATCGATAAAAATTCGAGTTTTTTTTCCCTATAAAAATTGGAGCTTTTCCCTTTAAAAATTCGATCAGAAAAATTTGGGGTTTATATATAACTATATACTGTATATAGTGATACCTATATTAATTTAACTGAATAGCCTTGGATATAATGCTTGTTCAAAAAATCATTCAAGCCACTCTTGCATTAATAGAATTTGCCATCATAACATGACCCAATAGGTCATTCCAAAACCTCACGGTCTTCACCATGAAGAACCAGATTCACTTTCACATTCACTTTCAAGAAACTGAATTTTTATTTGAAGCAGCGAATGTGATTCTGTAGAATGTGGTTCTCCAATATTTTCTATGGAAAAAGTAAATCCCCCGCTATCTGTCTATAATGTCTTCTAATGTACTTGTAAAGAGTAATCATGTCATGCCAGAGAAAACAATCCACAGTTTTCCTATGAGTTTAATGTTTCCACTTCATTTACCAGTTTAGTTGCACATCTTTGCATCACCAGCTCATTAATATGCTTCTTAAGAACTGGAGTGCAAATCTGCACTGCATAGTCAAGTCAAGTAATATAGTAGTGTTTTCTTTAGTGACCACTCTACCTGTGTTTACACAGTTTGTTATCCACAAAAATCATTTTCAATCAAAAGGAGCAGTAACAGTGTTTTAAAGTAATAAAATATAAATACAAATATGATGCAGTGTTAAATGCATGTAAACACTACTTTTTACTATATTTATATAAATAAGCTGCTGTGTAGCAATGGGGGCAGCCATTCAAAGGAGAAAGGTCTCATATTACACAGCAGATAAGCATAATGGTGTTATCTGTTATCCACTATTTAACTTTTATAGCCTTTTTCAGTGTCTGCCATTGCTACACAGAAGCTTGTTTATATGAACCAGAGTAGTGTTTACCAGTGCAGCTCAACAGTACATGATATTTTCACTACTTTAAAAAACTTTTATTTTCTGGTGTTACTGGTACTTTAGGCCCCCCAACACTTTCCTATCTCACATTTGTGTTATTGCTCCAATTTACTCAAATCTCTCTGCCAAGTGTATTTTAGTTCAATTTAGTATCATCAGGAAAAAGAGATAATAATGTCCACCTCCAGACATATAAGCATATTATAAAACAAAGGACAAAACCCTGAGGTACTCAGCTATCAAGACCTGTCCAATGAGAAAATCTTCCATTTACCACCCCTCTTTGTAATCTATCCAAGTACAAATATTATGTCCCAGGCCAATTTTCCTTATTTATTCAGTAACCTTGTAACCTTCTCTGTGGTATTTTTTCAATAATATTTGCATCATTATTTGCAAATTACCCAAGATCTGACATATCTTGAGGAATATGAACCTAATAATTGTGATTTATAGCTGAACTGTGAATTGCTAGAAAATGTACCATACTGTGTACTTTATCATTAGCCATTTATTTAGTCTTTATTATACAGGTATGGCACCTGTTATCCAGAATGTTCAGAACCTGGGGGTTTCCGGATAAGGAAACTGTCTTTCTGTAATTTGGATCTCAATACCTTAGATCTACAAAAAAATTTAAATATAAATTAAACCCATTAGGCTTGTTTTGTCACCAATAAGATTACTTATATCTTAGTTAGGATCAAGAAAAAGTATTACAGAGAATGGGGAAATCATTTTTAAAAATGTGAATTATTTGATTAAAATGAAGTCTGTGGGAGATGGCCTTCCTTTACTTTGGATCTTTCTGGATACCGGGTTTCCAGATATTTTTTGGCAGTGTGCTGTATGGTTGTCACTGGAAGAAGGCAGCAATGATAACCAGTCATCCACCATGCAGCATTAAGCTTTAGCTATCAGAAATATCAGTATAGTACATATATGGATTCAAAACACTTCTGCTTTTCAGTATTACCCACATGGGAAGAAAGATAATGGAAGAGCACAAAGATTTATATAGAAAACTCTATCCTTGGGTGAAGGATGTTGACAAAAGAAAATTAATTTAAAAAAGGAAAGATCATATTGTGGAGATTTCTTTAAAATAATGGGAAAAAAAGGTTTAACCCTATAATAACTGTGATAATAATTCATTGAGACAATCTGCATGTGCAACTACAATTATAAGTTCAAGAAGTAATATAGCGAGGCAGAGTATGATGGATTTACTCTCTTGACAGTATAAGAAAGCATTGCAAGATGTAACATAGACAGATTATGAGGGATGGGTTCTTATTAAAAATGAAATATGTACTAATGTTTATTACATGTGTTAGCCATTCCCACAATTCAGTTTCTGTTTTGTCTGATATGTTCACTCTTGCCAGCTATAAAGCGTTTTGAATAGAATACATTCCCCTATGTTATGGACGTGGCATTTTATAAAAAAGCTTTAAGTAAAACAGTTTTTATAGCCATTTTTCTTAATACTGTTCAGACTCAGACACTTAATTTACTTGTGGTCAGCTATAGAGTAAATGAAGCCCCCATGCCAAACGTTGCAGTCATAATCCACATCAATTGTAAAACCAGTAGATGATACATAGTAACATAGTAACATAGTAAGTAAGGTTGAAAAAAAGACACATGTCCATCGAGTTCAACTTTTTTTTTTTTTTTTTTTTTTATTAACTACCTACCTGCCAGTTGATCCAGAGGAAGGCAAAAAACCCATCTGAAGCCTCTCCAATTTGCCTTAGAGGGGGAAAAATTCCTTCCTGACTCCAAAATGGCAATCGGACTAGTCCCTGGATCAACTTGTACTATGAGCTATTTCCCATAACCCTGTATTCCCTCACTTGCTAAAAAGCCATCCAACCCCTTCTTAAAGCTATCTAATGTATCAGCCTGTACAACTGATTCAGGGAGAGAATTCCACATCTTCACAGCTCTCACTGTAAAAAACCCCTTCCGAATATTTAGGCGGAACCTCTTTTCTTCTAATCGGAATGGGTGACCTCGTGTCAGCTGGAAAGACCTACTGGTAAATAAAGCATTAGAGAGATTATTATATGATCCCCTTATATATTTATACATAGTCATCATATCACCCCTTAAGCGCCTCTTCTCCAGCGTGAACATCTCCAATTTGGCCAGTCTTTCCTCATAGCTAAGATTTTCAATACCTTTTACCAGCTTAGTTGCCCTTCTCTGTACCCTCTCTAATACAATAATGTCCTGTTTGAGTGATGGAGACCAAAACTATGCTGTCCTTGTAATGCTGGCTTGTGTTTGTTCCAAACTAGACCTTTAGCTCACTATTTCTCTTTTTATCTCCCTGTCCTTGTGTAGCCTACTACTATATAGATACCACTATATACTTTTGAAGCACCCTCACAAGTCATTAAACTACACAATTTACTTTCTTGAAACATTCCCTCAATATCCTTAAATAAATCGTTACATCAGGTTTCTTAATAAGTAGTAATAAATAATGGGCAATAAAAAAAGTCTCCAACTATACTTATACTTATACTTATCATACGTCTTCTTGGAATTTTCTTACCTTCATTTATCTACTTCTGTTCTCCTTAAAAATTAAATAATTTGTACTCAATCTAAGCAGAACTGTTCATAGAGATAGATGTTTAAAGGATATTATGTATAATATCATCGTTCTTCTAACTAAAGATAACTGAGATTCTGTTATATATGAAACCAGGGCCAGGCCAAGGCATTTTGGCACCCTAGGCAAGGGCTTCAATCAGTGCCCCCCACCTGGTCCTGCATTACCATTTCCCATCTTACCATTCATGTTGTCCCATGTACCTGTCCCAGCACCTATCAAATTGCCCCCATTTGTACCTGTGCCAATGGCAGTCAATCCCTCAGATTTCCCCCAAGACCCAATCGGTACCTGCACCAGCATAATCCAAAACATCATATTGTTACCCCTAATCTGCACCTGTACCAGCGGCAGCCAAAAGTATTGCCCCCAAATATGTACTTGTGCAAGCACGAGCCAAAATATCCACAATATTGCCTCCAAATATTTACTTGTGCAAGCAGGAGCCAAACAAACACAATATTGCATTAAACAACTGTGTACCTGTGCCAACAACAACCATATTGCCCCATGTACCTGAGCCATCAGCAGCCAATCCCTCATATTGCCCCCAATCTGTACCTGTGCCAGCAGCCACCAAAAAATCCACAATATTGCCTCCAAATATGTACTTGTGCCAGCAGGAGCCAAAAATCCATCATATTGCCCCCAAATATGTACCTGTGCCAGCAGCTGCCAAGAGGGAGGTGGGGAGTGCTTCTGCCTACAGTATGAATCACGGGCAAGAGGGGGTTGGAAGAGGCGGTTTATAAAATTTAAAAACTATTAAAGGTCAAGCATACCAGGGTTAAAGAAAAATAAAATAAATTCTCCTTAAAAGTGCTCCCCCAAATGATTGCACCCTAGGCGTGCGCCTACTCTGCTTACCCCTAGTTCCGGCCCTGTATGAAACTTTTTGGACAAGAAAACCGTTTTCACACAAAATAGACAAAGGGGATTCTCTTTTTGTTATAGCCAAATTACCATTTATATCATGCTTTTGAAAGAATTATTAAAACTGACATCTACAGTCAACAATGGGACCATAAAAATGAGAAATGAGAGTAAAGATACAAGAATAGAAGCAAGAGAGACTGAAATATATATTGCATAATTTTAACAATGCCAACAGTGTTGTTTTTAAATCATTCTGGCCAAGTCATTATTCATCATTTTGTTGGAGCACAGGGGTACTGCAGTAATGTTTGTTTTGGTGTTTTGTTTACATTTTGGATGTTATAAGTGCTTTAATTAGAGATGCATCTGTGGGTCTATGTCAAAGATAGTGAACTATTCTCCTGAGGATCGGCAATTGCAAGAGAAATGGAAATATATTAACGACTTAATAATAGTGTAACAAATTTAATTGATTTACAATAAAAAAAAGTAACTTTCAGATAGGTGGTACGTGGATACAATGTGACCCTTATGGATAGATGGAAAGACCAATCTGGAAATGAATAGCTTCAGAAGCATTAAAGAAAAAGTAGGATCTCCTTTATTAGAACTTGTTATGATCATGGAATGGCCCTAATGTAATGAAATGTTCCATCTGCCTATGAAAGATTTTAAGGTATGTTATTACTGGCAAATGTTGGTTACTATCTCCTGGCACAGTCTAATTTATTTCCAGTATGACAAAGCCAGTACTATGAGAAAAGCTTGATCTTATGTTCACATGAAATGTGAAGCATTTCCCAAAAACATGTCATTTTCATTGACATATTCTACACCGGCAAATTATTTGTTTTGCTTAGTGTTTTGTCTTGGCATTGTGTGAATACAATCTACTCAAATACCAAACATGCCCTATCATCTCCCATCAATTGCTTTATTTTGACATTTTCAGTAATTATGCAAAAATATACCAAGACGAAATTTGAGAAGAGGAAATGTCATAGTTCTAAGAAATATTATTTTCAAAGGGTTTAATAGTTTACAGTAGTATTTCTGAGAAGCTAAATTAAGTTATTATTCTGTACTCCAAAAGAAAAAATATAGCATTCTGAATAGACTCATAATAGACTCATAATAAAACGTATTTCTTTGTAAAATACTATCCACTCCTCCAAGAGCTCAATTGATATGTGCAGAGGTAATATTTAATGCAAGACAGTATTACATAGTAATATAGCACTAAACTTGTGTTGTTGTTTCATCAATTCAGCATGTCAGATTTTTACACCTGTCTGGCTGTGCCATTTTTTAATTCTCTGTCTTTATCCTTTGTATTTAAGGAAATATAAACCATTAAATGGAAGACAAGGATCTAGAAAAAAAAATACCACCGTGTTATATAAATTTTTATTTTTCCTAGATGCCAGAGGATGATTTCAGGGATTGATCATCCAGTTATTGTAATTCATTTCCATATAGTACAGTTGGACAGACTTTGGCTAACTATCAGTGGACCCTCAGTGGCCTTGAGAAAAAACATTTAACATTACCTCAAGCTAAGAAAAAAGTATTATTAAAGTTGTGTTATTGGCAAGCTTTGGTAGAGCTAGATATGATTATGTCCCTAAATGTAAATGGTTTAAGCAGCAGTGGCTAATTTGGACTTAAATAGCTACTATTTCAATTGCACTAATAATATAATACTTTCATTTTTATAATTGGGGGTCATCCAGACATTTAAAGCTGTTTAATAAAAGTATTTTTCAAATGAAACATGAAACCCAAATTATTTTTTTAGTAAAACATCCATACCTGTTATAAACCTATTTAAAAAATCTCAGCTGTCAATCATAAATTGAATGCCCCTCCTCTAGAGAAAAAGAAGAAAGAAAAGAATTTGGAATTATTTCTTAGGGTGTCAGGTTCCCTTTAAAGGGATTCTGTCATGATTTTTATGGTATAGTTGTTATCACTAAATTATACTGTGTACATTGCAAATTCATTCTACCATTTAAAATTGTTGTTCTTGAACCAAGAAATGTTTTTTACTTGCTGTGAAATTGATGTGTAGGCAGTCAGTTTTTTGGCCGATCCTGTGCTTTCAGAAAAAGCCAGCACTGCACAATGGAAGTGCTTTCAGATAAGCGATTGTTTCTACTTCTCAATGTAACCGACAAAGTCACGATCGGCTGTTTTACTATTGAGTGCTATTGTCATATCTGTATTGGAGCATTTTTAGCAATGCAGGTGTCAGGGAGCTTTTATATTGTTACCTTCCCATTGTTCTGTTGATTTCAGCTGAAACAGCACTATTCAATTATGTGTTTTGAAAAAAAAATATGGCTTCCCACGATAGAATTCCCTTAATAATTCTAACATGGGAACTATAACCAAAAAAACATCAGCAGTGTATACTGAGACCTGACATTGGTAGGCTGTTTTTCCGTTAGTTGCTAAAATTAAAGTCTATGTTATGTTTGCTGGCAAGTATGTGATTGCTTTTTTATCTTTTTCCCTGAAGGAGGCATGCATTTAATGACAGTTTCACTTAGCAGACATTCAGTAATGGTTAATCTAAATGCTGGCAATATATTGGATATTGAGTATGTTTATAGAAAACTGTTTTGTGCCTGGCACATGTTTTCTGGCAGTATGATACTTGATAAATCAACATTCCATGACCTTGATGCCAGTTTTCACATATGCGCTGAAAATACATTTTATTTTAGTATTTTAACATTTTGAGGTTAGGCAATTTATTCCTCCCACAGCACATTACTTTAGCCTTGAACAACAGATGTATGCATACAGCTATATTGAAGTGTAAAAAGCATGTTATACAAAAAGGAATAAGTCTAATAAACAGTATTATCTATTGAATGTAATCTCTAGCACAAACCTAGCCGAAAAACACAAAAAAAAACCCCCCTAGCAAATATGTAATTCAAAGTCGATATTGCATTTTTTTATTTTTTAGAGCCCTTCCACTGACCTAGAACAGTTGTAAATGTGTTGAATTTCTTTGCTACTCTGTTGCTAGCCTAATAAAAAAAACAGTCTCTAGTAGTCTGGTCTGCTTTAAGACTAAATATTTATCATGACAGTATGTGTAACATTGTTATACCTGTTTACTAATTTTATGATTTTAAAGTCTTATCTGCAGACCAGACAATTCAAGCTTCCTATTATTAGGCTAGACAATTGCAGAAATAAATTGCTTTGAGGTTATAAACTGCCTAGGGACCATTCCCACCAACGTTTGCAAATGTTACATAATACTCTTTAATTTTGATCAATAGCTATTATTCAGGAGACCATGAATGCACCATATACAGTAAGTGGTTGTTATAGGTGATATTTCCCTTATACTGTATTATAAGATTATTTTATTTATGTTTGGATATATCAAATAGAAATATTAACTGGTACATGATCCTTTTTATCCCCATATGCCATACATGTCTGTAGCCATGTACTTGGTCACAGCAAGTAGGTGTTACATAAATGACAATAGTATGTGGCACAGCCATTTAGAAACAGCCATAATATAAATGAGTAGCATTAGCATCAACAGGAACAATTCCCTAAATGTGTTCATAGTCTGTTCAGTTGCGTTGTTTTCTTTTTGTTATGACAAAATGTAATTCCTTCTGCAGAAGACAGTATGCATTTCTATTTTCATTGCATGTGCTAATATTTTATAATTGTGTTTTGATTACAGAGGTCTCTTTATTACCATTCATGATCGTGGTCACATTTCCACAGTATTGAAATCATGGCCTGAAGATAACATTAAGGTACAGAATACTATGACCAGGCTAAATTAGCTGCATGACTTTCCAAAGTAACGTTACCATATTTAGCAGGGCCCGGGTGCAGGCTGTGCAGAGTCCAATTTACCCTAACAGCCAGGCAGTGCTTTGAATAAGAGACTGAAAGATGAACAGGATAGAGCCTGAATAGAAAGATAAGTGATAAGATGTAACAATTCTAATAACATTGTAGCCTCACAGAGCAGTACATCTTTGGCTGCTGGGTTTCAGTGACTCCCTTCTGACCATAAAGAGACAGAAGAAGAGAGCAAACAATTCAATTACTATAACTTCCAGGGCCGGCCTTAGGCCTATTGAACCAATCAGGTCCAGTAGGGCCCTGCGCCGCTGGGGGCCCCACATCAGTGGGCAGCACGAGTAAGAATTCCCCCACACATAGCAGCATAGCTGCCCAGCCCGCCCCAACTCTTATAGGCCCAGACTGCCTTAATCCCCATAGGCCCAGCCCAAATCCTGATAGGCCCAACACCGATTGACTGAGCCTGCGCCCAACTCCCATAGGCCAAGTGTGCCTCAATCTCCATAGGCAGCCCTCTCTCCTGTCCCCCTGCCCATATTTACTCTCTCCCCTGTCTCTGTGTCCCTATTTCCTCCCCTTTCCCTGTGTGATCCAATTTCCTCTCTCTCCTGTCCCTGTGCCCCTATTTCCTCCCTCCCTCTCTCCTTTCCCTGTGTGCACCATTTCTCTCTTAACCCTGTGCCTCTATTTTTTTCTCCCTCTCTCTCTTTCCCTATTTACCCCTATTTCCTCTCTCTCCTGTCCCTGTGCCCCTATTCTGTCCTCCCTCTCTCCTTTCCTTGTGTGCCTCATTTCTTTTCTCTCTTGTCCCTGTGCCCCTATTTCTGTCCTCCCTCTCTCCTTTCCCTGTGTGCCCCATTTCTTCTCTCTTGTCCCTGTAACCCTATTTCTGTCCTCCCTCCCTTCTTACCCTGTGTGCCCCATTTATTCCCTCTCTTTTCCTTATGCCACTATTTTCTCCCTCCGTCTCTCTCTCCTTCCATGTTTGCCCCAATTTCCTGTCTCTCCTGTCCCTGTGCCCCTATTCTGTCCTCCCTCCCACCTTTTCCTGTGTGCCCCATTTCTTCTCTCTATTGTCCCTGTTCCCCTATTGTCTCTGTCCCTCCCTCTCTCTCTCTCTCTCTCCTTTCCTGTGTGTCCCTATTCCTCTCTCTCCTGTCCCTGTGCCTCTATTTTCTCCCTCACTCTCTCCTTTCCCCATGTGCCCCTCTCTCTCTCCTTTCTCTGTGCCCCTATAATGCCCGGTAATGCCCTATAAGTGTGCAATAAAGGCATTTTTATTATAACAAGATATTGTGGTGCTGTTTATATTGAATCTCTGCTGCATTTGCTGGTGGGAAGTGGCCACCGGAGAACCTGCACCCATACAAAGTAAGACGATTTAACAAAGTTGTGCTGACTATTTTGCTTACAGTCTGTGCCCCTATTTCCCCATACTCCCCCCTCTCTCTCTCCTTTCCCTGTGTACATCAAAATATTTTACAGAACTACAAAAGCTCAGTTTGTAAAATGAAGCAGCATCCCCTCATACTCGATGCTGATTTAATGCAATAGAATTTACATCAATTTGTATAAGACATACCATAAGAGTGTTTTCTCTCATCTTATTTTAAAGGCTGTGGTTGTAACAGATGGAGAGCGGATTCTTGGTCTAGGGGACCTTGGAAGTTATGGCATGGGGATCCCAGTGGGTAAACTGGCTCTTTATACTGCATGTGGTGGAGTAAAGCCCCAAGAGTGTCTCCCTGTAATGCTGGATGTTGGCACAGATAATCAGGTAAATAATAAATATACACAGCACAGTTTACATTTGTACTGTCTTGTATACTGTTTCCCAAGTATATATAAAATCTGTTTTGTGATTTGTAATTATTCCAGCCTTTCAGAGCAGAGATCTGCAAATTTCCCTGGGAATTTAGCACTAACTGCACTAGCCAGCACTGTATTATCGGCACCATTTATCCAGAAAACTCAGAATTACAGAAAGGTCATTTCCCATAGACTCCATTTTATCCAAATAATCCAAATTTTTAAAAATGTTTTCCTTTGTCTCTGTAATAATAAAACAGTACCTTGTATTGGATCCAAACCAAGATATAATCAATAATAATTGGAAGCAAAACCAGCCTATTGGTTTATTTAATGTTTACATGATTTTCTAGTAGACTTAAGGTATGAAGATCCAAATTAGTGGAAGATCCCTTATCCAGAAACCCCCAGGTCCTGAGTATTCTGGATAACAGATCCCAATTTCATTTTTAAAATACATTAGGAATAAATTTGCATGCAAATGGAAACCCCAAAAAATAGCCAAATATAATATAAATGAGCTGCAGAGAGTGCAGAGACTAGCAACTAGAAACTGGTTAGAGGGAATGAAGATTTAAATTATGAGGGTAGACTGTCAAGTTTGGGGTTGTTTTCTTTGGGAAGAAAGACGCTTGCAAGGGGACATGATTACACTTTACAAGTAGAGGACATTATAGACATTAGAGGACATTATAGAAAAATTGCATGGGGACCCTTTTACCCATAAAGAGGATCACCCCTTCAGACTAGAAGAAAAGAACTTTCATTTGAAGCAATGTAGGTGGTTCTTCACAGTGAGCATAGTGAGGTTGTGCTGAATGATGTTGTGATGGGTTGCCACCTTACCCCTTTAAAACTGAACACATATGGAATACACAGCCTGCATGGCTAATTAGCAATTGATTTAGAGGCATGATGTATGGCTGCACATAAATCAGTTCAGTCTGCAGCATGTATCTAAACAAATTGTTAATTAGTCATGCACGCTGTGGATTCCATATGTGTTCAGTTTTAAAGGCGTGAGGTGGCAACCCTAGTTGTGATGGCATAATTTTCAAAGCTATTGTGATACTAAAATCTCCAATTATTATAGATACTGGTATATATAGTTTATGTGACTGTATGGAGGGGTCATTGTCAGTGTGTGTATGTATGGACACTGGGTTTCATTTGAAGGGGGTTGAACTTGATGGACTCTGGTCTTTTTTCAACCCAATTTAACTCTGTAACTATGTAATCTCCCCAGTTGAGGTACTAAATGACAACGTTTACTGAATATTCCGTTTAGTCATTATCAAGTTAAAGTATATAGAGCCCTTGTTTATAATATCCCCTGGCTGACTGGCTCTTTGATCCACTGTGTTTCAGCCATACTATCTCATGAGATCTGCAGCTTTTCGTGTGTACAGATACTGTGTGGCCTGCTGAGGGAGTACAGTATATACTCATACCCTGCATGGTGAACCTACAAATTGAAATGTGTGGAATGCATCACTTCAGTATACAAGAGTTTTGAAAAACAAAATATAGTTTTCCTTGCAAACATCTGTGGCTGTGCACCAATGTTTGTAATAACTGCACACATATATTAAGAGTAAATATTTGCCTGGATTTATGTTTCAGCAATATAACTGTGTCTTTCACTAACTTGAGATTGACTTCAGTTTATTTCTCAACGTTCCAATGTCATGCGTTGTTTATGCTTGTCACTAGCAACCGCGGATATGGCAAACTAAAGACACCACAAACTGAACTGGGAATTAAAGGATCATCTCATGGGCCAAACCTTTAATAAAACACAAAGAATGATGTGCAAATATGAGTATACTATATGTGTTTATAGAAAATACAATTTTTGGCAGGTTTGCCCTTAAGTTATTATAACTCTACTGGGCCAAAAGGAACATACATATTTCCAATAGCGCCCTGCTAAACACTTAAATCAGTACAAAATAGAGCACAGTGACCGATGGCAATTTGCACACAGCAGAACTCAGAGTTTAAAGTAAAAAAAAAAAAAATGCCCGACTTCAACCTATTTTTTCACTTTGCAAACTGTGTTCAGCTTTGCAAATATCTCCTAATGTCTTGTGCAAGCACTGACCTAGTAACATAGTTAGTTAGGTTGAAAAAAGACACATATCCATTAAGTTCAACCTTAAGTCTATACATAACCTGTCTAACTGCCAGTTGATCCAGAGGAAGGCAAAAAAAACCCATCTGAAGCCTCTCCAATTTCCCCCAGAGGGGAAAAAAATCCTTCCTGACTCCAAGATGGCAATCGGACTAGTCCCTGGATCAACTTGTACTATGAGCTATCTCCCATAACTCTGTATTCCCTCACTTGCTAAAAAGCCATCCAACCCCTTCTTAAAGCTATCTAATGTATCAGCCTGTACAACTGATTCAGGGAGACAATTCCACATCTTCACAGCTCTCACTGTAAAAAAAACCCATCCAAATATTTAGATGGAACCTTCTTTTTGTGTTAGCTGGAAAGACCTACTGGTAAATAAAGCATTAGAGAGATTATTATATGACTGCCTTATGTATTTGTACATAGTTATCATATCACTAGCGATGGGCAAATTTTTTCGTCAGGCTTCGTGGCAAATTCCCGCGCTTCGCCGCCAGCAAATAAATTTGAGAAACCTCCGTGAAAATTCGCCGGCATATAAAAAATGGACGCCGGTGCCGTTTTGCAAATTTTTTGCCGTTTTGCAAATTTCGTGGGAAAATCAGTGGTGGGATATTCACAGTGGATAAACTTTGTCTCCCTTTTTCTTAAGCACTACATAAGTGAGTGAAAACGTATCATTTCTGCAGAGGGTTAATGTATTGCCTTCTTGAAACTGTACTCCAGATCAGATGTGAGATAACTGACTGGAGTGGGTGACCCTAAAACACATTAGGGGCAGATTTATCTAGGGTCGAATTTCGAAGTGTAAAAAACTTTCAGAATTCGACCATCGAATGGCATTACTTCAATATTCGAAGTTGAAGGGTTTTTTTATCGAATTTGGCCATATTCGGTCAAAGTAAAATCGTTCGATTGTATGATGAAATCGGTCGAATCAAACGATTCGAACGATTTAATCGAACGATTTTATTTTCACTACTAAAAACTTAGACAAATGTTGGCTATAGGTTCTAGGAGGTCCCCGTAGGCTAACATAGCAATTCAGCAGATTTAAGGTGGCAAAGTGTCGAAGTCGAACATTTTTAAAGAGAAAGCACTTCGATTTTTGAAGTCGAACTTTTTTTACTTCAAATCGAAGTCGAATTTAGGCCTATTTGATGGTCGAAGTACCCAAATATTAGTTTCGAAATTCGAAGTTTTTAAATTCAAAAATTCACTTCGACCCTTAGTAAATGTGCCCCGTAGGCTAACATAGCAATTCAGCAGATTTAAGGTGGCAAAGTGTCGAAGTCAAACATTTTTAAAGAGAAAGCACTTCGATTTTTGAAGTCAAACTTTTTTTACTTCAAATCGAAGTGGAATTTAGGCCTATTCGATGGTCGAAGTACCCAAATATTAGTTCGAAATTCGAAGTTTTTAAATTCAAAAATTCACTTCGACCCTTAGTAAATGTGCCCCTAGGAGTAATTGTGTGTTGTAACTTTTTGGTAATTTACTTAAAGATAATCTAACCCCTCCTCTAAATAAATTGACCAAAAACATACTTACAGAAGCAAGTGAATCCACCAATATGAATCCTGCTTACCAGCATTATGTCAAACATTTTGATGTTATTTTACATATGGGTATTCTCATTATATTACACTGTAATTAAACATGTGGATGAAGGATATATTTACAGCTAGCAAAACTATTATCAATGCCTTCAAAATCCAAATTGCAGGGACAAAGAATATGGAGACAGATTTATACAAATCCTGTGGGATTACCTTTGGATAAACGATTATTTTCCATTTTAATCTCGCTGCTCGGAGAGCTGGGAGAATGTTTATCAAGTAATATTACTTTTAAGTATACAACTCTAATGTTTCAGGAGTTTAGTCAGCAGGATGTTTAAACCATTAATAATATGTTAAAGTGTACTTGGATTTGTAGTCTAGCAACAGTCGAGTACAATGTGGTTGAGCAAAAATGTTTAGAACGCTCTTTCAGCAGGTGCAGTGGGTAACTCCGGAATTGTTACTAAAATGGTCAAGCGCCTGTTTAAGGTTGCATACTCATTTATAATATTTTACCAGTTCTCCATAAGAGATAATTTGCAGTCCACAACACTTACCTGTGGTCTGTATCCCTACACTTTCTATTAGTATATTATTACCATTATTAATGGCCTATAGGGACAACACTGTCACTGAGAGAATGTTGAGAACTTTGAAGCATCAGTATAGGATTTACTGCACTGGGATAAGGCTAAGACAATCCAATCCCTCTTCACCTCACCACCCGGTGGTCAAATTACATGGCATGAAGCACTTCCAAAAAGTAATGTAAGTAAATAGTGAAAAGATGACCTAACAAGATCTGAAGATGGGCAGCTGGTTTGGATCATCCATTTTTGAGACTGCGTTTAAATGCACAAAAGCTATTTAAATAGAAACCACACAGTAGATTTTATTAACCACATCAATGAAAAGTTGAACATTCAAATATTAGAAATAGTGCACAGGAAGAAATCTAGCATAACTACAAGCTGTTTCACTAATTGAATGTGCTAGCTGATAAAATGATTATAAAGTGTTGTATGAGGTCATTTGTTTCATTAATTTTTCCTGCTGCCTTTTTGGGCACAGATTTTCAACTTTTAAATAATAGGCATAAAGTGGAGCCAAGCTTCTGATCCAGAACATTTAGGACCTGTGCTATTCTTAATAGTACAGTGTCAGTAATTGAGACCTATCTGCTCTCACTATTGTTTGTATACTTGTGATTGTATTCTTTAGCAAATCCACACTAGAATTTTGCCATGTGGTCTGTTGCACTGGAACCAAAAAAACCTCCTTATAATCAACTCCTTTGCCTTCTACATCAACCAATGGGATCAAGCCTGATTTTGATAATTTCATGTCTGAGCAACTAGGAGGAAGAAGATTTCTTGATGGTACAATATTCATGGAAAAGTCACCACCATGTTTGATCTTAGCATCAATGGTGTCTTTTTTTCTGCATTGTTAGAGAAGCAGAAATAAGCTTCTCTAACAATGTATTCTAGTGTAAATGCTATTGCAGAGCTAAAATTGCCTTAACCCAATGTAATATTGCTTATCACCAATGAGAACCTAAACATGAAATTTGTTTGGCCTTGGGTTTCCCCACAAATGTAACATCTGGGCTGTTTGGTAGGGGGTTAAAGAAGACTAAATACTTTACATTAGGTCAAACATAAGGAATACCTGCAATTGTTTTGGTCTAATGGCAAATGGATGTTATAGATTGTGCATGTTAATATAATTAATTTGATACATTTAACATGCATATGAGAATTAGAAGATTTTTTCTGGGGGTCCAACCCGTAACTCCAAACTGTTGTATTATAGATTGCAGTTATAGGATATTAAATCACAATCTCATGTAACGATGCATACAACTGCAACGTTTTTATGTTGTTTACAGTAAAGTACACATTTGGGACATTCTTCTGTAACAGAATTCTGTTTATTATGAAGATGTGTGCTGAAGCTTTAATTATAAAGCATTTCTGTGACTATACTATTTATATCCAAAGACGAGTTTGAGCTATCCAGATGTTATGGCTCTGGTCACATATAATTGTCATTATATATCAGCAGATATCTCCTAGCTGCATTTTGGCTAGTTTTGAGTTTGTATTCATTTTAATACAAAAGTAAACAAATCTAGTTTGTACAGTTGGGAATATCACAACAGTATTTGAAGATATATCATAAACTTTGGCAGTGTAGAGCAAAAGTACTTTGAAAGATAACCCACAGTACAGTTATGTGCTTAGAATAAATGTAGACAGGACGGACATGGGGGAGCAGGGAATTTTAAAATTGTTCACATAAAAATGGGTCCTATGATAAAGCAACCAGGGGTAACAGCTTCAAAGTAAATTATTTAAAGGGGTGGTTCACCTTTAAGTTAACTTTTAATATGTTATAGAAAGACTAGTTCTAAGCAACTTTTCAATTCGTCTTCATTATTTATTTCTTATTGTTTTTTTAATAATTTGCTTTCTTCTGACTCTTTCCAGCTTTCAAATGACCCCATCTAAAAACCAAATGCTCTGTAAGGTTAAAAATGTATTGTTATTGCTACTTTTTATTCCTCATCTTTCTATTGAGGCCTCTCCTATTCATATTCCAGTCTCTCTTTCAAATCAATGCATGGTCGCTAGGTTAATTTGGATTCTAGCAACCAGATTGCTGAAATTGCAACTACAACTAATAATGAAAAATGAAAACCGATTGCAAATTGTCTCAGAATATCACTCTCTACATCATGCTAAAAGTTAATTAAAAGTTGAACAATTCCTTTAATTCACAGGTAACAAAGTGTTCCTTTAACCTTTACATTTGAATTTGACTTTTTCTGTGGTGAGCTGTAATGTCACATTTTATTTATATGGGTGTATAAATGGATGGATAAATAAAAGGTTTTGCTATAGAACCCCTCAATCCTTATTTTTGACTGCAATGTTGGCTATACAACTCACGAGGAGTCAAAGTGCTCTATTTTGTATCCAAGATTATGGCGTCTGCACATTAGCATTAATATAAATAGATGCCAGAGACCTTGGTTTAATGTCCAATTATAGGTCTTTCTCTCTAAAGTTCCTGGATGCTTCTATATTGCTATTTTGACTTGATCTCCTGGTTCATTCATTTCCTGCCTTGGTTCTGACTACTCTGATCGCTGCCTGCCCTGACTTGGAATTTGATCTTGAATTTCCTTACCCCTTCCGATACCATGCTTTAGACTTTTTCTGCCTGTCTGAGTTTCAGCTTCCTCCTTGGTCTTCCACCTCACGTAGGCTGGTGGGCCCTGACAAGGTGATCAATATGGGATGGTACCTGAAGACCCGATAGTGTCCTTCTATTCTGCTGCAAATACTCTCAGTTGCCTACAGTATTCCCTCTGTCTCTCTTTAATGGAATCTATATAGAAAATTAGCCGAACAACACAAGCTGGTGTAGCGGGGATCTCCCCTGCAAGTTTATTTAGTCAAGTGATGTCTGATGAAGGGGCACGCCCCCGAAACGTTACATCACTTAACTAAATAAACTTGCAGGGGAGATCCCCGCTACACCAGCTTGTGTTGTTCGGCTAATTTTCTATATAGATACGATTGGGAGAGGTGCCGACCCCTCCAGCCAACACCAGGCATCGACTATCAGGAGAGACTCTGGGGAAATTAGGTAATATATTCGCTCTCTTTAATGGAAGCCACCCCTTACACTGACTTATTGATAGAATCTTTTATTTCTTCATTTCTTCTTCATTGTCAGTGATGTAGGTGAAATCCCTATGCAAATCCATGTTTATATCTGTGCTATAATTATTCTTTCCAGTTACCTCTGATCAAGGCCCCCTTGGTTAGAATGAGTTTACTAAATAGCTTACTTTTTGCCTATTGATTTAATGAAAAAAGCAAATGTTTCTTTTGAGTTCTTGAGCAACAGAGACACTGAAACAGAAAATCTGAATCTACTGTCACCTACCAACTTCTTTTCGCGCAATTTCATAATAAGGCTAAGGTGTATATTGTGCTGATAAAATGCAATGCAAATCTGATTTCTTCTTATCTAAAAGACATATCCCAGAAGAAATTATGAAGTCTGTCTTCACTTTACCTCTATTTAAACCAACTCATTAATTATTGGGTGTACATGTAAAAACAAAAAAGTATACCTTGATGCTTTATAAATAAATAAATATATAGCTAAGTATTATTTAAAAACATATGCAAAATATAATTACAGCATACATAATAGGGGTTATTTACTAAAAATCTGATTTTTTTTCATATTTTATTAATAAAAAACACTACTAAACTCCCATGCTCGATTTGACCTTATTTATTACGAAAATAACCAATAAGATAATAAATGGATTGCTGAGAAATTTAATAAAATTGTGTGAAAACATGAATGGCAAAAATTTTTCTGGCTTTTTTTCTCAAATTGCTAAAAGTCGGATTTTCAGGCTAAACCACGATAACTTTAAATTGAGATGGGTGCCTCTAGCATTGACTTATGGCAGATTTTCAGATTTGAGCTTTTTGCAGCATCTGGGTATAAAAAAAATCTAAAAAAAAATTTAAGTTTTTTTTCTAAAAAGCCTGACCAGATAAATTCGAGGTTTAGTAAATAACCCCTAAATATTTTACTTGTGATACCTATTTAATTATGGCAACAAGCTGTGTGTCCTCACAGAATGGTCTGATTATGCCACCATACATTTTTGTAGTTCTCTAGTAATTGATCGGTCTAACAAAATAACCTAAAACGAAGTGTAAGAAAATGCTGTGTACACTGTATATGTAGACTGTGTCTATCATCATCCACAAAATAGAACTGTAAAATAGGCCTTGAAAGACAACTTTTTAAAAAAAAAAAAAATGCAGAAATAAACACATTCAGAAAACCCCATCTGGGAGTTACGTAGGTATAATGCCAATAGATTAACCTTAATACTGCTGCAGCCAACTCAAACCTCTAAAATATTTGAACCTGCCACACAGGACACCGTACAGTCCAACTTGATCTTGTGCTGCTGCCTGCACGATGGATGAAGCTAGTCCTCATATTCTGCTGCCAGTTCTCACAGTGTTCTTCAGTTGCTTCCAGCATCCTCTTTCAGCTCTTAGGAACAGATATAGACTTTCTCAGGGGTCCTTGAAAAAAGTTCACTAAAGGAATGCTGGAAGAAAGATTTGGCTGAGACAAGCTACATGACTGTGTGGACAATACATTATTAAAATACTTTAATGTTGAAGGATTTTACAGAAATATTTGCCCTAACTGTAAGTAGGGCAACTTTTGTTCAGCACTATTTACTGCAACGTTTGCCTAACTGTATCCATACCATTAAGAATTAAAGCATGATATAGTCCAGTACTTCAGTGTACCGAAAGGTGAAGGTCAACTTTTTTGCTAAAAGCAATATGTTTTTAACGAAAAATGCAAAGACAAACAACTGCTAAAATAAAATGTTGATGTAGTATTAATCATCCTGAAATATCTGCTTTAGTTCCAGTTGTTAGGAGGGATCCCAAAAGACTAAAATATTCTAGCTCTGACTCTATGTGAAGAATACAGTGTATTAATAGTTCTTTCAACATTCATTCGTCAGCATCAGTCATTTTCTGTCTCTGTCAAAATATATTCATTTTTATTTCCCTCTCAACAGGAGCTTTTAAACGATCCCTTATACATTGGGCTGAGGCATAGACGAGTCAGAGGAAAAGATTATGATGAGCTTGTCGATGAATTCATGAAAGCAGTGACTGAAAGGTACAAAAGGAATTCCAAATACCCATCCTTCTTGCTGTTCTATAATTCACATATACAGTAATATGAGTAGTGTTCATATAATTATAATATTCCATAACCTATATGACTGAATAGTGTTCATATTATTATAGAATTCCATATCCAAAGTTGCTGGAAGGTCACAATTGCAAAATAACACCAACATTATCTGACAATTATGAAATATATCATACAAAATAGTCAGAGGGATTTCAAACCTCAAGCAGTAATTGAGCTGACACACATCAAGTATGTTATCTCTCACATTTGTGGGTGACATGGTGGCTCCATGGTACTGCTGCCCTGCATCACTGGAGACCTGAGGTCTATTCCAACCAGGGATCTAAAATGATTTCCCCATGTCTGCATGGGTTTCCTCTATGTAAAATGCTGTCTAACATGTTGGCACTGAACGAATAAAGGGATAATAATAAGGGGTGATGCTTGGTGGACACTTTCTTATAGATTTCCATATGCATATTTAATGAATACAGCTCTCTTATGGTTGGTAAAATGCATAATCCAAGATTACTCTGGCAAACATGTCATAGTTTGTGGATAAAGCTTGGCTTCATATTTCTAGGAATACTACTTTCTAAAGAGCGTCTCTGTAGTTAAAACTTTTATCAAACTTTAAATGGAATGTTGAACTTTTAGTCTGGATAGATCTATGTTTGTTTTACATGTGATAGTATTGTGAGGAGCAGTATAAAAAAGAAATGGGATATATTGTTCTTCCTTCTTGGATTATACAAATGCCTATATAAATGTGCTGGAATAACAGACATTTTTTGAATATCTTACTAAACAAAGGGCTGTTCATTATGTGGCTCAAAATAAAGAAAATGTCACAAAACAAATAGGGCATTTAAATATTTTATAGTGTATACAATGCATTCATAATTTTATACCAGAGCAGGATTTAATCATTATAAAAGCATTATTATTATTACTATTATTGTAACTAGATGTCTAATAGGATTTTGCTATATTACCCTGCTTATGCAAGAGGCTGAGATGCCATGAATTCATATATAAAGTAAGAGTGAGTATAGCAAAGAAATACCTGCTACTATCCTTTAGCCATGGAGTTCATTTAAACTAATGCTCCCAGTCAAACAGTGTGCTTCATGGCAGAATTTGTGTTATCCCGGAACTTCATGTGCATCAAAAATTATGCATCCTATATTAAGGTAACCTTTTTATAATAAAGTATAACATTATTTGAAAAACAGCTGTTTTTATTAGAATTGATGATAAGAACTTGTTGAGAATGAATCAATCTTTCCATTAAACGTAGATTTTTTTTATGAGCTTATTAGAACACAAGGAAAATTGGCTTTGGAGTAAGTGGATTCTGCTGAAAGATAATACTCCTCACCTAACTAGCCAGCTGTCTGCCATGTTATTTTAAACCATCTATAAAAGGAGAGGGCAATATAAAATGTAACATCATTGACAGAGGGCTCTTTTGTTTGGCCTTTGTATCTCTAAATGGAAAAGAATGTTCTGGCATGCTGTTATTTTAGGTTTCTAATAACTTTTCTATAAGTCACATTTGACTACTAACAACAAAGGAGGAGACATATTTTTTTCCCCTTCCAAGTACAAGAACAAACTATTTATCAAAGTTCTGAGCTACACTTATGTCTGGGAACGGACTGCAGTTCTCTTTATGCTGAATGGGAAATGCTGCCAGAATATGAATTTCTGTTGATGTGGCACACAGTATAGTACTACAGCATATTAAAGTGAAAGGGTTTTTGCCTTTACCCTATTTGATGGACATAAATTGAACATATAAATATACTATATGTATACAGTATATCTGTGTGTATATCAACACGTTTATACTATCCACTGAATTTATAAAGTATTACATTGCCTAGGATATTTTTGGCAAAATGAAATGTCTTCAGACACAGATTTGTGGGCAGGCCACAAAGACCCGGGTCTACGGCGGCAAAAATCTTCCTCCTGTTGACAGCATGTGAACTGGGCACTGGGCTGGAGAATTTGAATCTCCTGCCCAGACCCAGAGATCAGCAGCAGCAGGGAACAGGAGGGATGAGAGTGGGGGAGGGGGCAGTGGGAGCAGATACTAGGGTGTACATGTGGTCAGGGTTTTGTATGGTGGTGGGGGGGTTGTGAGAGGCCTAGGGGTACTTTGGATTGAAAGCACCCCTAGGACACAACTGATTAATGACATATAGCAGACATTTTTCAATCCCACTACAACAATGGCCATCTCAACTTGTGTGTGATTTGCCAAATATTGCATCCATTTTAGAACCCTGTTCTGTAAATTGTTGCACACATTAGTTAATGGACACTCAAAATGACAATTGAATTTTGCACAATGGGAAAAAAACATGGTGTATTGCAATAGAAAAGTGCCAGTATTTAAGCTGCACTGTAAAGATCATGCCACAGCTGACTTTTCAAGCTCTAAAGAGCTTATCCTGTATTTCTAGTTGGGTAGTGGAAATTCAAGCAGCTAAAATCCCATTTCAGGATATTGCTTGCCTTTTCAATAGGTCACTCCAATTGCAAAACACTCTGATCATACCAATATTAATCTATACAGGCAAAGGTCCAATCATAATTAAATTAATCTGCATCTTTGCCAAAAGCTAGTGATTGGAATGGCAGTTTTCTTGGCAGTCATCCAATATAAACCAAGATCTCTATTACCCAGGGATCAAATTTTATTGCTACTTTCCCACCCGACACTTTGACTTAAAATGGACAGAATCTATGTTATAAACATATTTGCAATGTTTATCTATTAGAAAATAGTTACCATTGTGAGATTTTTTCTAATGATCTCATATATGTGCCAGTCTTTTACTAGGTTGCAATTTCCTTGCTCTCAGGATGGCCACAATCAAACTATTTGGCCCTGATGAGACGACCAACAAATAATAAATAGTCAAAACAAGGATTACTCTGTATCAGATGATGAAAATTACTATGTGAAAGAGCCTTTTATTGTCCCAAAAAGTGGCGATTACTTTTCTCTGCATAATATTTATACAGTTTATCTTACAATAAGATTTCTCACTATTCATTATACCCTAGTATAGACTGCCCAATTAACGATTTGGGGTCATTTACAATGCATCACCATTGTGTAGATATTCAGATGTGCAAGTTAGGGAGCATCAGGAATGTGCTGCCTTTTGCTCCTCACACTGTCACCCTTGGGTATTGTAACAGACCCATTTTGTTTGAAAGACCCAATAACAAAAACATGAAAGGGCATAGGCCTCTCGGTAGGCATTTGTACACTTGCAGAAAATAAACTGAGCCTGCCCACACCTGTCCCATGCTTAGTGACACAAATTAATTCGATCTACCTACCACTGAACTCATGAGATGGATTTGCGCCAGGAAAATATTTTCCCGTTTAAATCTGTCAATCTGTGATGATGACAGATTGCATTTTTATGGCAGTGGAGGAAATGCAATGTGTGTCATAAGCCATATACTTTTTAAATCTATTGTACAGTTCCCATGCATTTGTAAAAACTGTGTGCTGAGCTCTAATATAGTTTATTTAAGTTAGCTATTATTTAGCTATTGGGGCTGCCATTAAGGTTTCAGCAGAGCTGTAGGACCGATTGTGAACAGAAGATAACAAGCAGATAACCTATGTAAATGGGTTTTGTACTTAAGCACTGATAAACGGACGTCAGATGCAATTCATGGATCTCTACAATACATTTAGGAAGTAAACATTTCCCATTAGATTGTTGCTTCCAATAATTATATCATTTGCAGATGCTAAGCAAATATAAATGTATACAAAATCTTTTCATTTGACTGGCGCTTAAATAGTATATTGCTGGTATAATACAGAAAGATATTGCTGTTGAATGGTAACAGGGGGCCTATCAAATTCCTTTCATGCTGTCTATAGAATGTAGTGTAGGTCACCTTACACGTAAATGAAAATTCTGCATATACAATGGAGGATGGCACAATAGACTGATGTGTGTATTTCTTTAATATAGTAGAAGATGTTATTGGGTAACCATGTTTTTAAAAATGTAGTAAGGATTTATTGAAAAATCAGATAATAAATCAAATATAAGGCAGACAAATTTCAATACAACGAATAAACAAGAAGGTAATTTGGTGCCTCTACACCAGGGGTGTCCAAATTTTTGGCTCGTCGGGCCACATTGGAAAAAGAAAAATTGTCTGGGGCCACACATGAAATACACAAAAACATTTGATTTGTAAAAGTAAAGGAAATACACAGAAAAGAACTACAATGCCAGTTGGATAACCAGATGGAGCTATACACTGGAATATGGGACACCTGGATATTAAATAGACGTATTATATTATTATTACTAACTGGGCAATGGGCGGAGTTCCCCCTCCTCCTATTTCCTCGGGAACCAAGCGTTTCAAGCTGGGCCGCATTCATATTCATCCTGGGCTGAGTGTGGCCCTCGGGACGCAGTTTGGTCACCCCTGCTCTACACAGACTGATCCCCAGCCCTAATTTTAGCACTTGGTGTCTCTGTTCTGATGGGTTTATGACCCATATACATTTTCACCTGGGTGGAGCATAGAGTTCCTCGTCAGCCTAGCCCTATTTATCTGTACAACTACAGAACCTCATCTTAAGAATCAAACCCCCATGCTGATTCTCACTCACTGGGTTAACTATCCTTACCGGGAATCCACTGTAGCCTATCCTACCCCAAGTTCGGGCAAATATTTCACAGTTCTTCAAGGCTTAGGAGGAGATTTGTGATATATATAAATATATATATATATATATATATATATATATATATATATATATATATATATATATATATATATATATATTAGGGTAGAGGAGGGCTTCTGAAGCTCATTATTAGACAACAAATGATTAGTACCAAAGTGCAAATGGCAAGGATCAATTGGGAGATCAGAATTAGAAGAAATAGGGCTAAGTGGGATCGGCTCAGGAACCCAGGAACTGGGGCTGGGCCACTAAAGGGAATACTATGATCCAGCACAGGGTAGAGGAAAAGGCAGGCAGGCTTAAAAAAAAACCTGCCAACTGCAGTTGAGAGCAGCGACAGACACAAACAATGGGCAAGTAATACTTTACAAAAAATTATAAAAATAAGGAGGAACACAGACCTTCCAGCATAAGGTCCCAGGTTCTAGGTCCTGATCAGTTGTTTCAGCCAGACTCCTTCTAGACAGGACACATTAGACAGACATTGAAGAAGGGCAGCTTATACAGTGCAGTGAAAATCTTTTGTTTAAATGTTTTTTTTATTTGTTTATTAAATGCTCACTAAATACATGGTAAGATCATATATGATGCAGTTGTGTGTTTGGCGAACATTTATCTAGCAAAAACACAATAACATTCATAAAAAAGATTTCTCCACAGCACTCAACAATGTTTAAGATGTAAAATGGTCCACAGAACAATACTAATACTAATATGCTTTATATTTTTATATATATATATATATATATATATATATATATATATATATATATATATATATATATATATATATATATATATATATATATATATATATATATATATATATATATATATATATATATATATGGTGTGTGTATATATATAAAAAAGACCAGCAACACCGGGATTTCAGTGAAAAAAACACTTGACCCGGGCAGTGTTAAGGCCACCGTCTTACCTTGTTCCACTGATCTTCCCCATTCACATACTACTCCACATACTCAATAAAGACACTTGAAACCCAGGATGGAATTTAAAGTCCGCAGCTTTATTAAACATTAATAAATGCAAATAACCATAGATAACTGTAATATAACAGTAACTCACGGGAATGCACGGGGTTACTCCCTTGAGTGACCGAGCCAATGCCATGCCGGCCACCAGGGCGCTGCCCTTGGATGGGCAAGTAGTAGCAGATGGCCTCACTTAGCTCACCACCCGGGGCCCTTACCCGGAGAGGCATTAACCCAAAACAGATAGGGTACTACAGCCCCCATTACCCCACACTGGCAAGCATTCCCCCGCCCACTATTCCTCTCGCTAAATAATTAACGAGTTACTCGATAATATACTGCAATAGTCAAAAAAAGGGGGCGGGATGCTGTTTCACCTCGCTGCTCCAGAAGGATGGCTGCCAACCAAATCCCCCTGGATACACCTTGCTGGTAAGCCCTCCTTAATTCCTCACCACCAATCCTAACCCCCTTATTTGCCTATAGCCTGCCTAGCCCGGTCAAAGCTTCCCTCCCTCCACTTTGGCTTGTCCAGGAAGCCCTATTACCATGCATCTGAGTATTACATAAACAAGCGGTGTGCCACCCTACGGAAAATATATATATATATATATATATATATATATATATATATATAATTATTAGTGCAAGTTAGTTGCTTTTTTTTAATTAAAAGGGCAATTTGTACTATTTCTGAATGCAGCAGTTCTAGTCTTGTGGCAGGACTACAATTGATATGCACTAATAAATTATAGTAACATATACCATATGTATAAAAGCCAAGTGATATTTATTATGGAATGAGATCATGCTGTACATGGAAACAGCACGTCGACATAGTACAGGAAATGCACCAACATTGCAGGCAAGAAATAAAGTGTGAAATGCTAAATCATACGTCTCCTGGGTCCTGTACTTGAATCGCTTAGACTAGTGATACTCTGTGTTAAATTACAGCTCCCATCTATGAGATACTTTTTATTCCATATATACAGATGGATAGCCCCAGGTTTTAAACCAATTTATATAGTGCAATCAATTCTTTGACATGATTTCTCTGCTTCTTAGACAGACAGTCTATATTTGTTAATTACAAAAAACAAGAAAGTGCTGTTTTGAACTGAAGGGCAAAACCTGCATTTTGGGCAGTGCCTGAATGCTCTGCTTACATAATCGTTGCTTTGTGGTAATAGTGGTTGCGCTGTAAATATATCTATAACCACTATCTGGCTGGCACTTTTTCTTGTCACAAGCCTTCCTGGAATATAAACTTTCATTTTAAAAGTTACAGTACATTTTAATGTAAATTTATAGGGAATATTTAGATATGTATTAAATAATTTACCCAATTCAAAAGGTAAATAAGTGCTTATGAGGATTCTCAAAAATGTGTTGAGAGAACTACAGTAAATCCTATAATATGTATGAAAGTATTTATTTTTATAGTATTGTAATATATGGGTAAAGTATCTATTACTGTGAATTATTGGGACCTGGGTCTTTTCTTAATTTGGATCACTGCCTTAAATCTGCTAAAAATCATTTCAACATTAAAAAATCCCAATAGGATTGCTTTGACACCGATATGGATTAATGCTGCTTAATTACCATTACAAAATAATTTAATTATTTCCTTAAAATTAGTTCTCTGGGAGATGGATTTTGTGTAATGCGAGCTTTCTGGATAATGCATTTCTGCATGAGAGATCCCATACCTGTATTTTATATATAATACGAATATGACTCTTATGCAGAAAACTTTAAAAAGCAGACACTACTTATAATCAGTGCCAGGCCAAGCCAAACCCAGTGCCGAAAGCTATCCAACCAGCCACCTCACTCCCACCCCAGCTAGTGGCTGCACACTTATACGTGCACATGCCCTAAAGACCAGGGTGAAGTATGGAGTTGGCGGTGGGCAGGCCCCGATTTGTGGCGAGGCCACATAGGCCCGGGCCTAGGGCGGCACATTTTTGGGGGCGGCATGCTGTGGGGAGCCTGTGCTCCCCATTGCTCCGGCGCTCGCACGCTGGCGCTTTTGCGCCAGCGTGTGGTAGTGTGGGCGGGCGCTAGGACCGCGCAGAGCGCACGGCCTAGGGGCGCCCGCCCAGCGAATCCGGCGCTGGCGGTGGGAGGATAACCTGGAGCAGGTGGCTGAAATATAAAGTACAGACATCAGGGAGGGTCTAGCCACTAAGACATTTCAATGTTAACAAGTTTGAATTCCTTGATTATAAGTAAAGATAAGAACCTCCTTTATTGCAGAGACATCACTGGCATAAAAGAGGATAGCATTTTAGGAGTAAGTCTGTTTTTAAAAAGAATATTTAAATAGCAACTCTATGATATCTATAACAAATTCACGCTGTAATAACATAAAAGTTCATTCTAAGTTTAATTTAAATGCAAAAAAATGCAAGTTTTGCCCCAAAAAGCCCAACCAAAAAAAAATGTGAGTTTTAGTAAATAACCACCATAATGTACAACATTTTTAGCCTACTTTAGTTAAGTAGTAGTTCCACATGGAGACAAGACATCTTTTACTTTTATAGATTTTCCTTTACAACTAAACTTTTCACTGCTTTCTCAGGAATGCAGCAATTTCTAATGAGATATACACCTTTAAACTATTCATTACTCACCGCACTTTATGAAGTCCATGTTTTTGTTGGTTTAACAGCTTTTTTTCTTAGCTTGTCTTGCCAGTGTATTAGACTGATAAGGAAATTTGAGTTCTTATTCCCTATGAACTCAGTAAAGCTATCATTGAACAGTCCCTATTCTTTGGAGGCACTGGATAACATTTGACTTTTGTATGCAAGCCAAAGCATTTCCTTCTAAGGTGCTTTTACTTCTGGGCATATTATTTTAATATTAGCCATTACTTAGAAAAAGGCAGTCAACCTTACATTCTCATCTTACAGGGCTTGGCCTTACTTGAATTTCTCATGAGGGTTCCCAACTTGTATAGATTTTCTATGTTAATTTTCCAGTTCTTTTCACTTTTTACTAATAATGCAGATAATCCTTTCTATATATTTCATAGGAAACAGTAAAATCTAAGCATTACTGTTTGTGACGTATTTGGCATAGTACAATTCTCATTTCCCTGATGGTTCTTTAAGACATTTTGTTAAAAGCCTTATAAACCATATCTGCAGCTCTTTTTTCTTTTATGTAGTTTTATACAATGCTCTGCTTGAATGTTGTTGATTTATTTCAAATATTAAAGTGATATATGCATATACAGGTATGGGACCTGTTATCCAGAATGCTTGGGACCTGGAATTTTTCAGAAAATGGATCCTTCTGAATAGGGATGTAGCGAACGTCGGAAAAAATGTTCGCGAACATGTTCGCGAACGTCCGGACAAAAATGCGAACGGTTCGCGAACGTTGCGAACCCCATAGACTTCAATGGGAAGGCGAATTTTAAAAGCTAGAAAAGACATTTCTGGCCAGAAAAATGATTTTAAAGTTGTTTAAAGGGTGCAACGACCTGGACAGTGGCATGCCAGAGGGGGATCAAGGGCAAATATGTTTCTAAAAAATCCATTGTTGACACAGCGCTGCGTTTTGTGCTGTAAAGGGCAGAAATCACACTACGTCACTCAGGTGGTGTTTCTGGAGACGGTATTATTATTGATATTTAGACAGAATGTGAAAAAGCTCACACAGCTAGGTGGCAGTGGTTTGAAGAACACACTGGGCAAATAATGCCTGCAAGGTCGACGTATACACTACAGCAGTGGATACGGAATATATTATTGCTGCTTGGAAAACGTCACTCAGGTGGTGTTTCTGGAGACGGTATTATTGATATTTAGACAGAATGTGAAAAAGCTCACACAGCTAGGTGGCAGTGGTTTGAAGAACAGATGCAGATGAGAGATCAGCAGCAGGACAGACAGCTGCCCACAGCAGCTACATACAGAGCACTGCAGTAGAAGGTAGATTACTAGCCAGCAAAGCTACCTAACCTAAAATGTCCCTCAAATCCCTGCAGAGTTCTGTCCCTACAATACAGAGCAGTATCAAGTAGATTACTAGCCAGCAAAGTTACTATCAACTGTCCCTCAAATCACTAACAGCTCTCTCCCTACACTAGCTCTTCCAAGCACACACAGGCAGAATGAAAAAACGCTGCAGGGCTTCAGTTTATATATGGAAGGGGAGTGGTCCAGGGGGTGTGGGGGTGGTCCAGGAGGGAGAGCTTCCTGATTGGCTGCCATGTATCTGCTGGTCTGGGGGAGAAATGGCAAAAAAAGCGCCAGCTAAGGCGAACCCAAATTGGCGAACGTTGCGTTACGTTCGCGAACATTCGGCGGACGAACAGTCCGCGACATCCCTACTTCTGAAATTTGAATCTTCATACCTTAAGTCTACTAAAAAATCATGTAAACATTTAAGTAAACCCAATAGGATTGTTTTGGCTCCAATGAGGATTAATTATATCTTAGTTGGAATCAAGCACAAGGTACTGTTTTATTATTACAGAAAAAAAGTTTTTTTTAAAAATGTTTTGGATTACTTGGATAAATGGAATCAGTGGGAGACAGGCTTTCCATAATTCAGAGCTTTCTGGATAATGGGTTTCCGAATAACATAACCCATACCTGTATTTCTTTTGATAATGCTAACAGTGAGAACTTCAGCACTTATGGGACCATTAAGCAAACATAATAGGGCCTACTTACTACCATTCGAATTCTATTTTTTTCGGGAATCAAAATTTTTCTCTAAAAATATGTAACAACCACTCAACCCAAATACTGAGCTCAGCTTCAGCTCCACTGTGTGTGAGTGCACACATGCTGACCGGATTCAAATCAATGGAGCAGAGGCACTGAGCAGATCTGCTTCTCTCAGCCTTCAAAAATACAAAGGCTGACAAAACCCACTAACAACAACCTGTGTGCCCATAGCCTTTATGTTACAGCCACAGTCTGAAATGACTGCAGGGTCTTGCAAGCTAGAGTTCAGGAGTAACTAAGAAGACAGTGGACAGAAAAGCAAATCTGGAGGGCAAGCAGTATGACAATCTAAAATGAAGCACCAATAGACACACAAACCCACCAGAAGAAGGTCTTTTTAATGACAGCCCTGAACTGCCTCCTCTGCCTTCCCGCCAGCTAAAATGTAAATTGCCGGTGGGATGGCACTTGTTTTCCGAAGTTGCCTCACGAGGAAACCTTGGGCGACTTCGGGAAAAGGCTGTATTAACAGGATAACCTTATGGCTAATGTCTCAAGGGACTGAAACTTGGCCTGCTAAAAAACGCAGGCCAAAAATCAACCCCATGTGGCATTAGCCTACATGTCGTCATTAAGATTAATCGCCTTGGCAAAATCAAGTCCCGTGTACTGGTTGCAAACTTGCAAACTGCTATTCAGTGTTTGCTAAACAGAACAAAAACTTTTCTAAATATATAAGTTAGCCTTCAACAAAGTAGTGACACTTTAAATTTTCAAGTGAAAAAACCTCAGGACATCAGAGAACAACAAACTCTGTAACCCTTTGGCAGAAATATTAAGGGCATTGGATGTTTGTTTAACTGGTCAGGACTGACAGTTTGAAATTTTACAAGTTAATGTTGAGAAACCCTTGCAACAGATCTGATATGGATTATAGTCCCAGCTGTGTACGTCTTGACTCATACTCCAAATGCTTGGCTGGTCTGTTTTTGGCCCAGCTGAAGTGTAAACATAATTTGGTTGTTTAAGCTTAATGGCAAAGGGAAAGGCAGATTGAATTTGGCATCAAAGTATGATTTAAAAAGATCATTTGGAATGGTACTGCGCCCTAAAAATAAGTATAAAATGAAACTTTCTCACATCACTATGGCAATTTAGTTACATTCTAATTTGTGTTTTGAAGTTTAAATATGGAAAAAATACATAAGGTTAATTAGAACAGACTTTTTTCCATGGTAACTGCCTGCACAGTATGATATGGCTTAAAGTAGCATATTTGCTATTTTCAGGCCTTCCCCTGTTAATAACTTCTGATTTTATATTTCTTGTTTTTGACTAGTGAAAAATTTCTATTCTAAACTAATCTTTAGAACATTGTCAGGTTTGTGTGAAAAAGCAGATTAGATAATTCAGGGGATTCTTTTTTGCTCTTAATAACTTTGAAGAAACCAGAGGAGTCAGAAAGGCATGTAGACAAAAACAAAGAAGGTTTTTAGGATTTTGCCTGGAGACAAGTATAGAAAATGCATGAGGATTATGGTTTACGAAGACTTTCTATTTTATGGTGCACAGTTTTTACATTTAATTTAAAGCTGATACCAAGATATTTAGAGGAGCAGCCTGTGTAGTTCAACAGCAGCATTTTAGTGAAATGGGGGATACACAAGTTACATAACTAAGCAGGAAATGCAGTAGCCATTCTCCTCTTTTAATTATTTTTATCATTTAGACTTTTTAAGTGATTGGCCATTTTTGATTTTTGCATACAGGGTCCGGGAGCACATTATATAAATCTTTAACATATACACATTTGGAACTCTGGTTATACAGTACATACTGATGTGGAAAAATTGCCATTGTTAAGACAGCTTCTAAATATAGTGTGCTATCTGACTTAAATTATTATTGCCATGGTTAAGCATCTATTATGTCCGTTTTATGCAGTGAATGCAAAGGTCCCTTTAAATTGCATGCTTCTGCACATGGATACAACAAATTGTGGAGCACACATAAGTTTTTGTATATACTCACAAAAGTTGCCTTTGTCTAGGATCAACCACTCTGCACATGCCACACACAATGTTTACAAAATATGAGCAAAAGATCATTTGTGAGCATACTGTATTTACTAAAAACTGCAGTTACTCATAGCAACCAATCAACTACTTGTTTTAATCTGTCAATTTAGGAAATAAAAGTAAATATTTGAATGGTTGCCATGGGTAACCACACTGGTGCAAGTTAGCATCTATATTAATAGCCGAGTCTCACATCTCATAGATCATTAAACAAAATGTTGATAAATGTACTTAATTCTATGTGTCTCATTCAACTATTGCAATAATTTTTCAAATTACAAGTAAAACCCAAATTCTTTTTTATCATAACATCCATACCTGTTATAAAGGTATTTAAAAAATCTCTGATGGCAATCATGGGGTTATTTATTAAAATCTGAATTTATCTCAGAATATTAATTAAAAAAGTTTGTTCAAACCCCCATGCCCAATTTTATCTTATTTATTAAAAAAAAACTTGATTTAATCCTATATAATAAAGTTGAAGTGTCTCTGCGTCCAGTCCCTGTGTCCGTGGGATTGCGCTACTGCGCATGTGCCCCACGGACCGCACACAAAAATGGCCTGAGCTGTGACCTGCAACCCCACAGGAGTTGGTTTGAGCTGTAATTAAGACAAGCAGTGCGGGGAGGCGGCGCTGAGAACTGCAGTCAAACCGTAATATGGTATTAGGCACTGGCAACATGCTATCCATTCACCTGCCGTTCCTCCGCCCCTGGCTCCTCCCTCCTTCCCCGACCCTTCCCTTCCTCCCAGCAGCGGCTCTGTGCTTACAGGTATGGACAAGATGAGCGGGCGCGTTGGATTCTACAAGCAAGAGCTGAACAAGACGGTGTGGGAAGTGCCGGAGCGGTACCAGCGTCTCACCCCCGTCGGTTCCGGTGTCTTCGGCTCTGTTAGGTGGGGCGATTAGTGAAGCGAGTGGGGATTGGGCCCTGGCACCGTCATGCAGTGCATCAAACTGTGCGACAAATAGTCTCTGCGACAGGCTGAAGGGGCACCGGCGGCACATTACTGTGTTCTGAGGCAGGGTGTGCTCATGTTTTCTATCACAACTTAGTGCTGTACTGTGAGAGTTGTAGTTCCGACGCTCCCTGGGCCAGATGATAGGGAAGCAGTGCTGTATGTGTGTGTCGCACCTATACTATATATATATATCCTATATAATATCCTATCCTATATAATAAAGTTGAAGTGTCTCTGCGGCCAGTCCCTGTGTCTGTGGGATTGGCGAATTTAAACTCTAAAATGGGTTTTTATAAATGTTTGACTACATATGTTCTAGCGCCCGTTAATTTAACGGGCTTAATGTCTAGTCAGATTATAAAAAAACTGGATAAAATTGAGCGAAAACTCAAATCGTACAATTTTTTTCAAGCTTTTTCCCGAACCGCTTGATTTTTTTATATTTTTTTTTCGAAAACTCTGAAATAGTCCGATTTTTAGGCTAAACCCAGCGCAGACCCTGATAAGTTGGGATCGGTGCGTCTCCCATTGACTATTATAGGACCTCGACAGATCTGAGATAGCGGATTTTCGGATTCTGACTTTATTGCAGCATTGGAGTACAATAAATCTCGGGGAAAAAAATCTGGGTTTTTTTCCTCTAAAAATTTCTAGTAAAAAAAAACACTCAAATTTCTAGAGATTTCACAACTCAACCTTTAATAAATAACCCCCCATATGTGACACAGAAACAGATTTTTTAATTTAAAAATGTTTCTTAAATTCTCATATCATTTGTCAGCCAGAGTACCACCCTAAATACCATCTAAAAACAGTATCATAATGAGCTAATAATATCCTAGTCAGAGAAAGGAACTTCTGGAAAGAATATCCAAGATCACAAATATGAGAGGATCCGCTTTAGCCAAAAAGCATATTATTCATAATTCTGCTCTTTTATATAAAATAACTTTTCAAACGTGAGTAAAATTACTTCTGAAGTGTAGGAGTGAAATACAGCAGCTTTCTTTGTATGTATGCATATCAGAATGATTGGAAGAGTCATAATACAGATGCTTTGCCTGCTCTAACAGGACCGCCTTGCTTCTCCAAGGTCAGGTTTCTCAGCCTTGGTTTACTGTCTTCAACCCAACTGTGATTCTGTTTCTCCGCAGCATGGTATCACTGGCATCTTAAGGCTTTCTGATAAAAACCATAAATGATTTGGCTCTCCAGTGATTGTATGCTGTGGAATAAGAATTAATGATGCAGAGGAATATTTTGGCAGCACACATGCTCTCTCTACCTCACTAAAGAAAACAAAGATTTTCATTATTCATTCTCAAAGATATAAACTAGATTTAACTGCATAAAGATACTCCATTGGTATGTAATTTTAAGAGACAAATGACAAAGGCTTTAATGGCTTGACAGGGCTAGAATTTGAAGGCACTACAGTTCTACGTGCATATGAAACAAAAGCAGGAGCTTCCAGTTTACTGAACTTTGTAAAACTAGGACAATATACCTAGTTGATATGTGCAAGTAACTATATTAGAAGTAAATCCACATGAACAATTCATATACTACACATTCAGTTCACTACACTTCCACTTATTTTACTTGGTGACTAAAAATTCATATTATAATGACTCTTTTATAACATGCACCCAGTTGTTCAGGTGGTGCAGTGCAAAAGTCTTTCAGTTATAGTTATACTCTATACATACTTGTAATGTAATATTAAATAACATGTACAAGCACTGCTTGGAAGTACATGGAGCAAATGTGCTCCTAAATACAACTAACTTTTCGTTAAGGGCTGGTTCACCTTTAAGTTAAATTTTAGTATGTTATATATTGCCCAATTCTAATAAATTTTCAATTGCTCTTCATTATTTATTTCATATAGTTTTTAATTATTCGCCTTTTGTCTTTGCAGCTTTCAAATGGGGGTCACTGACTCCATCTCCTATTCATATTCCAGTCTCTTATTCAAATCAGTGCATGGTTGCTAGGGTAATGCTGCAATTGCAAACTGGAGAGCTGCTGAATAAAAAGCTATAATAACTCAAAAACCACAAATAATAACAAATGAAAACCAATAACAAATTGTCCCAGAATATCTACATTAGACTATAAATTCAATTTAAAAGTTAAAATCAAACACAATGCAGTGCCACTCATCACAGACCACTAATCACTTAAAGCCAAGAGTTCTCCAATATAAAATCTGCCACCCATTGAAATAATAGGACTTGAACGGGGATGTTCTTTAGTTAGGAGAATCAACATATGCCTAGCATTATCTCTTTAAACATATTAACTATGGTAACTCATTTTGATTTATAGAAATATCCAAGAATACTATGGGGCCGATTCACCAAGGGTTGAATATCGAGGGTTAATCAACCCTCGATATTCGACTGGGAATTAAAATCCTTCGAATATCGAAGTCGAAGGATTTTAGCGCAAATAGTTCGATCGAACGATCGAAGGAATAATCCTTCGATCGAGCGATTAAATCCTTCGAATCGAACGATTCGAAGGATTTTAATCCAACGATCGAAGGATTATCCTTCGACCAAAAAAACTTAATAAAGCCTATGGGGACCTTCCCCTTAGGCTAACATTGGCTTCAGTAGCTTTTAGATGGCGAACTAGGGGGTCGAAGTTTTTTCTTAAAGAGACAGTACTTCTACTATCGAATGGTCGAATAGTCAAACGATTTTTAGTTCGAATCCTTCGATTCGAAGTCGTAGTCGAAGGTCGAAGTAGCCCATTCGATGGTCGAAGTAGCCCAAAAAACACTTCGAAATTCGAAGTTTTTTGACTTTGAATCCTTCACTCGAAGTTCGGCCCCTATTTGTAATGCATGATTAGCTTGATGCTTAACATCCTATATATCTTGAAATAATGTACATATACCTGTATTTGAAAATGACTGAAATCAGCATTATCCCACTAGGCAGCTGCACACATTTCCTAAATATATTAGAAAAATAATTTAAACATGAGGTTTAAATAAATCCCTACCTTTTAAATATCTTTTAGGGACTGAATGCATTCCAATGAAAATACCACATTTATAATTGAATTTCTTTTTCACTTTTGATTAGCATGTATAAGATTGTTTCACCGTAACCATGAGTTTGCTACTGAAAACTCATTATTTTTATAGGCTCTCCTTAAATAAATATTACAAAGCACCCTTATATGCATTACCACACGTGCATATGTTTATATGACAAATTGAGAACATACATATTAATGATTCGAAAGATGGATTGAGATGAAATGCTTTGTCTTGGAGGTTTTCTACATTGGAGTTTCTATGTACATTTTGTTAAATTAAAATAGCTGAGTATATCAAGTAGAATCCACCCAAGTGTGTCCTTGCCAGGCCAGTCAGCATATGTTTAATCACTTCCAGACTGGGAATTTGCAAAAGTTGAAAAGAAAGAAAGGAATGTTCACATTTAAAAATAATGCATGAGAAATGTGTTTTTTAATTGAGATATATTCTCAAAGCAATAGCCACTCGCATGATTGTTTATCCATTAAGGTGTACAAACACTAAGGGAATTTCAATTATAGAAAATGTTTTTTCCCCCATTTCTGAGAGTCAGATAACGCTAGCTGTACTTTCTGCATACTGTGAGCCCCTGTTATTCTTTTGTATGCATGCAAATCAGTGCCATTAGCAAGTGCAGACAGTCAGAATGTAGCATTCCAGTACTTTAGGACTGGGGTACTTTCCGTGTACATGTGGAAAATGTGGTTTTATAGAATCTGAATATTGTATCCCTAGTCCCCTAGCTTGGGGCTGTGAGAAGTGCCTGTAAATTATTAGCACATACAGATATTGATTCAACTTTATTAGCCCAGTTTGATTAATTGATAAGTGATAAAAAAAGGTAGACACACATCCATCAAATTCAACATTTTGTGTCTTTATGTAACCTGCGTAACTGTTAGTTGATCCAGAGGAAGCAAAAAAAAACCCATCTGAATCCTCTCCAATTTGCCTCAGAGAGGGAAAAATTCCTTCCTGACTCCAAGATGGCAATCGGGACAGTCCGTGGATCAAATTGTACTATGAGCTATCTCCCATAACCCTGTATTCCCTCACTTGCTAAAAAGCCATCCAGAAAATCTTATGTACAACTAATTCAGCGAGAGAATCACATCTCTCTTTATAGTGACTTTGGCTTTTATTTACTAGGGCCTGAAAAACTGTCAATGTTTCAGACTTGCTCTCTATGTGGTTGCACGAAAGTGTCTGGACAGTATTCCCATAAGTATTATTAAAATGCCTTTATTTCCATTTAATGGGCTATAGACCAAGAATGCAGAATAGCATAAATGCTGACATATTTGGCCTTCAGGCTGGGGACTCATCTACTTCTTTTGGACAGATATATGCTCAAAACAAGTATGTGCTTCCTGATCAATAATATGGATGATTCAACTCTTAGACAAAACTTTCTCATGCATGACTAATATGAACTTATTAATGTTTGTTTTGGGTTGAATGATGGAGAACCTTTGTAGTGAAGATCAATTTTTCATTGTTCTGTTGATTTTAGTACCCCCTCCTAAGACTCTTAGCATTTCATTATGAACATATATATCAAGCAGCATTCTGGCATCTGTGCTAACTCATTACAATGGTTCTTCTTTATTGTTTTTATTGTAAAATCACAAGACTTGCATTTAACTAAAATATCAGCTTTCATCTTTAGCTGAACACAAGATGCAAAATTTGGCATTAACAATATAATTAGTGATGGGCGAATTTGCCCGTTTCACCGCCGGCGAATAAATTTGTGAATTTGCCCTGAAAATTCGCCTTTTCGCCAGTTCCGCGAATTTTCAGGGCATTTTCAGGGAAATTCGTGGCAAAACGGGACAACTTCACTCATCACTAAATATAATATAAATAGAACTTAAAATATAAATACTACTACAATATGTAGTGAATGGATGAATTTGTCATGCTGGACCTTGTGCATTTAATGGATAATATCTAAGGATTTTTGTTGTCATAAATATCAGCTGTCCCTTGTTTTGAGCCAATCAGAGAAGTCACAATAGCATTACATTTCTTTTTAAATGGACACTTTGGTTAAATTTAGTTCCGTTTCGGATATATGGCTGCAAAATGAAAAATGATGGTTATGTTATTTTTTTTTAAAAATTTCATTCCAATATTGTTATAGTTGGTTAACAGAATTGATGTAATATGTATTGGGAAAAATGCATGGAACCGCGGTGGGGAAAGCATGCTGTTACAAAATTATGAAATGAAAAATGAAATAACATTTAAAAAAAAAAAGAGATCCTGCTTTTCTTTTATAAATGCACTTGCATTTCTGGTGCATGAATATAAAGTTGGTCACATAATCATTCTTTACTCTGTTCAAAACAAGGAGTTGTGTAGTGTACACATGTATTTCATCAAGGGACATTATTTAGGAAAAGCAAAAGGTTTCACAGTCCATAGCAGTCTGCTCTACACCACCTGGAGTTATGTGCAGCACTGACTTGTCCTCCTGAACACACAGAGTCTACCCACAGAGCAGCAGACTGTCAACAAAAAAAAGCAATTAATCTGACTTTAGATTAATGTTGTAGACAGAAAATGTGTGGGGTCAAATCTTACGCACATTTGTATGTCATCTACTGGCCATTCTCAAGCTGAAATGAAAAAAAAAAAACGTTAATAGAGAAGATACAGCTGTGACACGAGGACTAAATAATTACTATTATTATTTGTAATCTCCTATCAGCTATTCGCTCAAATATGGAATTCTTGAAGCAGTGATGCCTTCCACATTGCATTTATCCTTGGAGAAACATATTCATGTGATACTCAGGGTGAATATTGTAGTTTTACATTGACACTCGCCCTTTTTGCTGGTCTTGCCTGCCAATTATCAATTCTGTGCCTCTTGTCTGTTGACCATTTGCCCAGTCAGTCATTTTTAGTCTATTCCTGACTCTCTGAAGATCCTGTTTGCTTTTAGAGATGAGCAAATGATACATCACATATATGTAAGTTTTAAAAATGATATCCTACAAAGCACTTTTTTTTCTAAAAATGCTAATGCAATATTGTATGAGTTAGACTGGGTATATAGCATTTAAAGAACACCAACATATTCCACAGCACAGTACAATAAATAGGTGTATACATAAAACATACAAGAAAACATACAAAACAACCAATACCCAATACAAGAGGTAAAGATGGTCCTACCCATATTACTTTTGGAAGGCATCAACACCACTGCCAGAGTCACAAATTATATGCATTAAATCAACCTGCTCCATAATCTCCAGGTATTTTAAAACATATATACAGTTAATGCATGGCAAAATGTCAGCCTCTTGCTATATCAATTGGAATATCTGTATGGTTTCAAGTTCATGAATATGCACTTATATAGGGGGTAATCCTATTACAATCATTGCTTTGCTAACCACCTATTGTTTAGCTGACTTGCTTAAGATGGCAAAGGCACCCTAAAATCTGATATGAGTGATATGTAAGAATCTATACATTTTATATATAATTCTAGCTGTTCTGTCACTACATTTACTAACTGTACCAGGTACTGTATCATTAATCCCTTAAAATAGACAGAATTCAATGTTTCATCACATTGTTTTATATTGCAGTAAATACTCTTTGTCAAATGAGAGAAAACTTAAAATAAGGGTACCGTATATACTCGCGTATAAGCCGAGTTTTTCAGCACCCAAAATGTGCTGGAAAAACCTACCTTGGCTTATACGCGAGTCAAAGATCGGTGCGCTCCCTCCTTGGCAGCAACAGACCGTGTGCACCAACAAACAGGATCCGCCAGAACAGCAGACGCGAGAAGGACCGTTCCCACAAGGCCCACCTGGGTTTAGGCTCCTGGTCCAATGGATTGCCCCCCCAGAATTTTCCTCCTTCCGTTAACTTCAGGCCAGGCAGTAGCAGACTCGCCACTGATGCTGCCTCTGGTTCTGATGCCAAATGCCGACAGAAACTACTGACACTGCCCTGGTACTCGAGGTACCGGAAACTGGGGGGGAAACGGAAGCGCCACGCTTGCGGCCTGAGTGCGACCGCTTTCTTCCAACTGCAGTTAGGTTCAGAATGGCGAAGAATACGCTTCCCGGAAAGTAGATGCAGTCGGACTGGGGCCTCACCGGCCTGCCCAGGAACATAAACGTCTTCACATCTTCCTGTAAGTATAGCCTGAGGTTCAGGCAACTATCAGTGCATGGCAGAATGGGGACAGTGCCGGTGCTCATAATTATACAGAGAGCGGTGGAATAGGTGTCTTTACCTGCGCCCAATATAGGATCCAGGTATACGCAGGATAGCAGTGCCATGATGGTAGGGCTAAGAGGCTGGAGGACAGCAAGGACCCGACGAAGGGGGAGTTGATTCCTGTCATGCTTTCACGCATGCTTATCTGCACCTTTAAGTTATTTGGGTGTTGCACGGAGATGTAGTTCAGCAACATCCAGGTAGGCTTTTTGAAATGCTATAGATAAGGTTAAAGAAAGCAGATATAGATAATGTGATTTCTGGATTGCGTCTGTTGTATTGTTGCACTTGAGCTGATACACATTTGCTTTTGCCCTTGCACCTTGTTTTTTTGCTTTGTGTGTGTGTCTGTGCAGAATCTGTGGCATAAAGCTGTATATGATTAACTTAACTTTTTAAATTAACTTTTTCAAATGTGAGCGCACCGATCTTTGATAACTTTCTGTTTCACTTATATAGCAAGTAGCGGTATATAGTATAGGCTTATACACGAGTCAATACAGTTTCCCACTTTTCCTAGGTAAAATTAGGTACCTCGGCTTATACTCGGGTCGGCTTATACACGAGTATATACGGTATGTGAAATTGAGGTTTCCCTGTATATGATTGTGAGTGACAGGGACAGTTGGTGGATGAGATGCTTTTGTCTGTTATTACAGGGGGAAATACAGGGACAGATTGTAGGTGAAAAAATGAAGGGGAAGACAGTGACACAGTAGGAAGAAAGTCACTGCTCCGCAGAGCTTACAATCTAAACTTTTGTTTTTGTATGAATTATACAGAATGACATTTTGAACAGTGATCAGACAAGTTCTGAACAATGTATATTTATGGGGCTTCTGAAACATTGTCTCAATGTGACCAAAACATTCTTACATGGTATCTCCCACACAGCGTTAATGTACCTTCTTTGTCATCGTGTGGGAGTTCATTCAGTAGGAAAACAGACTGATACTTTGGCACAAATAACAGAAGTCTCACTTAATTTCATAGTTGGCAGTAATTGTGTCTAGAGGTGGTGAGGTGCAGCAAAGTTAATAACTTCTCTCTGCTAACAACTAGTCACTCTTGGATAAACCACCCAGCAAGAGACTGGGGTCTGATCACTACAGGGGGATTTTACTCCTTAGATTTTTATAGTATTTTAAAATCAATTCACCGGTGGTACACCCTGGCCAGAAAGATACTCAAACACTGCACCGGAACATTTTTAGAAGCCACATTTATGAAATATTTTAATTATTGTCATTCGTAATGGAGCATTGGATTTAATAAGTTAATAGATGTAATTTCTGTATTAATGATTTCCTGGCCTAAAATAAGATATTAATGAAAACAATTTCTGACAACTAGGACTGCAAGACAAACATCTGCTTAAAAATACCTTAATTATAACCATATCTTAATTACCACAATAGTTTGACTTGTGAGAGTAGGAAGATGTAGATCCTGAAACCCTGAATATGCAATAAAGGTTATCAATTTTTCTGTTCTGCATGTAATGACTTATATAATGATCATTTTCTGCAATAGCTGCGGGTGTAACTAGCACAGGTAAAAAGTGACTCAAAAACCTATTATTTACCAGAACTGGGACAAAGGTGCATGTTTTTTACATATAATATTAAGGACTGTGGACAGTACACACAAGGACTTGCGTTAACGTCACAGACTGCTGTTAAATAAAACTTAGGGATTCTGTCATAATAAAAGTTTTTTTGTTAATAGTGCTCCTCCAGCAGAATCCTGCATTTTCTTTCAAAAAAGTAAACACATTTTTTAATATTTAATTTTGAAATCTGACATGTGGCTAGACATGTTGTCAGTTTCCCAGATGCCTCAATCTTGTGCTCTGATAAACTTCAGTCACTCTTTACTGCTGCACTGAAAGCTGGAGGGATATCACCCTCTCCCTTCCCTCCCCCCCAGCAGAACATCAGCCCATCAGTAGAACAATGGGAGGGTAACCAGGGGGAGCAGGGGGTGCGAGCGGGCCAGGGCCCGCACCCCCTCAGGGCCCCCCGGCAGTCCGCGCGCCGATGTGCGGCGCATATTCCCGGCCAGTTCCGGTGTACAGAGGGGGGCGGGGGCCCGGCTGCGCGTCCTGCGCCAGGGCCCGCCCCCTCTAGTTACGCTTCTGGTAACCAGATAGCAGTTCCCTGACCTAGTGGTAGATATGAGAACAGCACTCAGTAGTAAAAATCCAAGTCTGACTGACCCTATTCGTGACTCCTTCAGTTACATTGAGTAGGAGAAACAATAGCTTATCTGAAAGCAGTTCCATCATGAAGTGCTGGCTCTTTCTGAAAGCACATGACCAGGCAAAACAACCTGAGATGCCTACACACCAATATTACAACTAAGAAAATACATTTATTGGTTTAAGAATTTTAAATGGTAGAATGAAGCATGCGCAATGTACACAGTATAATTTAGTAATAAAAACAATACCATAAAAATCATGACAGAATCCCCTTAAAGTTCCTGTCCTTGTCCCAGTACATTTCTTCAATGTACAATTGTCTGATGTGGACAGAACAGTAAATCCTATTAGAATAGTGATTTCCCTGTAAATTAGGATTACTAATGTTCTGCAGAAAATTGTATATAGTATTCATGTTCTTGCTATAGGAAGACTGTATCAAAGGCAATTTAATTTTATGGTTAGTTTTTATGCAAGGTGTGTTCTCTCGTACTGTTGGAACACCCGTTCTATTCCAGGGCTCTCTATCTATGGATTCGGTTGATTGCTTGCATGTACTTGAGAAGATGCTTTTTGTTTAAAAACCAGATCATAGGGTCTGGTAATTATTTCAATATTGACCAGTCTGATGCCAGTTTACATCATTCTAACCGCAAGGTTTATTTCTTTTGGATGATAGAAAAAAGGTTCACATTTACAATTATTATTTTCTGTTGTTTTTAGAAGTAAAGGTATTTTTGCTTGTATTTTGTAAAATGAATCATCCTGACATATGTAGAGTAATACAGCTACCAATGTTTCACAGATTAGTAGTACTGGAATGGGATCCGTTATCTGGAAACCCGTTATCCAGAAAGCTCTGAATTATAGAAAGGCCATCTCATTTTAAGTATGATTTCCTCTTTCTCTGAAATAATAAAACAGTACCTTGTATTTGATCCAAACTAAGATAAAGTTAATCCTTACTGGAAGCAAGGATTCATATCAGGTTTATTTAGGGGGTTATTTATAACTAGTCCAAATGGTAAAAACTAGTTTTTTTTTTTACTATGAAATCAAAATTTTAGTGGAAAAAAAACCTCAAATTTTTCAAGATTGATTATACCCAGAGGATGCAAAAAGTCAGAATTCGAAAATACTCCATCTTCAACCTGCCGAGGTCCTGGCAGAGGTCCTATTTGCAATTTAAAGATAATATGGTCTGCGCTGGGTTTGGTATGATAATCGATAATCTCAACATTTCAGGCTTTTCTGTCAATTTGGCAAAAAATTCAGATTTTTGTATGACAAGCTGAAAAAGTTTCGGCTTATCACAATCAGATTTTTTCGTGTTTTTATAATGATAAATAAGTGTAAAGTAGATTCTAGTTTGGTCTGACTTTTTTTGGATTTTGATAAATTACCCCCTTAATGTTTTCATGATTTTCTAGTAGTCTTATGGCATGAAGATTCAAATTATGGAAAGATCTGTTAGCTGGAAAATCTAATGTCCCAAGCATTCTGGTTAAAAGGTCCCAAAGAACATGTACATCATTCATCCATACTTTGCAATCTTGGTGTCATTATGCAATAATAAATGCATTTTGACCAGTCTGATGCTAGTTTATATTATGCAATAATAAATGCATTTTGACCAGTCTGATGCCTGTTTACATCCTTCTGTTTCCCTACTACAATATGCTTGTAGAAAGAGACGGTTGATCCTAACTTATGCCTGGATTAAACATGAATACTAAATGCATTTGCCATATAGCAATTTCCAGAAAGCATTCAATTAATGATGAGTAATTTGACAACCTCGTTTTAGTATTAAACAGAAACCATATGAATTATTTTAAATACACATACAAAATCTTATCAGCTGTTTTTATGCTTCATGCACAGCTCTGTTTTTCTATTTGGCATTGCTGAGAAGATTAGAATGTGTACAGATTGCTAGGAAGTGTATTAACATGAAAAATAAGTCTGCCTGGTTAGAATACTCCAATTCTGTAGTTCTAAAGGTGTCATGTGATTAAGAACATAAATAACTCAGAACGGATGTAACTGTCTGCCAAACAGATGATCTCCTTGAGAGACTTAATCCTTGGCCTAGGACTGAAGCATAGCAATTGCTGATGGTAGGGTGCAGTAAAACAAAATCATAGCAGAACTAGATCTAGGAACTTTAAAAGCTTTCTAGATCAACAGACAAGACAGACAATTCAACAATACTCATCCAAACTTAAAGGACATGTAAACCCCCCACAAAATATGTAATAAGCGAACAGCGTCTTTGAAATATTTAAATACCAGCTACTATGGTTGTTAAAAGGCTAATAGTAAGCCTGCAGCATCCAATTAATCACGTAGGATTCCTTCTCCTCCTCTAATCCACTTGACCCCCTCCCTTGGGACTTTACTTTGGCTGTTGACTACTGGGCATGCTCAGTTCTTCTCAAATCAGATTACTAAACATGCCTTCCAGTCTAGTAGCCAAAGAATAGATGGCATGGCTGGTTCCCACAGAAACTCTGTTGTAGCCGACTGCTCCAATTTTTTCTCTTTACCTTCTCTTCTGAGCTCAGATTAATCATTATAATCCAAGCAGGACTTTTTATCAAAGTATATTCTACCTGTATAAGACTGCATTCGTGATTGCATGAACTTTACACTGAATAAGGGTCTTTGGAAACGTGCGCTGTTTGGAGATGTAAACGTCACTGATGATGTGTCAGAGGGAAAATGGCCTCTGGATGAAAGCTGATGTGTGTTTTAGGAAAATGTGATTTTACTGGCAAATGGAGGGGGTATATGCAGTATGAATGATGCTGTTTGGGTGAGGGAAATGTGCCAACATATATACATGGTAGGAAAATCTAGGGTTTACATGTCCTTTAATGATATACTGTATGATGGTATGAGCTGCATTGCCTTATGCTATTGTAGACTAAGACCCAGTAGTTGCGTGTATATGCCTGAAATCAGTAAGTGAGATACCTACTGAATAAATCATTTGCTACCTTATAATTTTAAAAATACAAGGCATCATTGTCTGCTTTATACTAGTCTAAATCTTTTATTTCAATTGCAGATGGATATTTTGTTCTTTAGCCATTTCTGTTAAAAGCATTAGCAATAGGAGTAGATATTTATGCCCGAACTGGATCCTCTCTGAGTAGAAACAGACTGATTTATAACAATTTCAATCAGCTGCTAAAACCTGTGTCTTTAAATAAAACACACATCAACTTACATTTGTTACAAGTCATCATTTCTGAAGCTAGCAGCATGGGGAAAAATGTGATTAAATTTGTGGCGACTATACGTGGCATTAGATATGGGACCTGTTATCCAGAATGCTCGGGACCTGGAGTTTTCCAAATAATGGATCTTTCTGTAATTTGGATCTTCATGCCTTAAGTCTACTAGAAAATCTTGTAAAAAATAAATACACCCTTTAGACTGGTTTGCCTCCAATAAGGATTAATTATATATTAGTCTGGATCAAGTTCAAGGTACTGTTTTATTATTAGAGAGAAAAAGGAAATCATTTAAAAAAATTTGGATAAAATGAAATCTATGGGAGACGACCTTTCCGTAGTTCGGAGCTTTCTGGATAATGGGTTTCCAGATAACAGATCCCATGCCTGTATAATATATATGGAATATATAAGATGATAGCTTTGCCACCTGTGATGGGATCAAAAGCATTTTATTATATCCACTACTGTGTTCTCTACTTCAGTGCAGTGTTTAACCCTAAACACTTCACTTTCACTGTGGCTTTCAATACAAAAATAAATTGAAAATTGCTCTGTGAAATAGTTGTATTTATTTATATTTAAAATGTATTTGCATATGTATTTTGCATTATGAAATAGAAACAGGGGTATAGTTATTATAATTTAAACAGTGAGTAAATAAATACATTCGTGTTTGGAGTTTCAATACACAGGTAGAATAGGCTCCCTGCCCCAAAGAGTTTATAATCGAAGAAGCAAATTCATGTAAATGACAGATGAGGACTATAAAGAAGTCAACGTAATTAGCGGATATATAATTAGCAGATCTGAGTAAAGCAGAATGATTTCTTTGTTTTCATGATTAATGGGGAATTAAACAACCTTTTAGTTTGCTCAAATATTTAAGTAGAAGGAAATAAAGCCAGAACAATATGGTTAGAAAATGCTGTAATTTATATACTGAATTTAATGTACTAGCCCTGAGGTACAGCAGCCCTACAATAGTTACTGTATGACCTATACCTTAAAAGCTGCCACAGAAGTTTTCCATGTTGGATTTTATAAAGTCTTCTTTTGATGACAGCCTATGCTCACTGTGGTTTGGGCAGCTGTTGAGAAGCTAAGTTTATGGGTTGCCACAAATCATTTAAATATTAGTAGAAATTGGGGTCGTAGAAGATAATGCTACAAGGCTGATTATAACAAATTATTAATCAACTCTGAAGCTGCCATCAGAATGTCACCATATAGAGGGTTATTTATTAAAGTCCGAATAATAAAAATCTGAATTGTTACTGGAAAAAAAACTAAGATTTTTCGAGTACCATATCCCAAGGATGGAAAAAGTCCAAATCCAAAAATACTCCATCTCATACCTGCAGAGGTTCTATATAAGTCAATGGGAGAGGTCCCTATCCTATTTAGAAGTTTCTGTGGTCTGTGTTATAATTAGCCCGAAAATCCTACTATTTCTGACTTTTCAGGAAAAAAAACTTAAAAATTCGGGCTTTTCAGGAAGAAGCCTGAAAAACTTGAGCTTTTTTCATAATAACATGCTGCATTTTCTTACCGTCCTTGAGCAGTAAAGGTCTGTGCCCAATTAGCTCTGTATCTTCTTTTACCCGAATTTATTATGTTGGTGTCAAAAATTAACCACTATTTTCATCTTGTAGTAGTCAGCAACCTTCTTGGTGGTGTCTGTTTGTACTTGCTATAGAAACACCTTTTTCAATTCCCCTTATTTTCTTTTTGTACCATACACTCCTGGTGGGCAAGCAGTCTTCTGCATCCCGTCTTCCCTTTCTCCATATTGTCGACATAATTTATTATATCAGTGGGATCCATCTTGGATGCAGGCACATGGCCTCAACTCACAGGCACACAGGGAAAGTCCACTGAGTACTGGCAAAAAAATCTCACAATAATATCCCTACCCAAACACTACCATGGACACCAATGAACACCATTTTGACAGCACAAAGGTAAACAAATCCATACATAAAACATAGCATAGCTAAGGAATTATATTATTTCATCGTACATATGCATAATACATACAACAAACACTCCCAAGTATTCAGTAGCTTGGGCAGAATGAACTATAGAAATAATTCTAAGGTTAAAATATGGTGTTTTCCCGGACAAGTATGCCTCTCTCACCTCACGACCGCCTTTTAAACTCCCCTCCGGTGTCTAGAAACCTGTTTTGATAGCTTTGTTCAATTTTCCACTAGATTCTTTCCCTTTTAAGAAGAGAATTCCAATAATGTGTGGACTTCTATACAAGCCACAGAAGTCATAAAATACAAATCATTAATAGCTTCTTTGTCCATATGAACTTTTTCAAAAGAGACAAAGCTGCCTGGGTTTTAGGCTGAAACAAAGCTCCTTTTTAGGGTACAGCTGGCTGTCGACATATTCACAAACCAACTACAACATTAAGGACATTATACAATATATTCAATGAGTTCTTTGGGACTTAACTATATTTTAGGAATAATATAGAAACTTGGGTGTAAACTGATATTCATGTATTGGTCTTTTCCATTTAATATATTTCAGAAAAAATTTGACTTTATGACTACTGACATATATCATTTAAGCATTAAATAAACTTGATAAGATTGTTTTACCTCCAATAAGGATTAATTATATATTAGTTAGGATTGAGTACAATATACTGTTTTATTATTACAGAGAAAAAGGAACTCGTTTGTAATGGCCTCTATGGAAGGTGGTCGTCCCATAATTCTGGATAACTGGTCCTATACCTGTACACTATTCATAAGGGGCATCCTCATTCGTATGACCAGCATCCAAAATTTTTACTTGTGGATCCACTTCTCTGGCTCTACAAATGCTGATTGGAAACCCCTGTATTACACTGATGGGCCCCCATAAGGGTGAAATCACTCTGCATTTGAGAATCTGATCAGCATACCATACCATGTCCAGAGTTTCTCTTTGATCGCCTTCACTGACGCCAGAAAAAGATACAAAAGTTTCTAAAACTTTTTGGCAGAGAGCCCAGAATACTTAGCACCTGCACTAAGATACATTTATAACTGTTGAAGATAAGCAAAGATACAATTGTAAGCAAGTCTTTTGGGAGAACTGAGACTTCAAGGGCAATTTCAGCTTCATTAGAAAAACTGTAATAACACAGAAAACATGATCTTAAAACCTCCAGAAATGTGTTTAGACTATCTATTACCTGTAAAATGGGTATTTAGGAGGTGTGGCCACAAAATGAGCATTGTCATAAGTGTTGATAAAGGGCCTAGCCCGAAACATGTTGTGGCGCAATTTAATGGACAAGACGTAATGATGCAAAATATATAGTAGTTGGGTACTCAAAGTATCAACAGAAAGGACACCAGAAAGGAGAAAAATCTTTATCTATACCATCATCTCTAAAGCGTCACTCGCTTTTTGCCCAGATGGTACTTAATCATAGGCCTTCTTTTTTACTGCTTTCAGGCAGCCAGTTTGTGGATCATTTGCATGCCCAACACCTATATATTTTTTGCCATTGAACAAGGGTCTCTAGTTTGAAATCCAGAGTCAGATTAATTATCCCCCATGTCTGTTCCAGTTGTCTGGGTATATGCAAGTACATCACAATATCAATAGCACCTCTTGAATGTACCTTTAAGTTGTATGTCTTCATAGCTTTGGCAAAATGTAAAAGTACAAAATTAATAGTAAACTATTAGCAGTCTGATTATTGTACATGTATAACTCTCTCTTTTTTGTCATTTTAGATATGGCATCAATTGCCTCATTCAGTTTGAAGACTTTGCCAATGCTAATGCATTCCGTCTCCTGAATATGTATCGAAATAAATACTGCACTTTCAATGATGATATTCAAGGTAACTGCCATATTATATTTATTGTTCATGGAATAGAATAGCTTAGATATTTTGGAATAAGCCCTAGAGCACTAATACAACTGGTGCATGCTATTACATTCAACTGAATGGAAAAAAAATATTCAAAGTGTAATGATTATGTTCCACTGTATAATTTTAGAAAGGCTTCATTTGCCCATGGAGTAAAAGGGCTAAAGATTTCACAGAATTGGGCACAAAAGCAAAAAGTCTAGACTATAACTGTTGAAGTTCTTGAGTGAGTTTAACCTGAATACAATGCGTTGAGAGGGAATTATACCCTATTTTTAAGAGTTTTGTAGATTTTGAAAACTGTTGAGACATCCATAATTTGTTGGAGTTTCGATACTTTACAAGGTGAAGTTGAATAATATTGCGTTTAAATTCAAGTTTTAAATAAAATTGTAAATACATTCATCTAACCAAATGAATACATTAATTTCAATTTAATTTTTAATTCCTACTTCTTGAGGGGTAGATTGAAGGCATGGGTTGCTGAAGTCAGAGCAATATTGAATAATTGAAATAGGCTACTGCAGAAACAGTCATAGTGGCAGTATAGGTTAATGCCTGCTAGAATGCAGATTAAACAACTTGTAGCATTTGCAAGCATCTTGAAAACTCACAACTCAAATTTAGAAGATACTTTTAGCTGCTACCTTTGGTATGGAGATGTTCAATTAGTACGAAATCTGAGCAATGTTTACTTGTGCATTCAGTCCATAAGTCTCTGGAGAGAATTACCAAGAAGTCTCCAGTAATTGCTTCAAAGGCACATGCTTCTTAAGGTCTCCATACACGGGTCGATGAAAGCTGCCAACAGACCAAGTCGAAGGTCGAGCAGATGTCGATTGGGCAGGGCTAAAAATACGGTCGGATTGGGATCTGACCGCCCATATTGCCTGCATTATGATCCGATCCTTGGGCACACGATCAGATCAAGAAAGAAATTAACCGCTCCGACTCACCACGCTTCTGTGATGTTAGGCCGGCAACAATCAGCATTTATCCGGGTGCTGGGAATTCTCGGCGCCCCATGCCACACAAATCAGTAGAGGAGAAGATAGGATCAAGCTCCGCACGCCATATTAAAAGCACACTGCATGGTAGCTTGACGCGTTTCGGGCACAGCTGCCCTTAATCATAAGCTTATGCCTGAAATGCATCAAGCTACCATGCAGCGTGCTTTTGATATGGATCAATAAAGTTTTTTGGCTTTTACCCTAACATCTGGCGTGTGGAGCTTCATCCTATCTTCTCCCACGATCAGATCAGCCCACTATTTCCCACCTCAAGCATGGGCATATTGGGGAGAGATCTGCTCATTTGGCATGCATGACATTTTAGATTGCAAAAATATGACTTTATTTGCATTTACATTTGCTATTTATTGAAGATGCCTTGAACAAGTCAAACCATCCTAACTCACACAGGCATTAAAACAATCAGTAGGGCTCATTTATCATCACTGGGCAAATTTGGCCATGGACAGTTATCAGTAGCCACCAATCAGATGATTAGCATTTAACAGCCAGCTGCAAGTGAAAAAATTAATGCAACAATCTGATTGGTTGCCACAGGTTACTGTCAATGGGCAAATTTGCCCAATGTAGATAAATGACCCCCACTATGTGTTAACATTTGCCTGTGCTGAAAGTTCACATTGCAACTCTAAAAAACATTTTACAGGATTGCCTGAAATAAAACATAATCTCTGTAGAGCTTTATCCTTAGTTCACACCAAAGATAAAATATCAGTATAACAAGGCATTGTTGTACTAGTCTCAGAAGATACATCATGGAAGGATAATATACCTCACACATAGAGAAGAGTGTCTACACTGTTCACTGCAATATTGACCTGGATTGAATGCCCAAATACATTTGTAACAGTGTAAAATACATCTTTGGGAGACTTACAGCAATAGGTCAAACCTCATGATTGGAAAGTTGACTACATATAACACATCAGAACAACATATACTGTATACAGCATATATATAAAGGATCTTCCTTCAGAAAATTGATAATGTATGGATTCTACCACTGGATATATATAGCAAGCTGTGCAAAAAAAATTCACATAGAACGTAGCACATCAATTTTATTTAGATACAATGGCAGAGTCTTAAGCAAAACAATCAAGGAAGAGGTTGAAATTTGGGAGGAGCAAGACAATGGAGAATGATTTGTATAAATCAGAATAAAATATATGTCGAGCTGGGGTTTTTTTTGCTGCAGACAAAGGTGGTTTGGCTCTTAGGATACGTAGTAATACATCTTTGAAACTTTTAAACATAATAATTCTCAGCTCGCACTATACAGATACCCCCTTGTTGCTACCAGAATTGAGCCACTTGGTTTTATACACACTTATCTGCTATCTAGAATGCAGGCGAGTTATACATACAATTACATTAACAGGGCCCAAACACTTATGAAAAGTATCTTAGGCACCAGTTGGAGTAGTTTCCAGCGATGTATTCTATTTCAGTGCCATCCTGGTTGCTGTACGGCCCTGGTTGTTTCTTGTGTAAATGGGTCTAATCATGCAAAGATAGTTAGTAATGTTACTTTTATCAAGTGGACAGTACTTATACCAGGTCTTGCTGAATATCCAACTGTATTTCCAGATCTTACTGCAGAAGTAGCAATCATTTCTGAGTGAACAGGGACATTTTGTTCATGCTCTTAGACACAACAGATTGCTATTCTATATACCAATATCACGAAACAGAATTTTCATATTATTATTGTATGACTTGTTGCCAGAATGTCATCTTACTTTTATTACAAACGTTATTTTCCAAAGAAGTTATGAGTTTTCCAAATCAAGTAAAGTGATGTTGTTTTTTCTACCAAGATTCAGTAGAGAGGGGACTTGTGAAAACAGTGTAATTCCTTGTTACAGCTCACAAGGGGAGTGTGGTAGAGCAAGATGAGACCCGATCTTGTAAAGAAAAATTGTTACTCAGCTTAAAGATGTTTGTGCAGCAGCAGCAAGGTGCATAACACACTGAATTCAGGTGCAACATGCAAAGAATCTGCTATATCCATTAGGAAATTTTACAAGAACTATATTGTTTTCTGGCAAATAATCTATATACATTACAGAGCTTGCAAAAAAGTCGAATTTCTCAGCTACATAAAGCTGCAATTGGAAAAAAATTTTATGGATTAGGAGGATAATATTTCCTGAAAGGTGGGCTGCCATTTAACCACCCATATGTGCAGTATGTACTTGGGTTGCTGTAGTATGTTCAACTGTATATCAACATCATCAATATGCTGCATAGAACTTCCAATGTATATTCCATCTGCTGACCACTTTGGTATGAAAACCTAGCTGACCATAAATATTATTCTCTCCACGTATAAACCTTTATCATGTGCATATTACTTGCACTGACCTTTGCCATGGACACAGGTAGCAGTTTTGGTACTTCTCATCTGGGGCAAGCAATACAGCAGTTTGTACAAAAAATCTAAATAAAAATGCAGAGGTAAAGCCACATGAACATAAAACCTGCTAAACAAACAATATACCAAATAATGATGAAAAGTTCTGCCTATTCTTAAAGTTGTCTGTTGTCTTGACGTTGAACCAGGTTCAAATAAATAGTCTTTTTCAGATTGCTAATGATTCATAGGCTTGAATTGCATTAAAATTAGTGCAATGCACATTTCTTTAAGTGACGCTACAAATGAGAACCCCAAATGTGATAGGCACTTTCAATAATAAAAACCAGTGCGCAAAGAGCAAAGGTTTTGATAAAGTAAATTTGATAAATACATTTTAGCAATTCTGGAGAAAACTCACATAAATTGTCCAGAATGGACACGTGAAACAATAAACGTCCAGGAAAATGTTAAAAATCACAATTTGACCATTTGATAAATCTCCCCCTTAATTTGCTGACCTTGGCAAAGAGAGCACGGAATTATGACAAATTTCCATTAGACAATATGAAAACTGATGGTGGTTTTGATACCCTGTAGCTATAGCTTAAGCACAGTGACGTCTTGAAAACATACCAGGTTAATTAAAACCAGAAATGGACTACTATTGGTAGGACTTAACTTCAGAGTTATATCCATTAAATTGCAAAGATGTTCATCTAATTTTTCAAAACCTGCTAGCCTTAAGGACACACCTTTAAATAGTTGAGAGCTACATGTTCTAACACCTTTTGTATTTATAGGATTTTGTGCTGGATTATACAGGATCTCAATGGTGCCATTAGTGTGCTAAAAAATACCGTTTTCTCACTTACTTATCTATAGACAGCTGTTGGAAAGATTTTATTGCATTCTTCCAACCTATTACAGGACCACTAACAAAACCATTGAACTGACATTGATATAGCATTTATTCTGATGTTTTTTTTAAAGAAATGTTTTATTTAGAGACAAAATTCACATATTTAATCTGTTATAGAAAAACACCCGCTCATTCTCAGCGGCATTGTTTTGAGCTTGAAACAGCAAATACGAACATAATTTATGTTCAAGGATCCTATAAAGTAAAATAGCAATATTTTAATAAATATACATTATGTTTTCTTGTATCAAGCACAAGATGCAGCCAGATCAGGGGAACAAGTGTTCCCTGATTAAGCACTAAGGGAGCGGTCTTGCACTTTTTCCACAAGGCTTTGTAAATGACCCCTATGAAATTTGTCCTTGTGAAACAGTATTCTTTCAGAAATAAAGCAAAAGCAAAATAGATCTACAGTATTTACAGTTTTGTTTTCCAGCAAACAAATCCAATAAGAAAATTAAAAAGTCAAGTTGTGTACTGTATCGGTCCTCGAAGTATGAATATTATCCAGTTAGACAATGTAAATGTTATTGGCTTGTGCCACTGAGCATGTTTTTTTGAGAAATACTGATGCATTGCTATCTTTTTGGAATTAAGGGTTGAAGGGCACTGTTTGTTACAATGTTAAGCTGACCATACACTATAAGACCCACTTTGGTGACATCACCAAACGAGCGGATCTTTCCCCGATATGACCACCAATGCAGGGCTATATTCCGAACGATCGGATTACAACGAGGAGCAATGGGCTCCGATGGGCCGATCGCCTGAAAAATTAAACCTTCCCGTTCTATATTGTGGCCAGATATAGATCGGGAAGACCCTTCAGAAGCCCCCATACATGGGCGGATAAGCTGCCAAATTGGTCTAAAGGACTGATATCGGCAGCTTTATTCTGCCCATGTATGGTCACCATTAGACTGGTTACTGTGTAGATGCTGTCAGGGTTTGATGAAACTGGGGATGATTTTTGTCTGTAAGGAAGGGTGCCCATTCTCTGCAGTTTGACATAAGTGACAGTAAAGCTTTTGAATAAGTAATAAGAGACTTACAAATACAGCACATTGCAAATTACAATACTATATGTTTGCCAGCATGGTTTTATGTGTAATAGAGTACAGCAAAGGAATTCCAACGGCACACAGGACTGTGAGAAATCTTCAAAAATTTATTTCAATGCGGAGTGCGATGCAACGTTTCGGAGAGTAAAACCCCTTTGTCAAGCATGTTGAAACGTTGCATCGCACTCCGCATTGAAATAAATTTTTGAAGATTTCTCACAGTCCTGTGTGCCGTTGGAATTCCTTTGCTGTACTCTGTTGTGGGGCTGCCGAACCTCTGCCAGTGAGCACCAGGCATATTGCTGTTATCTGTTGGGTGTGCGGGATCCTGCTTTGTTCCTAGCTTTATGTGTAATAGATCTTTCCAGACAAATTGAATTGCTTTCTATGAGGAGACAATTTGGTGGTAGTGGATGTGATTGGTTTAGATTTTGCTAAAGCATTTGATACAGTACCACACATAAGGTTGCAATTGATACATTAAGGAAATTTGGTCTGGAACATAACATTTGTACTTGGATACAACACAAAAATTGTTGGTAAATGGAACAGTTTCTAACTGGACCAGTGTTGTTAATGGAGCGCTGCAGGGCTCTGTCCTTGGCCCTTTGCTTTTGTAATTTGCTGGCATTGTAAGTATTGTCTCTATTTTTGCTGATACAAAATTGTGCAAAACTGTAAGTTCCATGCAAGATGTTGCCACTTTGCAGAGTGGTTTGAGGAAGCATGCTGGCAAATAAGGTTCAATGATGACAAATGCAAGGTTATGCAATTCAGAAGAAAAATAATACAAATGATTGATACACTAAATGGTAGTGTGTTGGGACCTCCGTAAAGGGATACTGTCACAGGACAACGTTTTTTTTTCTGAAACACATCAGTTAATAGTGCTGCTTCAGCACTGAAATCCATTTTTAAAATAGCAAACAGATTTTTTTATATTTAATTTTGAAATCTGGCATGGGGTGTTCATTTGGCAATGTACCCCAACCATGTAACTTGTGCTCTAATAAACTTCAGTCACTTTTTACTGCTACACTGCAGTGGGCAGCTAACCAGATAGCAGCTACCTGATACCATCCTGAAGTGCTGGCTTCTTGTCAAAGCTCAGAATCCGGCACAAAGCACTGAGGTGGCTGCCTCCCCACCAATATTACAACTAAAAATGCATTTGTAGGATAAAAAAAAAACTATTTTAAATAGTGGAGTGAATTATTAGCAATGTAAACAGTGTAATTTATAAATGAAAAGCAAACCATAAAAATCATGCCAGTATCATCCCTTTGAAAAAGATTAGGGGATTTTTGCGGATAATTAACTGTAATTCTAGGCAGAATCACTGTGACTATTACATCAAATAAAATGATGCCTAGCATAAGAAGGGGCATTAACTTGAGTGATAATAACATAATTTTGCCTCTTTATAGATCCCTGGTAAGGCCTCAAATTGTGCATGCAGTTCAGGCCTTAAGAATGATATTAATGAACTCGAAAGAGGGCAGAGAAGTACAACTAGACTAATAAAAGGAATAGAACAATTAAACTATGAGGAAAGACTATACATGTTGGGACTGTTTACTGTGGAGCTTGTGAGGGGAATCATTGCTTTTTACAAGTACATTAGAGGACACTATAGAGATATAGCAGGGCATTTTTTTTACATGGAAAATATCAAAAAACCAGTGGCCATCCCTTTAGACAGAACTTTTATTTGAAGCAGCAAAAGTGATTGTTTGTGGTGAGGACAATGAGGTTGTAGTATGCCCTGGCAGGCACTGTTCTGATGGCAGATTTTTGCTTGTAAGAGTGGCTTGGATGACATATGTATGTACTAGTATAGATAGTTTTCTATAGGTACAGTATGTGTATATATATATGTGCATTGGGATTCATTTGGAAGGTTTTAACTTGATAGACCTTTCTCCATAGTTAACTCAAGTTAACTATGTAACTATGGTCAAACAACAGCCAAAAGGATGTGTGTGTGCCAGTGTTTCCAGATAAAATGCATTGTAATAATTATGTAACTAAAATGCATTGTAAATTATATTTATAATTATATCAAATTAAATAGCATGTCACACTACACACACGCACAAATATGCTACGCACCTATGTTTCTATGTTTTTTTCAGCTTGACAGAAACAGTTTAGTTACTATTTTCCTTATTGAATTTAGGTTTCATAAGCGCTTTATTACAGGCTGTAAATCCAGTTGTTAGCTATGCCTTATTTAAAGTAAGGTTTCAGCAATTAAACAGCTGTGTTACCACTCCTACTACAATCTTACAACTTATGTTTATAGAGTTAAATCCAGCATTTCTAATAGTTTCCATGAGCATGCTGCAGTCAAACTAACAAGATTAAAGAGCGAACATAAGTCAATTTGCTCCTGATACAACAGGAAAACTCTAGAGCAAATACTGCATCATTGGCACTGGTATTTCAGCATAACCAAAAACAAAAAATATCAAGCTGATGGTTACTAGTTAATTACTGGGAAAATAGTCTTTCTTGTGTAATACAACAACCAGAGTGACCACCCCATGGCAGCAAGAATAGAAAAATAAGTGCATGTACAAGTGGATGTTTACAAGTGGATGGCATATGCTGGTTCACCAGTGAGCACCAGACCAGTGCAATTACATAAAAAGCACAACACCAGGTGGTATAAGATTTCTGGGTACAAATTAAATACTTTAAAATAGACAGCCATGATTTCTTTAAAGGATTGCCAGATTCAATGAGATCTAAGTATGCCATTAAATATACAAATTAAATAAGTATGCCATTAAATATACAAATCAGCTAACAGTTTAAATTGTGAAAAGTTGAAACTGTAAATAATGCCATCAATTACCCAGGATTCCAAAGCACAACATACTAAAAACTAAAGTGCTTCTTTTGTCAGTCACACATAAGCACATCTTTGTTTTCAGTTTGATACTAGAAATCTGCAGCCAACGATTTATATTGCTCATGATGTGATAGAGCCGCCTTGGCCTACAGTACAATGGAAGATATTTTCCTTGGCTACAAGTTGCATAAGTAGGAAAACAAATTTTATCATACTTCTGAAATATACATTTTCAGCTGAAACTCCACTTCATATACAAACAGTGAGATTACATATCAAACAGTAACCGCTCAGAAAAGGAAATCGACATGCAATATAGTTTTTTTGCTTGGATTAAAAACTCTACCCACTACATTACTGGTCAGTTACAACAACAAGTACAGTGTGTAAAGAGCAATTTTCGGAAGCTAGGCCCTAGTCACACAGAATGTGTACGCTGAACTCTCCAAGCCTTTTTTAGGCAGGCACAGCAAAGCGGATCCGCTCTCTTCTGCAGCACTGTAGAGCTCATAGGTGGATGGTGATATTTTTGTTTGGGGAGGCTAAACAAGTTAAGTATCTATATACATTGACAATCAATAGACTTGAAAGTTTTTGGTTTGAGGTATAATAAATCTTCAAAAATTCAAGTTTTTTATCTCTAACAATTGTTTTTGCGCAAAAAACCTCAACCATAAATAGTCAAGTTTGGTAAATATCGCCCTTGATAGGCTTTGTCTGATTGGGTTACATTACCCCAATAAATATTTTTTTGTAGATGTTGATGTGCATCAAGAGATGTTTTGCCATACCTCATCTGTATGTGTACGTGTGGGAGTCCACTGTGTGTGTGTGCTGTACGCTTATTTGTCACAAAGTGCAGGTCCTTTTTATCCCCATTTGTACACATGGCAGATTCCCAGTTGGAAACACACTAGGTGAGGTTAAAATAAGAAATCCAGACCAGGATGTTGAAATCTAGCCCAGATTTCTGTGTAGCCCAAGCCAGCTGCTTCAGTCAGCCGCTGATAAAGTGCCAAAAAGCACACAAATTCAGTAATCTCAGTTTGATGAGGAAGAAATTATTGCAGCTCCCAGAAGCAATGTAACCAATTCATATTGTGAATATTATACAAAGACAAAACAATGCTATATTTGGTGACACTATTAAGCCAAGACTAGTGGATGCTAATAATTTGCAGAAATAAAATAGGACATAGTACAATGCATAAATCTTCTTTTAAAGCTAGAGAAAAGGTTTTTTTTTTCAAATGTACTATTCCTAAAGCAGTCACTATGAAAGGTCGAATTTTGAATTCATGTGAATTTTATTTGAATATACTCGATATTCAATTTGGAGGTTATTTAAGAAAAAATTTGAACTTCCAAAACTCATATTACCGACTCAAAAACTTGAATCGAATTTGACTAAACTCGAATGTCAGGAAGGCTATTAACATCTTCAAATGGGTCACTGGAACTCTTATTTTTGACTTATACATGAACTCGGCAGGTTTTAGGTGATGAATAGTCAAATTCGAATTATTCCCAGGGTAAAGGTTTGATAAATCTCGATTTTCGAGTTCGAATTTAAATCGAGTTTTGAATTTGTGAGCTTTGACCAAAAAATTTGAAAATTGGAATTTACAATTCAACCCATGATAAATCTGCCCCTCAGTCTCAAGTCTCAATAAAATGATCTAATGCTCATCCCAACTTTCATATGAATGTGTAGTGATCAGTTTTTGTCAAAAGAAAGATAATTTAACTATGTACCAATGAGAGCATCTTATAGCATTGAGACCAGCTTTGGCTGGCTTTCTGCAGCAAGGCCTCTGTGCCAGGAAAATTCTAATTAAACCTATTGTAAAACTTGCACTAAAGGTATCAGCTGATGAGCAAAATAAAACAACATTACAGGACAATAAAGATGTGGCTTTTATATTAGAACGTTAAACTTTATTTACTTTGTTAAATGCAAACCCATTAGCTGCGTAGGCATTACATTTCTCTATGACATACTAACTAACCGTGTGCCTTTCCAGTAAATACACAATGCCAAGAGCTTACCAAGTGGCTTACACTTTATTATACTTTGTGCCTCTTGGACTGTCAGAAAATGTGTAACCCAAAGCAGTAGGATGCCAAATGAAAGTTCATGAGCTAATGTGCAGCCAGGGAATGTCAGTAAGGACAATCTTTGGGCACCTGGTTAGATTTCCAAAGGTAGTGAAAATACAGATCCATTGCAGATTATATCATTAATGGCTGCAAGGACAACTGACTGACTGACCATGCCAGTCAGTAAACTGAGTGCATATGCATTTCAGCCCTAGGAGACCATCTGGTTATTACAAATGCGTGCAATAGAGAATGCTGCAGAACTTTTTGCTTTACATCTCCTTTAAAAGAAGAACTCAAAATGCACCTTTATCTCCACAACTCTATCTTTACAAAACCGGTTGCTCCTGCCTTTACTGTGTATACATTTACACCTTGTATGCAACACACTGAAAGATTCACCAGTGTCAAATTGTGTATCAGAATGATCCTCCCAAAAGAGAATACCTATATACCTCCAGAGTTTGGAGAATCTTCAAGAATCATGTTTATTTTGTGTGTTAAAGTAATGGGCTGTCCAAACAAAGAGGCATCACAATGTTTGTGTGTATATATGTTTACAAGATTCCTAGTGTAGCCTATCAGAACTACACTTCATCAGAAAGAATGCAGGGTTAAGGCTCCCATAGATGCAAAGAATTGATGTAAAGTCTCTTTACCACACTAAAATGGTCAGTTTTCATTGCTTAATAGTAGGCAAAGTACTGTCCATTATTAAAGGTGATCAAATATACAAACTAAAAAGACAGTGGGGCTCATTTATCAACACTGGGTAAATTTGCCCATGGGCAGTTACCTATAGCAACCAATCAGTGATTAGCTTTTTAAAGCCAGCTGCAAGTAGAACAATGAATGCAGCAATTTGATTGGTTGCTCCGGATTACTGCCCATGGGCAAATTTGCCCAGTGTTGATAAATTACCCCCAAGGTCTACAAACTGAGAATAAAATGTCATTACAATTGGCTAATTTTCCATGTAAAAATACATCACAGCAGCAAAGAATAATTTAAGAAATTACAAGATTCATAGACAAATTACAGATCACATAGATTTCATAGATTACATAGATTTCATGCCTAGTTCCCAGTAATTTTATATCCTGTAAGTCTAATAAACAGTTTGCTAAATGTCCATGTAAGATGCTACACGTATAGGTATAATTTTTTTGTGAGTGGGATTGTTTAAGCGCAATGCATTCCGAGACTTACCCTTACAAGCAGCCAAAAGAATAAACTGTTTAAAGAATTGGAACTGAAAAGATTTGTAGATCAGTTTTATAGATCTATGCACCAACAGACTCTTTTGATTTAATGTTGCAATTGACTAGTAGCTTTTATACTGTTCCATGTGTTTAGACTTTCATTTAAAATTTTAAATGTTTCTGACACACTGATTTTTTCCCTTGCTTTGTTCATCCTGAATTGCAGGCACAGCAGCAGTGGCGGTAGCTGGGCTTTTAGCAACTTTGCGAATAACGAAAAACAAGCTGTCTGACCACACAGTATTGTTCCAAGGTGCAGGGGAGGTATGCTGATGTCCATTCTAACAACTGTGTTGTTACCTTTTATGACAATTTCCATACACTAGTTGGTTTATAGATGTGTGTATTAAAGGGGTGATTCACCTTTAAGTTAAATTTTAGTTTGTTTTAGAATTGCTAATTCTAAACAACATTTCAATTGGCCTTCATTTTTTTGTTTTTATAGTTTCTGATTGTTTACAGCTTTCAAATGGGGGTCACTGACCCCCTCTAAAAACAAATGCTCTATAAGGCTGCAAATGTATTGTTATTGCTACTTTTTATTACTCGTCTTTCTATTCAGGCCTCTCCTATTTCAGTCTCTTCTTCAAATCAGTGCATGGTTGCTAGGGTAATTTGGACCCTAGCAACCAGATTGCTGAAATTTCAAACTGGAGAGCTGCTGAATAAAAAGCTAAATCATAAATAATAAAAAATGAAATCCAGTTGCAATTTGTTCAAAATATCACACTCTACACCATACAAAAAGTTAATTTAAAGGTGAACAACCCCTTTAATATAGATGATTTAAAGGATGCTCCAGATTATATCTGGAAGTCAAAAGTTCTGAAAAGCATTGTCATGCACTGTTGAATACTGATCTTGTTAGATTAGTGTCAGATTAAAATAACTGCGGTATTGTACTGTGCAGGAAATGCTACAACCACTTTCCTTTTCCCAATACTGACTATTTAATTCCAGAAACACAGGCTCCCCCAGTCCAGTTGAACACAGTCTATTACTCTCCTCATCTGCTGTGTCTCACTCAAGGTTCTTGTTAGTCACTATGTCATATGCAGACAGTAAGAACAGGGCTTTGCTGTGCCTTCTAACACTGCATTGAGCATTGGATTTTTGCTTGGTGCAGTGAGCAACATTCCCCATGACACAAGTGCTTGGTTAGTGAAAGGGGTGTGCTCTTGCACCCCTTAATGTTCTTCTGCTGTGTCCCAGTGATTGGTAAATGACCCTTAGGGGCCCATACACTAAGTTCGAGTGAAGGAATAGAAGAAAAAATACTTCGAATTTCGAAGTGTTTTTTTCGCTACTTCAACCATCTGATTGGCTACTTCGACCTTTGACTATGACTTGACTTTGAATCAAATGATTCGAGCTAAAAATCGTTCGACTATTTGACCATTCGATAGTCGAAGTACAGTCTCTTTAAGAAAAAACGTCGACCCCCTAGTTCGCCACCTTCTTAAAACCTTTAAGAAGGTCCCCATAGGCTTTGCTATCTTTTTTTGGTCGAAGGACAATCCTTCGATCGATGGATTAAAATCCTTTGATGGAACGTTTATTCCTTTGATCGTTCGATCGAACTATTTGCGCAAAATCCTTCGACTTCGAAGTCGATGGATTTTGATTCCCCCGTCGAATATCGAGGGTTAATTAACCCTCGATATTCGACCCTTAATACATCTGCCCCTTAGAAAGTGGGAAAAAGCTCTTACATAATTACATAATTAATGAATAGAAAGTTATTGTCCGTTGTATGTTTAATTGTCATTTGATGTATAGTAATTTCTCTGTGTTTTAGGCTGCCATGGGAATTGCTGACTTGATCGTTATGGCAATGGAGAAAGAAGGAACTCCCAGAGATGCTGCAATCAAAAAGATCTGGATGGTGGATTCCAAAGGGTTGATAGTAAAGGTAAACACAGAAATTACAAATTTTAATGATAACAGAGAGTAATTAGCAGCTAAAGATGGAAATATTCTATCTTCAATGAGCTGGATCATTTTAAATGCTTTATGGATAACTCCTTATCTTCTAGAATGTTAGAATTTAATTCTGATAGTTCAGCCTTGTGTTACTAGCTGACAACCAATTGAATCATTATTATCAATTTGACTAAATTTGAATAGAAGTATTTGACAAGAATATACAACTAACTTTGATTTAGCAAACATGTTTTTATTAAAGGGACAATGCAAAACCTTAATGATTGTAGAAGGTAGTACAAATGAAGGTCCATAATAGGTCTTGAAACACGTGGCTGGCCAAAATCCCCTTTAATACAAGTACCAGATGTTGTCTAGATTATGATCCCCTCAGGATTTTATATCAAGTGCTATTTATTTGGAGATGACCCCCTCCACCTAGGTTAGAGAAATTGAACATAAGACAATATTGCGTATTAAAGGACAAGGAAAGTCTAAAATAGAATAAGGCTAGAAATGCTGTATTTTGTATACTGAACATAAGCATGAACTTACTGCACCACAAAGCCTAATCAAACAAATGATTTGTGCTTTTAGAATTGGCCACAGGGGGCTGTCATCTTATAACTTTGTTAAACATCTTTGCCTGACCCTGACCCTGCACATGCTCAGAGTGGTCTGGGCTGCTTAGGGATCATAATAAACAAAGCTGCTTGAGTTCTGCATGGCTGGTAAGTAAGGCGGGGGCTCCCCCTGCTGTTCATAAGTATGATTGTTTCCCTGCCCTGCAGTTAGGGACCATCTGACAATTCCTATCCACAGCAGTAAATGAAGGGAGAATTTTACTGCATATAGTCAGGGTTCCTATAAAAACGGTACACATTTTTTAATTAAAGTATATTGGATATAGGTTTCTTTTTCATTAAAGAAAGTAAAAATGGGATTTTATTTTTTTGCCTTTCCTTGTCCTTTAAATTAATAGGACAGCAGAATGGATTATAATAAAGAGCATTTTAGTAAAAGGGTACTACATTTACCAACCTTTGGTACAATAATGGCTGTGTGAGCCTTCCTTAATTTGCCTTTTGTTCTGTAAATTTATTTTCCAAGTATAAATAGTTGTTGCACTGATAATACCAAACTTCTTTTGCATGAGACATGTCCAGCTTGATATGATTACAAAAATTTATAGAGTTCAAATGGAAAAACAATCTAAGGAAGAAATGTGCCGTGTGATTTGTTTTACAGAAGTGCTAGTAACAACAGCTTGCCTGAATAAAGGACATTTTGGGTTTCTGATTTTTGATGCATGCTATTTTTACATGGTCTATTTAGAAGATGATTAAAAAAACTTCTAGGAAGGTAGAGACAGATTTTAAGTGATTCCCTATATTTTTCAAGAAGCATGGGATGTTAAATACCACTCTAGAAATACCACACCCAAGTTAAGAAATGCAAGGCTGTAATTCTGGGATGTGGTAGGGCAGCGGTAACTTATAATATATGCAAGCACTGCAGAATTAAAGGGTAATTCAATAATTGGTTTTATAAAACAGAATTAGACAAAAGTCTCCAACTATTCCTTTTATATTGTTTGAAAAACAATGGATTTTTTCTTTATCACAAAGCACTTTATCACAAAGCACACAACACAGAAGAATAGGATGAGGTTATATAAAATTTTATACATGCAAATTAGAATTTCCACCTTTTAGATTTTGAACCAGACAGTCTGGTTTTACACAAGCTGCCCAGTTCAAAACTGCCTGCTCAGAATTAATGAAGTGTGAAACCCGGACAGGACTCGTCCTTGACAGATGCTCAATGACAGCCGGCTACGTCATAGCCTGTCCATTACATCACTGACCTGCCCCCAACATCATCAGCTCTGTTCCTGATGTCACCCACTCTGACCCACGTCCAGAGCATCCAGGAATACAATATAGCAACCCTACTATAGATGGAGCACATTTATTGCATCTAGTCCACAGTATGATCTATGCAACCTAAGTCTAAACAAAAAGTTTCCAGTATAATCTGCTTGAGATAATCTGCTTCTGTACTTCTGTAGCACCCCCTAACTGTATAAAAATATTAATTAAAAATAGTTAAGAAAAAAGTTTTCTGCCCACCCAAACAGCAATTCTACTTTATACCTGAGTTTCCTTCGCCACCTAGGCCTGGCGAACTGATAAGATGAAGCTACAGTACATCCTCCTCAATCTTATGTCAGTGACATCATATCCTGTATGCCAGAAACTCATAGAAGTTGTAAAAAAAAAACCCTTGGATTTTTTTCATTTTTTAAAGCGGGATTGCCTTCAAATGTCCTAACTATTAAAGACTTTTGTGTTAACAATTTAACCAATTTGAGGGACATGCCACATTTGTTTTAGGGTGGGCTCATGTCTAGGGCATTAGAGGATCTCTTTATTCTTTATTTTGCTTCATTGAACATGTGTAATAATAAGTAGCCACTTCAAGTATTGTAACCAACATCTCTAATAAATCTATATGTACCCGCCCTATTCAAATTGACCTAAGCGTAAGAGTACTAATGAAGTTTCACTAGGCAGAATTGAACGTTAGCGAAAGATTGACCTGTCAAAACACTGACATATGAATGCAGAGAACACACAAAGATTCTGCCAGTATATTTTTCCTGACATTGTGCCATTTATTCTAACCTATCATTCAAACTATTCGGCAATATAAAAACTAAGCTTACATAAAGAAGGACTGGTTATTATTAGGTATTATCTGTAGCTTTTAAAATTTGCAAATGTTGTTCTTTCCAGAGAGGCCTAACATTTTAATTGATTTGTATCCTTTCATTACTGTGACAAATGATATTATCTCTTGAAGACACACAGCATTGTGGCAAGCGTTTTATGAGTCTTTTTTTATTTTGCCATAAATAACATTCATAGTCCTCATATTATTCAGATTAAACATGCTTTCAGGCGAAACTTATAACCTTTATTTTTCCCTGGCTAAAATTTTCAGAGCTGAAATCATGATATTGTATAACTGTCCAAGACTGGAAAAGGTTTTATTAGTTCCTGTAGGCTGGGTTTATCCAGTAATCCCATGATGCCACCCACTTTCCCATTCACCATGTGGAAAACTCATATTCCCATGCTCAAGGCTTATATAATGTTGCAGGGGACTGCCTTTACTATAAAAAGCGTATAAGTTATGGCTCTTCAACAAAAGAATGTCATTTTATTAATTTGCCATTTGAAATTTAGTGAGATGTTAACGAGGCTGCTGTCCATGAATATAAAAGATGTAGTGCAGAGAAAGGCAATTTGTAGCTTTATCTGAACCCAGCATACTGCTGGCAGGTGGTGCAGAGGGACGTAATTCAGCAGCAGGTTATATATTCACTGATATAATGTGTATAATATATATAGCAACTATAACAGGCTAATCGCCATCATCAGAAAGTTATGCAGCACAGTTCGTTTAAATATTGTGAAGTGTAGGCTAAGAGGCTACTGCATTAAATAGTTGAACAAAATTTTTAAATCAGTGCTTTTTTTTTAACATGCTTCATCTACAGAAACCATTGGTAATGGACATTTTGAATGTACATACATATCCATCTAATGTTGGAAAATTCATATGCAGCTTACAGCGTCAGATTTCCGGATTTCAGGATTTCACAGGCTTTCTTGAACCTCCAGAAAAATATGCTGCAAAAAAAGACATTTGGCCGTTAGGGAAAAATAGTTTAAATGCTGTGTAACGCTTTCTTGGCCTATCCCGCCAATTAGGGGTTAAGGGTGTCCAGCTAGTGTATGAGCATGGGTTACACTACGATACTACACTCAGGGCGGAGCCTTCGCTAAATGGAAGCTTCCCCTTTAAGATGGTGTAAAACTACAACCCACAGGCTAATTAGTGTGAAAGATAGAATAATGGACGCCAGGAGGTTCTTTAGATAGTGAAAACAAGTGAGATGGTTTATTTAGCACAACAATATGCAAAGGCAATTGACCACAGGTTTACTCACGCAGGAGCTGTAGTAGGAGTTAGCATATCACAGAGGAGACAGGATAGCATTGATGATGATGCAGCATGTACAGATGTCACTCCTCAAGTCAAACAGTAGGAAGAATATCTCACTCCCAAAGACCAGCGACCAAAGTGAAACAGGATCGATCAAGTAGGGGTCAGGCAGTGCTCTGCTAAACTGAATTCCCTATCACTGAGTTCCCTACACTAAAGGCACCTTAAAAGCCTTTGGGAGGCTACTCCCTGCTATTCTCCTTGTTGGAGCACAGAACTGCTCATACTACTTAAATCTGTCTATCTCTCTCTCCTAGAGAGACTATTACAGAATCTGCCCTAATGATAACTAATCCTCGTTCACGGGATTGCCTGGTTCCCGACTTCAGCACCAAAGGTACAGGTCCCTTTGGGGTAAATGGCTTACTGGGGCCTTGGTGATCCCAGGCTCAATGGGAAACACCTAGCAGCACAGACACCAGGAGCCAAAGAGGAAGAGGCCACTCCCTACACAGCACTATATAGCAGTGTGGCAGGGGAGTGTCATTACACTCTTTGTCCAATAGGTGTAGTTGTTACACTTTACCAGTTAGAAGGGCTAGGCCCAATAACAAGGGAAAAGAGAACTTAAGCAAAGGTAGGGGATTAACTCTATAGGAGCCTAATAGATCCTATGGGTCCCTACAGCTGTTATAACAGTATGATTGTTATTAACCACATGAGGTGTTTAACATTTCCTAAATAGCTTGTGTCTTTACAACTGAACATCTTGCACATCTCACCATAAGCAATATAATCCTGTGATGCTGTTATGGTGCAGCTGCTTTCTAAAAGACATGCAGCATGTAAAGCTAGGCTCACAGTCTCTGAACACTTTCTCTGTGCAGCCAGAGAACTACCTAAGGGTCTGTCTGTGCCATAACTAGGTCTATAAAAAACAATGTAATCACAAGTCTATACTAAATATTCATACTAAAACCAGGGCCACTTAAATATACCTTTTAAAGGTACCAGTCAGTATTTCCTAATTCATTTCATATCATATAAATATTCAGTGGTGGATACACCAATCTTATAATACAGAAATGTGTATCTTCAAAACCATAATAAGGTAAAAAGTTCTATTCTTCCCTGTGTATTTTTTAAGGATGATGTTAAGTCAAGGGCTTATTTACTGCCCAGACAGTTCCAGTAAAGATATTGACTTTAACAAGTAAAGGAAAAACATTTGGGCAGATTCACTAAAGGGCGAAGTGGCCGTCGCTATCGACAATTCGCCAGAAATCTCATCTGCAGGGACATCGGCAAAGAGGACAATTCGCTAGACTGTTGCTAGCGTTCGTTCACACCCTATCGATAGGCGACTTTTGGTTATGGTAAATGCACTTCAACAACAACTGCCATACTGTTGTCATCTTGCCCTACTCTGCCTGCTCTTCCAAAGTCTTCCTACCTGCAGCTGCTTTTCTCACAATCGAGGGGCCAAGGGTAATTGCTGTTATTTGAATTCCATAATATAGTTCTGGATTAGCTGCAGGAGTAAAACGGGGATTCGTAATATGAAAAGTAACTAGTAGAGCGTGAAAATAGTAGTGCAACATAGATAATATAGATTTTAGAGAACATGACAGTTCTTGTTCATATTTGGAGTATTTGGGGCCAGTCGTAAATATAATACAGCTAACAAAAAGACGTGCTATAAATGATAAGGTTGTAAAATATTTTTGGCCTACTCAATGTATGTTACAGTATGAAAGGTATGAAAGTAACCTGCGGTAGAATCAGCAAATGCATTTAGTTAATTATTTTTACCTGACCTAATTGTTATACAATAGATGCAAACAGAAAATAAACAAGTTTTCATATAGTGATCAACTTCAATTCTGGCTTAGACTTTTACCAAAATACTGAATTATGTGGGGAATCTAAAACCCTTTTAGATTTACAGAGCCATGTGTCTGTATAATTATCATGCCCAGCTTTCAGTGGGTTTAACTAAAAGCATCGGTTGGGCAGGTTTGCGTTGAAATTTGTCCAGCCATTGCGGGTGAGGGCTGGGTGTGGCCAGACTGGGGAAGTACACTCCTCCAATGCTCCTGAAGATTCCCTGTCTTGGAACCAAAGGTGCACACAGAAGTAGCATATAGAGGTAGATGACTACTAGCTAGGCACGGGTCCTACAATGGCAACATCTTTCAGGGGTTAGGGTCAGGTGTGGGTTGAGTTTTTCCTGACCTCCACCCAGGGACCCTACAGTGTCAGACTGGGGGGGAGCTATTTCAGGGCCCCCCAAACCACCCATGCTTCCACTGTAGCTCCCTCCGCCCCCCACCCCCGGGACCTTTTTCTTTTTGCTGCAGTGGGGGTCAGGTAGGGAGGTCAGAAGCAGCAGCAGGGTCATGGGGCAGAGAGTGGATCTGGGCCCAAGAAGGCCGTAACCCACCAGGTTTTTTCCCAGTGTCCCGCCAGCCCTGTCCAACCTTGGGACCCTATATCACTCAAATGAAAACAAAATAATAAAGAGGACAACCTTTAGACAAAATTACACTGCAGTGTAACTGCAGACAATGTTTTAGGCATGTAAAGCAAAAATATGCTGTGTGATATCAAAACACAATGCAATACAATTCAGTTTGTCAGTCGTCTTCTTTATTCATTTTACTTTATTCTTGCCCAGCTGATGTACTGTGCATATTCCACACTTTGCAGGTAAATCTCTGCCACTTCATAAGTGACAGATGATTTCCCATTAGATTCAGAGTGGTATCTGTTCTGTCATCAGTCTGTCAGAAGTTGTCATTTCTGGTACACATGAGCTCAGACACACCCAGAGAGACTGAAGCTTGGTATACTGGGAATATGCAGCTAAGCTTGCTAGGTCAATTTTCACCATAAGTTTCTTTCCACACTGTTCACTTCGTTTCCAGTAGCTTTCCCAACTTCAAATAAAGCACTGTGTAAGTCTGTGACAAGTGAACTTTTAATACCACGGAGAGGATAAATGCCTCTCAGTATGTGTGTATGTTTATCCACTCAGCTAGGTGTGTATAATAAAAAATGTATATAATAAAGAAAAAGAAATATTAAACAAAAATGCTTTTCTCATTTCCTCACACTTGTTTTCCATATGTTTTACCAGTCAGGTGTGAAGGGTGTTGTGTTATGAGAAATTCTGCTTTGCTGGCAGGAAAATAAAAATGAATAATCCTCTCATTATCAATGCTTTACCATGCCATACCTCTCAGGTGGCTAAGAGATCATGGACAACATAAATAAAGAAGCAATTTTATCTGCACCAAGTTTAGAAGGCATTTCAAATATAGATACAGATTCCCTAAAGGGCAAACTTCACAGATTCCTAACGGGTACAGGCGTCACTTCGCTAGTGAAGGAGATAGACGCTAGTGTTGCTTCCCACTGTAACGCCAGGCAAATTTTTGCTCTGCCAAATGGACGTAACTCCGCAAATTCACTAAGATGCAGTTTTACTGAACGTTACCTCTTCCACCAGACTTGCCTTTGCCAGCTCAGACCAGGCAAAGTGGTGTGCATAGGACTTACTCAAGTCCCAAAATCTGCTGGCGTCTTTTCCTTTTTTCAGAGTGATAGTCTGCAAAGGTCCGTAAAAATGTTTTTGGGTAACCGGGTTCCCCCCTCCATTTTCTAACACATGGCACATAAACTATACAGTGGGCTCATGTGTAGGGTATTGTAACAACAATATTTTATTTTATTAAGGTTCCCTGGACTTGTGTAATGTAATGTATTTGCTGCAATATTTACGTCATTTCCCACCATATGCAAATTAGGCAACGCTAGTGTATCTTCGCTTTGATTGCCGAAGTAACGCTAGCAAAAATTTGCCAGTGTTCGGTGCCCTGGACGCAACTTCGCACTTTAGTACATTAGCGTTGTCCTAGTCAATTTACCCCTGGCGAAGTGTTGCGCCGTTGCTGGCGAAATTTCGCCGGTTAGGGAATTGGCCCATAGTGTTCAATGTAATCACCACTTATAATATGTGCACTACTTTATTCTCTGAGTATTTTTACAGCTGTTCTTTACTTTTTAATATATGATTTACATTATAGTCTGTGTTCACAATATATCAAGAAATGGGATAAACACAGGGGCATCTTAACAGCACTGGGGACCATGGAGCTGAGGATGCCTGATAGGTGCAAACAGTTGGATTTTTCTTTAAACAAAAATAACTAAAGTGGCCAGCGCATAACTGCAAATGCATGGGTTAAAGGTAGTGTGAGGTTTAATGGGTAGTTCACCTTTAAGGTAACTTTTAGTATGTCCTTAGCAACTTTTCAGTTGGTCTTCATTTTTTGTTTGTTATAGTTATTTGCCTTTTTCTTCTGCCTCTTTATTTATGTTGTCCATGATCTCTTTTTTTACTTTCAAAGAGGGGGTGGGGGTTAATGTTTTCATTTTTATTTTTGGTATAAAAATAAAACATTGCCCAGGGATTGCAATTAATAGTATTTTTAGTATTTCTACTTATAATTCTGTTTTGACATTTTTACTACAATAAATACATTAACACAGGTGTTTATATAAGCACATGCATTATATTTAGATATATCTCTACACTTTTATTATTTATTATAGGGCAGAGCTTTCCTTAATCATGAGAAAGAACATTTTGCCCACCCACATGAGGAGATGAAGAGCTTGGAAGAAGTTGTAAAAAACATTAAACCTACTGTACTGATAGGTATCTATTGTTTTGTACTATGGTTGTTGGGGAAGTATGCTTTATATCTTATTGCTTTCTCTTAGAGATAAATAATGATTATTGTGTATATCTGAATAATACATTTGAATATATCTGTATATTTTATAATCTGCCAAAATGCATGTCATGGCCAACGTTTTTTCCTTAGGCCCTGCCAATTCAATGCCACCCTCTAGTGATGATACATCAACAATGGTTGTTTATATAGTGAGAGCCTTAGAAGACAAGAGCAGATAAAAGCTCAAAAAGCAGCGCTCAATTAAATGTATCAATGAAAATATGCATAGAAGGAATGTTCTGGTCATAATTACATTCCTAGCAACCAGGCAGTAGTTTGAGACACTAAAGGATGACTATGAGATGACCTTTTAAGAAACATAAGTAATTAAATGTAATAATAATAAAACTATAGCCTTACACAACAATATATTTTTACTGCCAGTGTCAGTGACCCCCAACAACAGATATCATTGTAAATTACAAGTTGGAAAACCACAGAGGGAGGCAAATAATTCAAAAACTATAAAGGCTAGTTGAGAAGTGTAAAACATAAGACTTTCTATAATACTGTAAAAGTTAACTTAAAGGTGAACTATTCCTTTAAAACCATTCTGATTTATAGCTATGCAATACGGAATACTGTATAGTTTATGCTAAAATCATTTGCACTCATAACATTAAACACAGACTTGTCTTACAAATTCACTCTTATTTTATCTGTCAGTGTGCAGCACATGCTAGAAAAGTCTTATGTCTGGGTTACACTGTATAATGCACCTTGAATCTTTCTGAATTTAGTGTATTTATTTGACCAACTCTGTGCTGACGCAAACATACTGTAGCTGAACAAACCTTTAACAGCTGCCACAGTCAGTTTTTTTTCTCATATTAATGTTCTTGAGCATATTTCACAAATATATTTAGGTACAATGAAATTGGCAGTAGTAATCCAATACACCGAAAATGTTCCAACTGGCGGAAAATAAAAAAATCAGTTTAGAGCCAGACTGTCACATAAGTTGGAATATAAGAAATGCAATAAGCTCACAATAAACCAGAAAATGCATAGTGATAATATCAGTTTAAACAGGATTTTTGGATATGTATAGAGGTAAAAAATAATTCCTTGGCCCTGAAGTATCACCTGACTGCCCAGTGTTTTGTTTACAGCAGTGCTGTCCTTTTTTACTGACATCCAATATTTCTGCAGGTTTGGGTATACCACTGGTTTAGTTAGAGAATACTTTTAATGTAAGGGACTGCTCTACTTACAAGCTAGTTGCCTTTTAAGAAACATTAAAGATTTTAAACATTCTTTTAAAAAGAGTCAGACTTTTAAGTGTGCTTTGTTTAACACAAGCATTATGATCTTTCATTCCATATGTGCCTGTATGTAATAATTAGCCCACATATACAACATTGAGTTTAAATGTGTGCCATAACACAACTAAACAAAGAAAGGCAGCAAAACACCTACATATGAGGAACATCTCATAAAAACTATACTTGTGTGTTTTCTGGTTTGCTAAAAAAAAAAAACAATTAAAAGCTCTTTGGGGTTTGGGCATGTATTTGTGAAAATAGAAATCCAAAATAGGTCTTTTCAGTGGTTGTTGGCAGAAATCAAACCTTGAGCAGATATATGCCTAACAAATCAATCTTTCTTCTTTAGGTGTGGCGGCCATAGGTGGAGCTTTTACTGAGCAGATCATTAAGGATATGGCTTCGTTCAATGATAGACCAATAATATTTGCCCTAAGTAACCCAACAAGTAAAGCAGAGTGCACCGCAGAGCAATGCTACCGACTCACTCAGGTAACAAGAAAGATAAATGTTTATATTTAATGCTAATTCAAGGAGTTATTTACGATTTATAATTTATGAAAATGAGTATGTCTTTTGTAGATGGCTATACCGAAGTATTGCTTGTTTTGTCTGCAGCACAAGGCTGTGCATATGATAACCTGTGGCACACATCTGTTGTAGGATTAGCTACCTGCCACATGCTCCCAGTGTGTGCCATACTGTGTCTATCCTATGCTCCTTGTATGTGTGTCATACTCTGCCTGCCCTATGCTCCCTGTGTGTGCCATATTCTGCCTGCCCTATGCTCCCTGTGTACCATACTCTTTCTGTGTGTGCCCTGCTCTGCCTGTGGAACATAAGCCTGGTATTTGTTTTGGGGGGTTTGTTCAGGTAGGCAGAGTAGGCACGTGCCTAGGGCGCAAAGCTGGAAGGGCGCCAGGCACGTACCTCCTCTGTCGCCTACCCCAAGTCCGGTTCCCTTCTCTGCTGGACTCTGCATTTTTTGCACTTCTGCGCATGTGCATGAACTTCAATTTGCGCATGCGCACGCGAGCGCAAATTCATGCATGCGCCGCGACTGCCAGGCCTGCCTAGGGTGCCTTCCCATTGTGGCCCGGCACTGGGTTTGCATTTGAAAATTATTATTAGGGGGCCCTAAGGTGTTTAATCATGTGCTGGGTGGTTCCTGTGTTATCCACAGGGGAAGAGGAGGCATGTGAATTTAAGGGTATGTCTTAATATGACTTAACTTTTTTCACATATGAGTGACATCCCTGCAGTGAGCACCAACCATTCGGTTTTTTGGTGTGCTACCACAATTAATGTGGACATGGTCTTGTGGCAACATGGTTGTGGTTTAAAGTGGGTGTGGTTTAAAAATAGGGAGTGGTCAACACTGGCTTCCATTATCGGCCTTCAACCATGAAGCCAGAACAATTCCGACCCTCAACATCAGTTCTGATATAGAGGATGGCCTTATAAGGAGGCTGATGCATATTTTGTAAAATGATTTACCTGACAATAAGAGGTTAGAGCTATATAGAAGGGTAGTATAAGACTGGAGCACCTAGCAACCATGCATTGATTTGAATAAGAAACCGGCATATAAATAGGAAAGGGCATGAATAGAAAGAGGAGTAATACATACAGTAGTCGCAATAACAATAAATGTGTAGCCTTACAGAGCATTTATATTTTAGAAGGGGTCAGTGACCCCCATTTGAAATCTGGAAAGAGTTAGAAGAAGGCGGCAAATAATTCAAAAACTATAAAAAAGAAAGTTGAAAAGTTGCTTAGAGTAATTGATATTGAAAGTTAATTTAAAGGTGACTCACGCCATTCAAATAGAACAGTGATTGATAATGTTTAAAATCCAGGCACTTCATGCACTTACTAAGGGACTGCTCTCTGTTTCATATTTTATAGAATCTTTTAACCATCACTACATTCCAGAATTTAAATTTTCACAAAAATGCCTTTTTTAATTTATCCCCAGCCTACTTGTGCTGTTCTTTAGATGCATTGTTTAATATGTGCAGCATGGAGTTTAGTCTAAACAAGGACTGAATAAAGACCAATTATTTATAAACAATCACAAGTGTTGCTGCTGTTATTTTGAACAAAGGATAACTACTTTGCTCAAATAAAAAACCTCAGTGTCAAAATAGTGTGGCAAAGCATTACGCTGGGTGCAGATGATAGGCTGTAGAAAATAAACATTTCCTATATTGATGAGGGAGAAATGATCTCAAAAGATCTGGTAGTTACGATACATACTGTACCTTTGTAATGAAACATAGTAGTTTATACATAAATACTGTAGCATAAACTGTCTCCTAAAGGCACGTGCTAAAACATAAATACGCAGTACACATGAAAAACTGTTATTGTTGCAGGTAATAGAGCCTGCTAGCCACCAGATGTGCACGAACTGTGAGACTGAGACCTATTCTTTATCCGGCATGTTCAAAAGCTGCTGGGCAACTAATAACAAACGTGGCAAAGAAAATAAATGGCTGGCGCATGTACTCAGTATGGCATCTTTGTGTTTATAACTACTGTAATAAATTTGTCTTCCTACTGTAAATAGTAGCATACAGTCCTTGTGTGAAATGCTAGACAAGACATTTTTGTTCTATGTCTATTGCCTAGTTTCTAGTGCGTGACTTTCCCAAACTGTATAATCAAGAATTAATACATGTCATTAATAGGCTCTTTTTAAATACACAGGAGTTCCAGCTCCTCCCTCTGTTAAACACTCCAGCGTGTCGTAGAAACTGCTCTGTCAATTTTGATTCTAGACATGAAATTTCCAATGATCTGACTTTTGGAGGCTAAATTCCCAATATTTCATTCCAGATTAATCTGCAAAACAGCAGCCAGTAATTACAACCAGGAGTCTCACTTTGAGAATATTTTACTCAAAAATGTATATATATATTTACGTTGGCCTGAATACTAGGTTTCTTATGGGAATATACACATATTTTATGAAGAATTCTCCCCTGCCCATTCTTTCACAGGCATGCTTTAGCATTTTCACACATGTGTTTTTTTCAGTGACACTGAAAATAATATTTGTCACCGGTTTTCAGCTCACTAAACTGTAGGTTTCCATCAAACGATTGAAGCCTGGAGCTACTACAGCTACCAGCAACACTTCAAAGATATCTGTTGGAAGATACCGGGAGACGGGAGTTGCAGTTTGTTAAGTGATGAAAGGTTGTGGGTTGGGAAATGAATAGAATACAAATGTGCACCTGGGTGGCAAGCACATTTTTTGTTTTTATTGTTCTACGGGTTAAAAAAAAGCTTATTACTGAACGGGGTGTTTGTAAACTAGCTTTTCTGCATCTTGAGTTTTCGTTGGCTTTTGGAGAACCTTAGCCATTTACCATGTCACATTTGTCTAATTTATCCAAAGCTTATAGGTATGCTAATATTCTTATATACTTAACTAATAACAGAATTATACCTTTGTCATGTAAAACCAAAAATGGCTGAATACCTCTGCCTTAAGCGTTTTGGTTAAGGAATCGTAAACAATAGCCTTCATGGCTGTGTAAAACAGGAAACCAAGGAGTAGAGTAACTTTTCCATTTTCTAATAATCAAGAACAATAACTGGGGTACTGAAGCTGTTGATAGAAGTGCAGTAGGAGAGGGTTGTTTATCCAGCGTTCATTATTTTTAAAGTAACTTAGCTAAGTTACTGCTTTATATTAAAAAAAATAAGAAAATATGTATTTTTAGTGGCAGAATCTATTTTTAGCGTACTGAAAGTTTTATTTACATTATTCATGCTGAAAGGTGCATACTGCCTCTTATCTCCGCAACTCTGCTCAACTGAGCTGTGGCTCATTGGATAGCGAGATATTTTGATACAATATAGCAAATAACTTCATGGTGCCTTTTTTGTAAAATACTATATGAAATTAAAGGCCAATTTATCACAAAATTGTGGTCAGGTGTGACTGTGATTTTGAGAAAAAATATGCAAAAATTTGGTTGCAACTGCGACAATTTCACGACAAATTATGGTAAAAAAATTATTTTTTATTAATTACACCAACTAAAACCTGTTGAGATGTCCTAAAAGTCAACTGGATAATATCGTCAGCATTTTGTCAAGTTGAAAATAACTTTTTTTTCCTCCCCCAGGACTTTAGTGCAAATTAGTAATTTGCGAATATGCATAAAAACTTTTTCTGCAACATTACATGATTGCAATTAAACCATTCGCAATTTTTCCTAAATATGTGTAAAATAATGGCGAAAAATCTTTGTCTCTATTACATGATTATCTATACTTTTAAACAATTGTTGATAATTGTCCCTCTACAGTAAATAATGAATTTATATAAAGGAGAATAAACTGTACTGACTGTAATGTAGCGTATAAACAATGCCTCGTAATTAAAGTGTGTTTATTCTTGACTACTTATTACAGGGCCGTGCCATTTTTGCAAGTGGAAGTCCCTTTGATCCTGTCACTCTTCCAAATGGACGTACTTTGTACCCCGGACAAGGCAACAATGCCTATGTGTTCCCAGGTGTAGCTCTTGGTGTTGTTGCATGCGGAGTGAGACACATAAGTGATGATGTCTTTCTCACCACTGCTGAGGTAAGAAAAAGCGATTATACGGTAGTTTATTTTATTACAGTCAATTTCTACAAAAGATACAGTAACTGTTGTTAGGGCTGAGCATTGAGGCCTGTTGATTAGTGATAATTATATGTGGATTATAACAATATTAATGCCTTTATTAATTTTTATTAATGCCTTTATTAATGCTTACTATGATTAGCAGATTTAGCCTTGTGATAAACACCTGACAAGAAAGCAATTTTAATATGAAACGTGAATAACAATAAATAGGGAGTTGAAAAAAATTGAAAAGCTGTGATAAAAGTTAACCTGTAGACAGATGATTATAACATACGTATTTGTATAACATTGGCAATTAATGTAAAATAATGTAACAAATCATAGTGATAAAGCAGTTTATAGCCAATCAAATGATAGATATGATAATGATTTGATACTGTTGTTTATTCTGCATTATAAAAAGTCATGTAACAGTAAGCATGGGAGAGATCTCTCTGGGCTGCCAAATACTTCTGCTCTTTAAATACAAATAAACTTGCTTCTCTGATGAAATCCTGTTTGGAGGTTGCCACACTTAGTCAGACTTAATACTGTAATAAACTGATTTCAACCAGTTTCGTTATAAACCTATTAGCAAGTGAGGAAGAACATAAATAAAAAGTGAGCTTCTACAAGCACCATTTAGACACAAGAAGGTAAAAATCTTTGGAGAACAATAGGGCACATATAGGCAAGCAGTGTAGAGTAGACTAATAGCCAAGTGATGACAAGGAATTTAGAATGGAGTAAACAAAGGCAGTGGTTCTACATGATAAAAAGAAAACACTAAAGGCTGGAGACTAACCATCTGTGTTTGTATTTGCTTAATACTCAGGACTTTTTATTTTCATCATACATTTTATACTTTAGAAACAATTGTCATTGTCTTTCTAGTTCCAACTAAGTGTCATATAGTTGCAGAACAACTTCCCTTGGTCGTGAATCCCATATCTTTAATTCCATAACCATAAAGAACCCTTTCATTTCTGGGCTGTTCTAAGGAATTTCAATAAATACTTTGACTTGAGAAAAGATCACAAGAGGTTTCTTTTTCCCAGCCTAGCATGTATTGGTACTGTATATGGATGCAATATTCCCACATAATGTCATTTTTCTGTTGAAAACAAGATTGGCTATCACTTTCTTGCAACTATTTAGTTGCCTCATATATGAATGATAAAAATATATTATTTTAACTATTATTATAGTATTCTTTTGACTTTAGACTGTGTAGGGTTTATATGATTTGTGGTGGTCTATTGATTATGCAGTAGCTAAGAAGACAATAGAAAAGTTTGGACAGGTATTTTTTAGGCTCATCCTTCACTGCTATGATCCTTGGTTTATTAGTACAAGAAAGTGAGTAGAAGGGGTTGCGTAAGTCAACAAGTGTGTCAGTATTTAGTAGTGATTTACTGGCATGTGCGCACCTATTGATATCACTGTTAGTGATGGGCGAATATATTCGCCAGGCACGAATTTGCGGCGAATTTGCGCGATTCACGGCCAGCGAATAAATTTGCGAAATTCGCCGACATCAAATTTTTTTTCGAAAAAACAGACGCCGGCGTCAAAAACGGGCGCCGGCGTCGAAAAAATGGAAGCCGGCGTCAAAAACGGGTGCCAGCGTCAAAAACGAGACGCCGGCGCCGTTTCACGAATTTTTCACCGTTTCGCAAATTTCACACGAAATTCGCTAATTTTTCGGCGAAACGTCTCAAATTCGCCCATCACTGATCACTGTTTGTTTGTATTGTGTTCAGTCTTGAAAATGAGCAGAGTTAACACTGTTCTAAGACTGACTGGGCAAAATATTATTAAAATATGAGGTCCCAGTCTGTCAGCAAACCAAGTCTTGAAGCCCAGACCACAGCGAGTAAAAGTGTGGGGGAAGGGCTAGGCCCTGGAGAAGTCAGTAGGGGGCAGGGTAGGAATAAATCAGGTGTCACACAAATTTTTTTTAGGAGGTGGGCACACATTCTGTGGACAGCTGCAATGACAGCTTTGTTACAGTATATTCTAATTTTGAGACTGTATACTAAAATCACCGCTTTTCAAAAGACATACACTTCTTCTGTTAACAGGTCAGTGTCATTAAAGATATTACACATAAATATAAACAATAGTGATACTGTAAGTGCAGAACGGTTTGAAAAAAAAGCACTTTGCTTTCGTTTTGAAAAGGTTTTAAAATCTTTACTCAAAGCATGGAGAATTACTTCCTGTTAGCCATGTGACCATTCACTTCCTTCCTGTAAAAATGACACATACACATCAATGAATTCATGGATCAAACTTGACTGAGTTTGCTCCATTTATTTACTTTATTCCCCACCACCCAGCACATATGGCACATTAGCTGTTATTCTAACATTTCAGCTAATGTATATCTGGTCAAGCTGATCTGTACAGTAGCAGGCTGACTCCTCACGTTGCATCTAATTGCAGTCCTCATGTGGTGGTTTGATCTGCCTTGTGGGCTGACTCACATACAACAGACCACAGGAGACTGACTACATAAACCACAGAAAACATAAAGCAACTATAATCAACCGTTGTCACTCAGTATGGCTGTACTGGTCAAAGGCTTATACTTATCACACCATTTTTGGCAACTGTATAGTAGATGCATCACAAACAAGAGAGTATAGTAGATTTCAGACACATATAGATTTAAAGAACTCTGCCTCATTTCATACTGTATGTGCTGTGACCAAAAGGTCCTTTGGGGTTTAGGCCTGAAATTACAAGGCACAGAGGCGTAAAGAGTGACATACAGTAGAACCCCAATTTACTTTTTATGGGGACCTGCGAAAATCAGGGAAAATGTATAATCAGGGAAATGTGTTAAAGCAACTTATTCTTCATAAACTCAAATGATATAAGCACAGGAGTCAGTTTTTCTTTGAAATAAAAGATTTACTGTGTTAATGACAAGGGTTAAGCATTGCAGCATTAAAGGAGAAACAAACCCCTTATTAAAAAAAACCATACCCCACATAGACCCCCCCCTCCCTCATCACACCCAGCCTAGCTGCTACCCCGGGCAAATGCCCCTAACTTTTTACTTACCCCTTGGTGCAGATTCAGGGATCGGAGTTCATGGCAGCCATCTTCCAGGTCTTTGTGTCTTCTTCTGGCAATTTCAGTCTATTTTGGCGAATGCACAGTTGTCGCAAACTGCGAAATTGCTCCAACTGCGCATGCGCCGCTCCGCAGTTTCATTTGCAGATTACCCAAGACCCGGAAGAAAAGTTAGGGGCATTTACCCGGGGTAGCAGCTAGGCTGGGGTGCGGGGGTCTATGTTGGGTGGGGGGTTGTTTTTTTTTTTTCAATAAGGGGTTTGTTTTTCCTTTAATGTTACACTATGGAGGGGGGTATGTGCAGGACCTTTCTGACAGTCACAAGCACAACCTAAATTAATAAGTGATTGTGCATGACTGTATGAGTTTCAGTGTAATTGGACTTGGCTGTTTACAGAATGAACCATGACAAAATATACATCTGGTTAGTATTTTACACCTCTTAAGTTCACTAATAATTAAGGACAAACAGAAGAATACTTTGGTGTAAAATCGGAAAAAACACTATTAATTAGTGGGGCTGCAAAAAAATCCTGTAAAACGTGATAGAACTTAAAATCAGGGTATGTAAAATTCAGGTTTCACTGTATCCAAATATCATTTCATGAAGGGAAAGTTTCTGTTCAAACCATTCTTGAGATATGAACATGAATTAAATTACTTTGCGATCTTATGTTTTCTGAAGTAGTAGTTTTGTTGTTGTTTTATGATTAATTCCTTCCTTAGATCAAGGAAGTAACCACAGGACTCTTTGGGAAATGTATAATAGAAACATATTCTGTCTATAAATGCCTTGTTTACTTGAGAAAAGGGCCTTTGTTTGGCTGGTCCACACCAACAACCATGTAAAGGCTGTGGTTATTTGGAGCATTACACTTTGATCTCTGTGTGGGTGAACACTATACAGCATGCACTGCAAATTACCAATATTTTTAGTATATTGTGTCAAACACGTACTTTTTGCATTCTGAAGGTTGCATGGGATTAACATAATGGTAGATGATCCATATTAAACTTGAATCAATCACCCCTAACAGGACCTGTTTTATCCTTTCGATTAATAATTGTTTTTCTTCATATTAATTCTCTGTGCATTAAATAATAAGCAAATAGGTAAGATGCTAAAGAGATACAGTGATTTTGTGCCAGATAGACTGAGCATTTGAGCTTTCATTCCAGAAATACAATAAAGAGAATATAATGAATTAATCCATCAAAATGCTGACTAACCCATGTGTCTTCCTCCCTGGCTTATTTTCAGCTGCATCTTAGTTCCAAGCCCATTAATGGCTACCAATTGTTTGTAATTTAGGTTTGAGATCATGTTTCTAGCAATTTGTCTCACTATGCATGCTAGTCACATCTACTTCAGTTTGTACTTCAACTCAGCTACAAAGCATTGGAGAGTTTGCCAAAATAAATTGCTACTTAGGCTCCTAATTCCTAAGAAAAGCATAATTAAAATGGTACATGGATACATTTTACCTTTTTTAAAACATCATAAAAAATAAAAGAATTGTATCACTGACAGTAGAGCAGAGAGAGAGAGAGAGGGAGAGAGAGAGCATCTGAGGCAAGACGGGGATTTGGCTTTGTATATCAACTCAAATTTCATGTTTCTTTACATGCATGATACATTTTCCTTTATCTAACATCAACATCTAACAGGGTCAGACTGGCTCACTGGCACCTTTGGTGAGCTCAGGCTTTAGGGCAGAGACACACGCTCAGATTCAGGGAGATTTGTTGCCCAGCGACAAATTTCCTCTTCTTCGGGGCGACTAATCTCCCCAAACTGCCTCACATCGACTAATAATGTAAATCGCCGGTGGGATGGCAATTGGTTAGCTTTGTTTTCCGAAGTCATCCGAAGTTGCCTCACGAGAACCCGTTATTTTTATTTATTATCTTTTATTTGCTGTTATTATGAACATTTTTGCCATACAGCCTTACAGCAGTGTAACATGCTATTCTGTTGCATTGTTTGGGATGAGCTCAAAAATCCCTCCTAACAATTATTTGCCAGGTCACAAACTATAATCTGGGGCTTCAAAGAGACGTAAGCCATACTAACAACCTTGGCATCTGCCATAAATATTGTCATTATATTTATGCAGATGTCTCCAAATCATGTGTTGCTTTTATATGACAGGTAATATTTTAACGTATGTCTTTCAGGATCCTTTCGTTAGAGAACTGCTGCAGAGCCTTATAACAGTAGTTAATGTGAAATCATTAATTTCAAGTATAGTGAAATCAGAAAAGTGCAGTACAATGAGCTTTACAAAGATACAGTAGGTGGTAAATTGCACCACCGCATTTGTGCAATCAATCAGACCTTTGCTTTAATTTTTTAACTGGTCAAAATGTTGGTGATTGAAAATAAGTACAATGCCCATTCTTTTCCTAATTAGTCCCTGCCCCAGTGGAGCTTACAGTCTAAGGTCTCTATCACTATCACTATCACTATTTACACACACAGTAGGGTCCATTTTATCAGGCATCAATAAACCTGTTTGTATAATTTTGTGTGGGACAACACCCACATAGAACATACAAACTCACTGCCATGGCTGGAATAAAAATCAGCTGCAAGACAGCCACACTGTATGTATGATGCCTTAGGGAAAATATTATGTAGGGTCAAATCAACGGCAGCTAAAGTGCTTTGTGACTAAAGTATTCAAAGCCAAAAAAATTATGTATTGATGAATTAATGTGAGCTTTTATAGAGTGGCCCTCTGAGGATTTTGTAATTTACATTCATTCTTATTTTACTGGTTTCTACAGGTATTTAGCTTTGAAGGGCCAGAGTGTCGATGATACTGTCTATGTACTTCCTGCATTCAGTTAAACCTAGAATTGCTGACTCTTAGTTGAGCCAAAAGCCTGGTAAATCTAGCCGGTTCTAGCCTTGAGGACCAATTCCTTTAAAGAAAAAGGTTTAGTTATTTTCAGGCTTGTTGTTATTAATAATCCTAATGCAAGACAAAGTGCAAATGTCATGTAAAGGAGAACTACACCCTAAAAACAAACATGGGTAGAAATGTCATATTTTATATACTGAAATTCTGCACCAGCCTAAAATATTGGAATCTCTATAATGTTTTTGCACAGGAGACCACTATGTTGGATTTTGTGTCAGTGCTCAGTATGCTCCTGGCAGCTGTTGAGAAGCTAAGATTGGGGGTGTATCAAATCATCAAGCAGAAAGCAAAGTTCAAGTGCCATAGAAGCTGATGATACAGGACTTATTATTAAATTCTGATGCAATTTGCACTTGTTTCTAAGATGCCATGTAATGAGAATTAATTTCTAATTAGCCCTGTATTATGACTTCTACAATCTATACAATTGTGTATGTTGTGAGTCAGTCCCTAAGCTCGGGTGACAGCAGCACAGATCATGTGCAGTGAAACAGCAGAAAAGAACATGGGGAGCTACAGGGGCATCTTTTGATTCACAAATCTTGATTGCCAAAGGGATGTGATTGCCTTGGGCTCTTAAAATATATGATTTATTTCTAGCCTTCATCTTTGCTAAGCTTTAGTTATCCTTTAAGTTGTAAGTGTGTGTGCAAACAATGAATTGCAAGGTATTGTCATTATTAAAACATTTTCTTTTGCTTTTTATTTAGATTATTGCTCAGCAAGTCTCCGATAAGCACTTGGAGGAGGGACGTCTATATCCACCTTTGCAAACTATACAAGAAGTCTCAGTAAAGATAGCTGTAAAGGTAAGATACGTCCACTGCCTCCATTGGCACAAAGGTTTCTCTTTGACTCAATATGAGCTCTTGCAACTGTCCATTTTTGAGTGACCACAACTGCGATGGCAAATGAGCCCAAAAGATGTGACATATGTCAAATATTTGTCTTATCTATAGGCCCACAGGCCAACTGAATGTGTCTATGCATTCACATTCATACCAGCAAATGTGCTCATTACTGATTTTCAGGTAAAAAAATGAAAATACCGGTCAGGGCAAGGATAAGGAAAGGCTAATTCCCTGGAGTGTCGTGATTTGTTTCTGTCCCCAGAGCTGGTGTTCTTCTTTAATAAATGAACTGGCCCTAGGTTCTTTCCTGCAGCGTTCCAAGTTGGCTTGTTGTAAATGTTCCCAGGTATCCTACTTCTTGGTTTACTTTGGACAAAATAGAAAAATTGATGCAGATTGCCCATAACAGCACCACTATGAATTAATGTCCAGTAATAAGGGCAATAAAGATAAAGGGAGAAAAATATACTCAAAGTTCACCCCAGTCCATGGGTGCATAAACATATAACGAGAACCAAACCAATTTTGAGTTTTTCTCCAAAGTAATGACCTAAAGTATAATTAAAAGTTCAAACCATTTATTTGGACATACAGGTGAAGGCCTCTTACTTTGGCCAGTTAAAACATGGTGGCATGGAGTTCTCCAGACGAGTATAATTTTAGCCAATGGTGCGTGCCTAACGCATTGCCACACCCCCTTGTGCTTATCCTTTACAAGTACAATGCCACTTTTTGTGGGATTGCAGCTGCTCTGAGTTCTGGCTTTGCTAGGCTGAGCTCCAATATTTCCACCTGTCGTAACAGACCTGTAAACACTCAATGTTTTTCAGGAGTCATCTGTATTTATTACCCCAGTAGGGTGGGAAAAGGGGCATGATTATGGAGGAACACAGACTAATTTAAAGGCTTGTGGGAGTTGAAATGTTTAACCATGTTCTTAATCCAGAGGAGTACAATTTGTATTATATAAATACATCATTAGACCCATAACATCATTATTCTGTGATAATAAGAACTATTAAAGCAATATTTTCTCTTTTCAGGTTGTAGAAAACGCCTACAAAGATAACACTGCATCTGTCTTCCCCGAGCCTGAAAATAAGGAGGCGTTTGTCCGCTCGCAGATGTACAGCACTGACTATGACCAGTTTGTGGTGGACGCCTACTCCTGGCCTCAAAAAGCAATGGAAGTGCAAACTGTTAAAGTCTAAGCTTTGCAATAAAGGAGGAGACGATTATGCAGCTTACATAATTACCTTTCATGTCTGAGTAACGCATTTCTACTTTCTCATCTAATAAAGAAGGAATAGTTAATTTTTTATCATGATGTATTCTTATGAAACAATTAAAGGGAGTGTCACCACTATCTCTAGAAGGTGGCCAGAACATAATTACATGAATTATCAGCCATATGTTTTGTGACCTTGCATTTTGCTTTTATCGAACATATGGTATAGTTTTGGCTTCCCGGTATTATACTGTAATCAGACTTCAGAAGGGAAAACAACACCGCAGTTCAGTTGTTCTATGGCAGAAAAATTTTGTTTAATGATTCAGGCTCCACCTGTAGGGAACAGGTGGATCCATGTTTTCACAGGTCAGGTAGAATTCTCTGTGAAGGATTCTCCTGCATTCATTGGACCAATGGCCCTAGAAAAACGAGAACATCTTCTAAATGATGTTAGAAACATAAACTTATCATCGCTCAGTTCAGTAATGCTGCAAAGTATGTTGGAGTATTGCAATTGCATTGCAATTTGTACCTATTGTCCAGCAAAATGTGAGTAAAGTATAGCTGAGCAACAGTGTTTACATCCCCTAAATCACCAGTGCAAAGCCCATCTTTTTAATTAAGACAAATATAGGCTATAATACTATTAAAGTTGGAGTAAGTAATGAATGGAAACTTATCACCCTGAAATTGCTTCCTCCATGGGGACAGTAGGCTGAAAGCTCCAGGTAGGGGAAGCAATACTGTAACATGCAGCAGCTCTTCAGGAGGAGTTTTGCCGGGGGCTGTTGCCAACTTTTATTCTGTGGTTTGAGTATGCTGTGGATTGTGGCCCAGAACCACAGGGTGTTTATGCCATTATTGCGGATGCTATAACCTCCCTCTGTAAATAAAATAAAATACCAAGTTACATAACACCTGATACTTGCAGCCACTAACCAACACTCTATGTTTTTCCTTACTGTATACAAGACTGGCTATGTTTAAATACCCAGGCTGTAACAGGTTCACTATACTTCAAGCAGTGACAGCCTTGTATTGATTGTATTTTAAAGCCCTTACACATATGTTTACTTCTGCATTCTCATCTGGAGGCTTTATTATGTGTTCCAAACACAAGAACACCTGAAGCCATTCTTTAATATAGGGCATGGGGTTGGCACTTCAGTCTTGTGCTGCAAATACAATTTTTTTTTCCTAAGGGGCAGATTCTTCCAAACAACTAGAAATCCAGCAAGGATACTGTCTGCACAGATAGAGGCCCACTTATTAAAGGTCAAATCTTGAATTCAAGTGAATTTTTTTAATTCGAATATACTCACAATTCGCCTGGGAGGTTATTTAAGAAAAAATTTGAATGTCTAATATTTGATCGAATGGTTCCAACACGAAAAATGTAATTGTATTTGATTCGTATTCAATTTGTACGAATCAAGTTTTCTCAGAAAAAAAAAACTTGAATGTCAGGAAGGCTATTAACATCTCCAAATGGCTCGGCGGACCTTTGCGATTAACTTTTAAATGAATTCGGCAGGTTTTAGGTGGCGGATATTTGAGTTAGGGTAGAACTCCATGGGCGATTTTACCTGCGATACCTTCCGTTCCGTCACGATGAGACTAATCACTGTTGTCATGTCAGATGCACCAAATCTAATGTAAGTAATAAAAATGTCGCACGCAGAAGCTGATTGCATCCAAAATGACACAACTGTCGGGTGCGAACAATGCATGTTGCGTCTTCATCCGTCAGTTGTGTAGTTTTGGATGCAATCAGGTATTGCAGGTAAAACCGCCCATGAAGTTCTACCCTAAGGACTGTTTCCATGAGTAGTGTGATAAATCTCACACAGGGGGGTTCAAATTTGAATGTGTTAATTTTGACACTCGAAAATTCAAATTTAATATTCAACCTGCCTCATAATGTACGAAACAATATGGGGGTTATTTATCAAAGTTCGTTTGTTACAATGATCTTGAATGCACTCGAAACTCGAATGGTATCTTATTTAAGAAAAAGCTCTAATGGCAAAAACGAAATCTGTGAGTTCGAGTCCCGCAACCCGAAAACTCGAATTTATCGAGTTTTCTGCAGAAAAAAACTTTCATCGCTCAAATCAATTAAGTTTTCGGGCAAAACACTCTGAATAAAACTTGAACAAAAAGGCTGTTAACCTTTTCAAATGGTTCAAGGGGCGATTGACTCCTTCATGTCCTTGACAGGTTTTAGGTTCTATGGTGTATTTTCGAATTTCAGCTATTTCCAGGGTCTGGGTATAATAAGTCCCAAATATTCAAGTTTTTTTTTAAAACCTGAAAATGTGAGTTTTGACTAAATAATACAACTCGAAAATTTGAATTTAAAAAAAACAAAAAAACAACTCGAACCTTAAAGGACAGTTAAAATAAAGAAGTAGTCTAGAAATATTGTACATTATGTTTTGGGCTTCTGCACCAGCCTCGGGCAACCACATCCCTTTAGCAAGGAAGATCGGTGTCTCCAAAGATGCCCCAGTAACTCCCCATCTTCTTTTCTGCTGATTCACTGCACATGCTCTGTGCGGCTGTCACTCACTGAGCTTAGGGATCGAGGCAAAATATACTAAATATATCATATAAATGTCACAATACAAGGCTGATTAGTAATTATTACAGGTAATAACTACATGGCAGCGCAGAAACCAGTGAAACTACGATCAGAATTTAATATTCAGCCCTGTAGCATCAGCTTATATTACAGACCAACCTCATTTTCTGCTTGATCATTTGTGCCGACGCCGCAGCTTAGCTTCTCAACAGCTGCTCAGAGTCCACTGAGCATGTGAGTGTCACAGACACTTTCCAAGATGGTGACTCCCTGTGACAAGTTTGAAGTCCTGGATCATTTCTGCTATTGAGATGCTGAAACTTTAGGCTGGTGCAACAAGTTCAGTATATAAAACATGACATTTTTAGCCCTATTCATTTTTAGGGTTAAGTTCTCCTTTAATAATAATGCACCTATATCAGGCATGTTTAAAGTCAGTCCCGGGGGCCAATTGCGGCCCGGTTTCAAATTTACACTGGCCCTCAGCCTCCATCATGAAATTAATAATAATGCGGCCCGCCAGCACAGTGCAGTCAGGAATCGTGTAGCCGTATCAATAATATCTGGACACAATAGTGAAATGATCTGCCACTATCAGGGGAATGTCATAAAAGTTATGCCTAGTTTAAATGACTTAAATGATGTTAATGGTTCAAGGAATGTCAGGCTGAATGGTCGGCCCTCACACATTTTCACCTCACCAAATCTGGCCCTCGTTGCAAAAAGTTTGGACACCCCTGCCCTATATGTTGTTGTTAGGTCAAAAATATATAAAGCTGGTATTGTAGTCCAGGCTCGATAAGTGCAGTGGGAACTTTTTTTCTCTCTCATTACAGGTTAATTGTGTGTAACCCAGCTGCACCCTTGTAAGAAAACCTCCTTTTTAAACACATTTTAAATACTTTCTAAATGTTGGGTGTGTCCAGCATTCTAAATATTCCAGAAAAGAAGATAAATGTCTTCATCTTATATTGAAACCAGCCCACCCATATAGATATTTACAAGGGGAGAATTCATTGGAATGGAGCAGCGCATGAGAATGCGTGTGTTTATCTTGCTTTCAAACTAAGTGATACATCTGTACCAACCCAGTCTTCAGTTCATTCTCTCTGCTTGTCTTCTCATTAATAGCCTGACTGATATTACAAGGGATACTATAGCATAATGGAGAGGATAGCTCAGAGCAATACACACATTTGCACCCTCTACTGAACAAAACAGTTTAGTTATAAAGACAACAAAAGGTGGTGGTGTTATATTGCATAAATGCTTGAAAATACATGACTACCAAGTCACCTATTATAATGCTTTCCATAAATACAACTGTCAAGTCCGTGCACCTTGGTCTGTAAATGAGCAGGTACATAAAGTGAAAATATACCCTATAGGCAAGTTTGTTTATTTATATATATATATATATATATATATATATATATATATATATATATATATATATATATATATATATAGTCAAATACAAGAGTCCTCTGCACTCAACCCATTATCAATATATTTAAGACAGCGACATTTTGTGCATACTGCTACTAAAAAATGCCTTACCCTTTAAACAAAACAGGGATTGTTTGTCCATATATTGCAATATATTTTAAGCTGGCCAACTACGTCAAAGTCATCCCATATCTGGCCAGTCCTATGCTCAATTTTATCTGATTCATTAAGAATTCTATTGCTTCATTATACATTTTACAAAGGGACTAGGTATTACCTGCAACTTAACTTGCTGCTTTCAAAGTAAACCTCCATACTTGGCTGCCCTATGTATTTTGTGGTCACAGCCTCATTGCACCCCCCGCCTAATGGTTTTAAAAATAGTGGTGAGCACAACTTTCCCTTGTTTGTTATAGTTTATACAGGAGCAGTGACCAGCTCTATGTTGTAGCTCCCACCCTTCCCAGCTATAGTCAGGTGATCCCACTGGTGTCTAATAAAAGGGCAGCCAAGTATGGAGGTTTACTTTGAAAGCAGCAAGTTAAGTTGCAGGTAATACCTAGTCCCTTTGTAAAATGTATAATGAAGCAATAGAATTCTTAATGAATCAGATAAAATTGAGCATAGGACTGGCCAGATATGGGATGACTTTGACGTAGTTGGCCAGCTTAAAATATATTGCAATATATGGACAAACAATCCCTGTTTTGTTTAAAGGGTAAGGCATTTTTTAGTAGCAGTATGCACAAAATGTCGCTGTCTTAAATATATTGATAATGGGTTGAGTGCAGAGGACTCTTGTATTTGACTATATGTATTTTGTGGTCACAGCCTCATTGCACCCCCGCCTAATGGTTTTAAAAAATAGTGGTGAGCACAACTTTCCCTTGTTTGTTATAGTTTATACAGGAGCAGTGACCAGCTCTATGTTGTAGCTCCCACCCTTCCCAGCTATAGTCAGGTGATCCCACTGGTGTCTAATAAAAGGGCAGCCAAGTATGGAGGTTTACTTTGAAAGCAGCAAGTTAAGTTGCAGGTAATACCTAGTCCCTTTGTAAAATGTATAATGAAGCAATAGAATTCTTAATGAATCAGATAAAATTGAGCATAGGACTGGCCAGATATGGGATGACTTTGACGTAGTTGGCCAGCTTAAAATATATTGCAATATATGGACAAACAATCCCTGTTTTGTTTAAAGGGTAAGGCATTTTTTAGTAGCAGTATGCACAAAATGTCGCTGTCTTAAATATATTGATAATGGGTTGAGTGCAGAGGACTCTTGTATTTGACTATATGTATTTTGTGGTCACAGCCTCATTGCACCCCCGCCTAATGGTTTTAAAAAATAGTGGTGAGCACAACTTTCCCTTGTTTGTTATAGTTTATACAGGAGCAGTGACCAGCTCTATGTTGTAGCTCCCACCCTTCCCAGCTATAGTCAGGTGATCCCACTGGTGTCTAATAAAAGGGCAGCCAAGTATGGAGGTTTACTTTGAAAGCAGCAAGTTAAGTTGCAGGTAATACCTAGTCCCTTTGTAAAATGTATAATGAAGCAATAGAATTCTTAATGAATCAGATAAAATTGAGCATAGGACTGGCCAGATATGGGATGACTTTGACGTAGTTGGCCAGCTTAAAATATATTGCAATATATGGACAAACAATCCCTGTTTTGTTTAAAGGGTAAGGCATTTTTAGTAGCAGTATGCACAAAATGTCGCTGTCTTAAATATATTGATAATGGGTTGAGTGCAGAGGACTCTTGTATTTGACTATATGTATTTTGTGGTCACAGCCTCATTGCACCCCCGCCTAATGGTTTTAAAAAATAGTGGTGAGCACAACTTTCCCTTGTTTGTTATAGTATATATATATATATATATATATATATATATAGACACTTTGTGGCTGGTGCACACGGCGAAAAATCCAATGCCTGTGTGCTGGTTCAAATCAATCACATTGTTTGTTAGCCAAAGAACCGCACCAAACAGGACTTAGTATAAAGTTTTAAATATCAAAATTTATTTTCAACATTTCGGCTCCATAGCTTGAGCCGTCTTCAAGCTATGGAGCCGTTTCCTGAAGACGGCTCAAGCTATGGAGCTGAAACGTTGAAATGAATTTTGATATTTGAAACTTTATACTAAGTCCTGTTTGGTGCGGTTTTTTGGCTAACAAACTATATATATATATACAGTCCAAATTTTCTTAAAAGGTCAGCGCTAACTAAAAGCTCAAGGGGAAAAAAAGTATGAAAAAAAGAGAGAGATAAAAATTCTTATAGTGTAGTATTTTATAGGGAGTTGTAGTTCCACAACCAAAAAAATTCTATTTGGTGCAGTTACCCTTTAAGAATCACCACAGGTGGCTATTAGATGGGTACTTACAAACGTTCAAATTTATCAAGTGCACATCACGTTTGTTGAATGATGTAAAGTTGCAAAATATTTCTTCTATGCTGGAAGAGGTTAAAAATGCGCAGAAATAGTGTAAAACCCTTTTTATTAAATATCTAAAAAACCAATCGGTTACACTCACATTATAGTAGTAAAAACCAGGCATATACAGTGGTGTGAAAAACTATTTGCCCCCTTCCTGATTTCTTATTCTTTTGCATGTTTGTCACACTTAAATGTTTCTGCTCATCAAAAACCGTTAACTATTAGTCAAAGATAACATAATTGAACACAAAATGCAGTTTTTAAATGAAAGTTTACGTTATTAAGGGAGAAAAAAACCTCCAAATCTACATGGGCCTGTGTGAAAAAGTGATTGCCCCCCTTGTTAAAAAATAACTTAACTGTGGTTTATCACACCTGAGTTCAATTTCAAAGGTTATAAAGCCATTTCTAAAGCTTTGGGACTCCAGCGAACCACAGTGAGAGCCATTATCCACAAATGGCAAAAACATGGAACAGTGGTGAACCTTCCCAGGAGTGGCCGGCCGACCAAAATTACCCCAATAGTGCAGAGACAACTCATCCGAGAGGCCACAAAAGACCCCAGGACAACATCTAAAGAACTGCAGGCCTCACTTGCCTCAATTAAGGTCAGTGTTCACGACTCCACCATAAGAAAGAGACTGGGCAAAAACGGCCTGCATGGCAGATTTCCAAGGCGCAAACCACTTTTAAGCAAAAAGAACATTAAGGCTCGTCTCAATTTTGCTAAAAAACATCTCAATGATTGCCAAGACTTTTGGGAAAATACCTTGTGGACCGACGAGACAAAAGTTGAACTTTTTGGAAGGTGCGCGTCCCGTTACATCTGGCGTAAAAGTAACACAGCATTTCAGAAAAAGAACATCATACCAACAGTAAAATATGGTGGTGGTATTGTGATGGTCTGGGGTTGTTTTGCTGCTTCAGGACCTGGAAGACTTGCTGTGATAGATGGAACCATGAATTCTACTGTCTACCAAAAAATCCTGAAGGAGAATGTCCGGCCATCTGTTCGTCAACTCAAGCTGAAGCGATCTTGGGTGCTGCAGCAGGACAATGACCCAAAACACACCAGCAAATCCACCTCTGAATGGCTGAAGAAAAACAAAATGAAGACTTTGGAGTGGCCTAGTCAAAGTCCTGACCTGAATCCTATTGAGATGTTGTGGCATGACCTTAAAAAGGCGGTTCATGCTAGAAAACCCTCAAATAAAGCTGAATTACAACAATTCTGCAAAGATGAGTGGGCCAAAATTCCTCCAGAGCGCTGTAAAAGACTGGTTGCAAGTTATCGCAAACGCTTGATTGCAGTTATTGCTGCTAAGGGTGGCCCAACCAGTTATTAGGTTCAGGGGGCAATTACTTTTTCACACAGGTTTGGATTTCTTTTCTCCCTAAATAATAAAAACCCTCATTTAAAAACTGCATTTTGTGTTTACTTGTGTTATCTTTGACTAATAGTTAAATGTGTTTGATGATCAGAAACATTTTGTGTGACAAACATGCAAAAGAATAAGAAATCAGGAAAGGGGCAAATAGTTTTTCACACCACTGCAGTCACTTTTCCATGTAAGTCCGTGCTGCTGCAAGTCTTTTTTAACAAATGCTGTTGGGGTCCCGACCAGCGTTTCCTCCTTTCTGGACGCTTGGAGCGACGAAACGCGTAAGGCAGAGTAGGCAGACGTCACATCCAAGCGTCCAGAAAGGAATCAAGCAGCAAGCTGATCGTGGAGGAAACGCTGGTCGGGACCCCAACAGCATTTGTTAAAAAAGACTTGCAGCAGCACGGACTTACATGGAAAAGTGACTATATGCCTGGTTTTTACTACTGAAATGTGAGTGTAACCGATTGGTTTTTTAGATATTTAATAAAAAGGGTTTTACACTATTTCTGCGCATTTTTAACCTCTTCCAGCATAGAAGAAATATTTTGCAACTTTACATCATTCAACAAACGTGATGTGCACTTGATAAATTTGAACGTTTGTAAGTACCCATCTAATAGCCACCTGTGGTGATTCTTAAAGGGTAACTGCACCAAATAGAATTTTTTTGGTTGTGGAACTACAACTCCCTATAAAATACTACACTATAAGAATTTTTTATCTCTCTCTTTTTTTCATACTTTTTTTCCTTGAGCTTTTAGTTAGCGCTGACCTTTTAAGAAAATTTGGACTGTGTTTTTGTACTCGAGGAGAAACGAGGATCGTTGGGTCGGATAATCAAAGGGAAAATACTCAGACTTTGGTCAAACTAAATTTTTTCACAAAAAGTTTTTATTTTTTAGTTTTTATATATCTATATCTATATCTATATCTATATCTATATCTATATCTATATCTATATCTATATCTATATCTATATCTATATATATATATATATATATATATATATATATATATATATATATATATATATATATATATATATATATATATAGATATATAGTTAGTGCACCATTGTGTGTATATTTAACAAACATTTTTAGCACCGTCATGCTGCTGCATTGACCAAGGCATTCTATATGGAACACAATGGCAAAACTAGTATAGACCTATAAATATTAAGGTTGTTGCAGCTATCATTTATATAGAGGATATAAGGTGACCCATATGAGGTAAGCAAACTTCATCTCTTTTTATAATGCAACCAATAAGATATGGCCCAATATTTACTGGTTGTCTATGGGAAATAAATTAAATATTACTATTTTTCTTCATTTAAGATAAAAGCATTAGATAATAGTTGAAGTGTAGGTAGGTATCAGTATACCTAGAGTATGTCTGCCCATATAAGTGGCATTTGAAATCATGAAACAGTTAAAAAGCATTCTGGAAGTGTTATGAAGTAAGCAAGCCAAAAATATCACAGTGGTAGTTAAAACTGTTTGTACAAAGTGCATTAATCATGGGAGGAAAACAAGTCGGCTCTAACAGGCCCAAGGTTTTTTTGTAGATGTGAAATGTTATGTGCTGGACGAGCGCACGGACCCTTCTCTAAACACCCACAGCTTGGTATCGTTCTTCATGTAACTGATGTCATATAAATATAAACAAAACACAAAATATGCCATTGGTAGCTTTTAATACTGGAGTTTATACTTTTTTTCCAGGCAATTAGTCACAATAACATGACTAGAGAGGCTTTAGTTTGTAAAATAGTGGCCCAAAGCTTGGGAACCGAAAGACGGATACAAATGAAATGATGAGAAATGGATTCAGTTCAGCCATTCCCTTTAGTGACTTTCTTGGTGAAACTGGAGAATTCATTAGTGTGTTTCTCCCACGATCTTGCTTAAGCCTGGCAATTTCATTTAAAGGAGAACTAAAGCTTTACTAAAGATTTACACAGCAGTTCTATTTTGTCTAATGAAAGTTTTAATCTCACAGATGTGTGGACGGCATGAATAGCATTTTTATTATTTAAAAAAGATCTCATAAGCAAACTATGTTGATCGGTATAGAAACTTCACACCAAAGACCATTCTTCCATTTCCAGTGCCCAAAAACTGATGCCTATGCATGTTCAAAGCACCTTAATTGTCAAAATGGTGAAACCTTACAAAGTACTTCATGGATACAGCCAGGCATTTGGTTCTGAGGGGTTTCCATTGCCACAAAGAATTATATAGTTTAACACAGGACAAAAAAGGTGATGTGAATAATGTACAACTGTACATTTGACCCCTATACTTCCTATTGTTTAATAACCACTAACAGGAAACCACCAGGTACTGAATAATAGCTGTGGCTTTATATAATTCCATACAATACCATTATGCCAGCACATATATTATCCTAAATTCTGCAGGAAAAACTTAGGATAATGTGAATTGTGAAATTGATCTCTACAGTGTACTTATCCCTGTTTCACTAGCATGAAGCACTCAGGAATAAAAGCAAATGTTACACTTGTATTAGCTTATTACACAATTCCTAGGCTATTGGAAGTGATAGTTATCAGCTTATTGTTAGTGGGAAAATATTATATTGTTTACTGGAAGTTCTTTCACTAAGAAAGTTACCATTGTGACTAATTCATTTCCACTCCCAACTATCTGTGAAATTTGTGCTTTTCTCCTTGTCCAACAGGCAGCAGCCAAACAAGTGCAAAAGTGCCAGCAATTGAAAAAGAGAAACAATGTCAATCTGTTGTAGTTCTAGAGGCGCTGCCCTTTTGTAACAAATATGATTGAACTATGCCAACTTTGAGCTGTCAGTCAGACATTGACCACTATGAAGGCAAGCTATGGATATTAATTACTGCTGGCAAGATTTTTGTTGCTGATAGCATTTGCTTATGTCATGCAACCCAAGATCTGCAATAGAACTTTGGTCCTATCCATAACTATGAATTGTTTGGTCGGATCATGGTATCTTTGTTTATGGTTTTCCCCAGACAAAAATAACCAGAAAATATGCACAGCCAATCAATGGGGTAGTTCACCTTTAAATTCCCTTTTAGTATCATGTAGACAGGGCAGCCATCAGGGGGGGGACAGGGGGGCGAGTTGTAGGGGGCCCCGGCCACGCCACACTTATTGATTAGCCGGGCCCCCCATCTTTCTGAGAGCTGCTGACTTCGGGAAGGCATGGACGTTTAAGGGGCTACGGCCACCAATTTTCTCATAATGTGGGGGGGGGGGCCTGGACCTGTAGGTGGGGCTTGCGGTGGGCGCATCCCAGGGGGCCCAGGAAATTTTGTTGTATGGGGCCCTGCGATTTCTGATGGTGGTCCTGCATGTAGACAGTGATTTTCTGAGACCGTTTGTAATTGGTCATGATTCTTATGGTTTTTCAGTTCTTTGGCTTTTTGTTCAGCAGCTCTCCAGTTTGGTATCTCAGCAGCTATCTGGATCTTATTCTCCCTAGCAACTAGGCAATGGTTTGAATAAGAGATTGGAATAAGTGTAGGAGGTGACTGAATAGGAAGATTAGTAATAAAAAGTAACAATAAGTACCAATAACAGTAATATTGTTACCCCACAGAGCAATAGTTGTTTTTGCCTGCTAGGGTCAGTGACCCCAATTTGAAAGCTGGAAAGAGGCAGAAGAGGAAAGCAAATCATTTAAAAACTATAAAGAATGAATTTTAAAGACCAATTGCAAAGTTGCTAGGAAAAGGATATTATATAACATATACAGTAACATTCTGTAACAAGCTAATGTAAAGGTGAACCACCCTCTAAAATGTTACACCTGATAACCAGGCTTATGTATCTTCAAGCCCACCACAATGACAACACCTTATAAGTTGAACACCTAGGGGGTTATTTATTTTATTTATTTAAGTCTGAATGCCAAAAACTCGAACAATTAAGAGGTTTTTTTTTTTTACTATAACATCCGAATTTTTAATGGTAAAAAAAAACTAGAATTTTTCAACATTTATTATACCCCGAGGATGGAAAAAGTCAGAATCAGAAAATCCGGCGTCTCAGACCTGCCGAGGTTGTATATAATGGGAGAGATCCCTACCCTATTTGTGGTCTGCACTGAAATTAGCCCCTGAAAATCCGACTATTTCGGACTTTCCCATACAAACCATGTTAAAATATGTTCATGTATGAAACCATCTAATGATTGTGCTGAATGGATGTATAACATGCATATAGCACTGACAACATCAGAGGTAGTTACCGAGTTACTGCCACTGGGATTATCATATGAATATTATGAAAAACTCTCCTACAGGTGAACCATTACATTGCTTTTGTATGCCAAGGTGTGAGCTCCCGGTTTGCTATACAGATGACATTTAATGTATACCAGATAATTAGGAGGCATATTTTTATTCTTTGCCAGAAAGTGTTATAAATATATCTGACCAAAATTGCCTGCCTAATAAGCATATTACAAGTTTTTGTGAGCAAATCAGTACTTCCCTTCAATGCCAAATAATATCTGGAATATATGTTCGCAGTTATGCTGTTTGAGATACTCCAGAAATTGTCCAAGGTCCATATGATAGTCATTCCTAAGTCCATAATCTCCATGAGCAGTAAACACCAGCTCTTCAAAAGAATTAAACAGCCGCAGGTCGTCTATTTTCCCAGTCACTTCTTTGCTCTCTGTGTGTTTGCACGATATATGTTTCCAGTTTGGATAGCGGATGTCACGCCAGAATTCCTCACATTGCTCCTTTACACCTTCTATACAAATGACACCAGGCTTTCCTGTCAAACAGAATCCTGTCAAGTTTAGTCTCTTGGCATAGTCTAAGATCTTCTTTCGTAATTCCTGGCGGTATATGTGGTGGCTATAGATCCACATGCGA